>NW_015161950.1:175620-209880 GCF_001447785.1 Gekko japonicus | reverse complement strand
CTAAAGAGCCCTAAGCGCTTTAACCTTTCCTCATAGAGAAAATGTTCCAACCCTTTTATCATTCAAGTTGCCCTTTTCTGCACTTTTCCCAAAGCTATAATATCCTTTTTAAGGTATGGTGACCAGAACTGCACACAGTATTCCAAATGAGGTCTCACCATTGATTTATATAGGGGCATTATGATATTGGCTGATCTGTTTTCACTACCCTTCCTAATAATCCCCAGCATAGCATTGGTCTTCTTTATTGCAGTCACACACTGTCTCGACATTTTCAGTGAGTTATCTACTATAACTCCAAGGTCTCTCTCTTGACCAGTCTCTGCCAGTTCAGACCCCATCAATGTGTATTTATATTTAGGATTTTTTGCTCCAATGTGCATCACCTTGCACTTGGCCACACTGAACCCCATTTGCCATGTTGACGCCCACTTGCCCATCCTTCAGATCCCTTTGGAGTGCCTCACGATCCTCACTGGTTTTCATCACCCTGAACAACTTCGTATCATTCGCAAATTTAGCCACTTCACTGCTTACTCCCAACTCCAAATCATTAATGAACAAGTTAAAAAGCAGTGGACCAAGTACTGATCCCTGCGGTACCCCACTGCTTACCTCCCTCCACTGAGAAAATTGCCCATTTATACTCACTTTCTGTTTTCTATTAATTAGCCAGGTTTTGATCCATAAAAGGACATCCTTTTATCCCATGATTTTTGAGCTTACTTAGGAGCCTTTGATGAGGAACTTTATCAAAAGCTTTCTGGAAGTCAAGGTAAACAATATCTATTGGATCCCACTTGTCCACATGTCCGTTCACCCCCTCAAAGAACACTAACAGGTTAGTGAGACAAGATCTTCCCTTACAGAACCCATGCTGAGTCTGCCTCAATAGAGTGTTCTCATATGCCCTGGAATGGATAAATGAATAATCTGGCCACCAAGTTGAAGGCAAGGGTTCTCATGTCACAGTACAGGGTCCCATAACACAATCAAAGTTAGAAAGCAATACAAGGTCTAAGTCCAGGGTCAGGTTACCTATTCCAAAGGCAGAACCAATGCAGTCCAAGTGTCCATGCAGCCTCTCTGCAGCTTTATATTCCTACAGGTGCTGCTGGTTCCCACATTACTCTTCTCTACAAACTGAGGAGTACTAGGACCCCAAGATCCTGTGGTGACATATCGGGCTCTTCTAGCATTTCCTTAGCAGAGGAGAGGCTGCAGGCTGCCAGCCATGCATCCCTGCATTCAGTCCATGTCTCAGCCTTCACCTCCTCTACTTCTGGGGTGCTTCGGGAGACCATGGCAGGTCTGGTCACAAGTGGGTCTATGCTAGGCCTGA
The DNA here is from genome assembly GCF_001447785.1 of Gekko japonicus. NCBI lineage: Eukaryota > Metazoa > Chordata > Lepidosauria > Squamata > Gekkonidae > Gekko > Gekko japonicus. Next base: position 208,538 of record NW_015161950.1, on the reverse strand, counting down.
GGGCTCTGCTGGCTTAGGATCCCTTTGGGAAGGCCCAAAGACCCCAGCCTCACAGGAAGGGTCTGCCAAGACAGAATTTAGGGATGGATTGGACTCTTCTTCCTCCAACGAGGACTCATCCTCCCATGCTACACCAGGATGGTCCACAACACCAAATCAATTTCATACTTTCTATCTATATATACAGGGAAATGGGTACAGTGAAGTATTGGCTCAGTCAGTTTTTATTTTGTTAACTCAATACCAGAAGGAATGAGTTTAATCTGGCTAAATACACCTTACCCAAGTGTCTCTCAACCCCCTATCTATGTATAGACCCCAAACACAGATCAATGTGGTCAGGTAGATATTAATTTGCAAAAGGAGGTGAGAACATAGGTGGGCCCACGTAAGACTCGGGCTTGTTACTGTAAGTAAATTTATTGCATATGGCTGTAGGCCATTACAATATAAAATATACACAATACAAATTTAATGTCCAAAGTACTGTTCTAAAAACAAAGCCTTCAAAATAAGACTGTATAACATTTCAACAATAAAACAATCAAAGTTTTAAAATCATAGAAGCTATGCTACCAGTTTTGTAGCTCTATGTTAGACAACTAGAAACCACCTTGGATTTAACTTTTCTGGCTGCGTGTGCAAAAAATGCTACCTTGCGAGTAACCAGGGGATACATGTCCGACAAGAGGAAAACCAGTTTTTCATTGTCAGGTAAGTTGCAAAATTGGCTTAAAATTCCAGATAGGAATCTGCTTCTTAGGTCCAGGCCCGTAGCTAACACGGGGCCCACGGGGCCCGGCCCCCTTGTGTTTCTTCTGGGCCCCCTCCCTCCAGGGCTGCCCCCAAAGTGCTCCAACTTACCACCTGCACTGTACTTCCATTTAATTAGCTGGCGGGCCCCCCCAAGGCCCCCTCCCAAAGAATTCCCTAGCTACGGGGCTGCTTAGGTCTGAGTATAAAGGACAGACCATGATGTAATGAAATAGATCTTCCACTGTAGTACCACATACACACACTCACATTGTTCCTGTGGTTTGTTGGTATACCTTCCAAGCAGCACTTCAGTGGGCATGGATTGAAAGCGAAGAGCGATAAATGCCACTCTTAAACTGTGGACTGCAATGTCTGACAAATAGGAGGTTCTTAAGTGGTCTTTTTTAATCCTGTGATACCATGGTGCAGATTTTGACTGGAATATTAATCTTTTGTCTAAAAACTTGGGCTTGTTGAACAAACAAAGTCTGACAAAAACACAAATATTACAGAAGTTACAAGAGGATATATGAACAAAGGGGAAAGGGGATATATGAACAAAGAAGGCTGACACAGTTACTGCAATACAGCAAAACAGGATGCTTGAAATATATCAAATGAGAAGGGGAAGGACTACATTGTAAAAAAATCTCCAAAAGAGGATAGTTAATTCGTGATCAGGCTTGGCTGCCTGGAAAATCACCCTCTGATCTGGATACCCTTCCTATTTCTGTGATAAGAGGATTCCACAGTTATTCAGTGGTGAGGAAAACACACTCTATCTTCTCAAGGACAGCCCTACCTATACTTATTTCATTTACTTGTCAACCCCTGGCAGTGAAAAGAGATGGTTAAGGCATTTGCATTTGTCATGACAGGAAAAGGAAAACAAGAAACAAGGAGACACAAATGTATTCACACTCAAGCCAAGCAAATATCAATTGGCATACTTAATATCTCCTCTGCAGCAGCTAACTGTGTTTCTGCCACCTAAAACAGACTAGAAACACAAAACTTTGTCATAAAAAGCTTACAGAGATGAACACACAAATCTGCTTTATATGACAGCCAGCCCATTTGCCAGTCTACCCCAGTAGCAACTGCCTCCCTAGGGAGACACTGTTGCCATCCAGGGTAGAGCTGCTACCACTTGCTATGACCCACTTCCCTCCCTGTACTTTAGTTTGTTGATAGCAAAGTGGAAATGTGGTGTTAATTTGGGATTAAATATTTTTGTTTTTATTTGGAGAAGTTTCTATGCCACCTTCCGGGGAACCTGTCCAAGTCTGTTTTCTTTTGTGTGTGTTTGGGGGAGGGGTTCACATTCTAAGAGTCCATACTGAGTGAAGAAAAGTGGGCTGGCCAAAGATACCCAGCATCTGCCACTGGGCACTGCTGAAGAGGAAGGGGAAGATGACCCTCTGAGCAGCAGGCAACAGAAACAGAGAAACCAGGGCCACAGCGGCAGCTCTGTACAGACACACAGCTTCTAATGGAAACCTGCACCAACAAGTGACAAAAACACCCTGTGGTCATGCCAGGTTCCTCTAGCACACTCACATTGAAAACCAGCATGGTTACAGTGTCAAACTAGGATCTGGGAGACCCAGGTTCAGATCTCCACTCTGCCGTAGAAACTTGCAGGATGACTTTAGGCCAGTCACTCTATCTCATAGGGTTGTGGTTAGGAAGATAAAACGGAGCAGAGAACAATGTAAGCCTCTGTGGATCCCCATTGGGAAGAAATAAGAAGTATAAATAAAGTAAATTAACTTTGTGCCAGCATGGTGCTATGGACATGGCAACTCCATCACTGCCTCCTGTTACTCACTGGTGAGGTTGGCGTAGGTGGAAGACGGGATGTTCCCTGCACTCCACCCCACAGAGGTATTTCCCAGCCTTGCTGCCCAAGACTTAAATGGAGATGCCAGTGACTGAATCTGGGACTTTATCCACGAAAAGCAAGTGGCTGACCACTGAGCAATGAGCCTTCTGCAGCAGTTCAAATTAAAGCAAGCCTTCTTCTCTGAGAGACATGGAGTGAAAATTACTAATGCTCTATCCATTCTTTCAATTTTCAGCTACTGATTCTAAAAGATAAAGGATGATCTGTCGCCCAAATTGGGCCTAGAGAATGGGAAGTTAGCTCTAATAAAGGTTCCAGAAAGGAATAACACAGGACCTTGTGGTCTGTTTATACCAGGGTGAATCGCAGAGGGGATACTTCAAAATAAAATTACTGAATAAAGAGAGTGAGTGACTGTAAACACATAAACTTATTGTATACAAAATAAAGGGGTAAAACAATGTAAAGAACTAAGCACTAAGTAATCACACAAGGACACAAACACACTAACAAGAGGGAACACTTATAAAAGGTTGTTGTTGTTGTTCAGTTGCACAGTCGAGTCCGACTCTTCGCGACCCCATGGACCAGATCCTGCCAGGCCCTCCTGTCCTCCGCCATCCTCTGAAGTTTGCTCAATTTCATGTTCGTTGCATCTATGACACTGTCTAACCATCTCATCCTTTGCCATCCCCGTCTTCTTTGACCTTCAATCTTTCCCAGCATCAGGGTCTTCTCCAGTGAGTGCTCCCTTCTCATTTGGTGGCCAAAGTATTTTAGCTTCAGTTTCATTATCTGGCCTTCCAGGGAACAGTCAGGGTTGATTTCTTTTAGGATTGACTGATTTGATCTTCTTGCAGTCCAAGGGACTCTCAAGAGTCTTCTCCAGCACCATAGTTCAAAAGAATCTATTCTTCGGCGCTCGGCCTTCCTTATAGTCCAACTCTCGCAGCCATACATGACTACTGGGAATACCATTGCTTTGACCATGCGGACTTTTGTTGGCAGGGTAATGTCTCTACTTTTTATCCCCGTATGTTCCCCCAAGAGCACTACGGTCAGGGGCCCGAAATTTATTAATCATCCCGGGCCATAAGGATGTCAAACTAGCCGCCACGAGGACCAGGGCCTTTTCGGTGGCGGCTCCTACCTGGTGGAATGAGCTCCCGGAGATCAGGGCCCTGCGGGATCTTATGCAGTTCCGCAGGGCCTGCAAGATGGAGCTCTTCTGCCAGGCTTTCGAGTAGGAGCCGCCGCCCCTACTATACCACCACCGCCCTGAGGTCCCGATTAAACATCTACTATGGAAGAATCCTTCTGCCGTCTTCGTGGGATTTTGGACATTCGATCCGCCATTTTTTAGATTATGAATGGCACTGAGCACTTTGTTATTAGATTTTAATATGTAGTATATGTTTTAAATTGTTTTGTATATATTGTTTTATCATGGCAAGCTGTTCTTGCCTCCGTGAGCCGCCCTGAGCCCATTGGGGAGGGCGGGGTATAAGTACGAAAAATAAATAAATAAATAAATAAATAAATCATCATGCTGTTTAGGTTCACCATCGCTTTCCTCCCAAGGAGCAGGCGTCTTTTAATTTCATGGCTGCTGTCACAGTCTGTGGTGATCTGGGATCCCAGGAATGTGAAGTCTGTCACTACTTCCATGACTTCCCCTTCTATTTGCCAAGGAGTGATGGGGCCGGATGCCATGATCTTAGTTTTTTTTATGTTGAGCTTCAAGCCCACTTTTGCGCTCTCCTCTTTTACCCTGAGCAAGAGGCTCGAAGTTTTATGGAAGGGACATACAACCTTACATCCAGGTTTAGGGTCTGGAGGGGTCCAGGGTCGGACACAGATGAAGGAGCAAAGCATCAAAAAGGAGTCTGTGAAGTATTTGCAGGAGTGTTCAGGTAGTGGGAGAACCTGGAGAACTTTCCACCAAGTTGGGGTGGTCTTTTTATGGGGAAAGATCTCATAGCTAGACATAGGAACCCACTTTCCCAGGAACGTGATTGGTCCAACATAAGAAGCTTGAATCTGGCAGGAAGATTAGTAGGGAAATATCTGACATCATTGGATGGTTTTAGCATATCGACAAAGAACCAGGAGTGAATGATGAGTTTAAGTGTCCTCTTGATGGCCCATCCTGGGTGAATCAGATGTTAGGCTGCCTTTATCAATGGCTGGATTGGATTAGCAACCTTTAAGGGTTGCCCAACTGTCTACAGCTGGAAATGGTTTGCCTTGATGAAGTATCCCTTGAAGCAAGGGCTATGATTGTATTAGACATACCTTGGAGCTGGACAGACACCTCTGAGGCGTGTCAGGATATTGAGTGGTATTCATAGTGTTGAAAGGAGTTTTTGTTCTTGAGCAAGATATGCCACAGATCTGGGGGGGGGGGGGTTGCACTTAATCTGGTGTTTTGTTTTGTTTTAAATTCCAGCACACCCCTCCTCTTCTTTCCTGGGATTTTCCAATGCCATGGCTGAACCCAGGTACCTTTATGAGACTCCCCAAGTTTCAGATCCCTTGGCACTTAGGCTCCAAAAGGTGGTGCCTATTAAAACAACTAAGTCTAAAATAAAAGGGAGATCCTTCTATCCAAGAGAGTCTCTGCTGGATGAGGGGGCAGGGTCCTTACAGATGATCACATCAGTGACAACAAATTCAACTTTATATCTTTGAGTACTTTTTCTTCTCCATCTTAAAGCCATAGCATGAGTAGGGTTGCCAGGTCCATCAGAAATGCCAGTGGTGGGGGGGGTTATGTTCCGGGAGCTGGGAGCATCACCCCCGATGTGCCTATGTCACCCAGAAATGACGTGGACATGTTGGGGAAGACACTCTGGTTTGGGGGCAAAATCGCCCTCAAACCATAGAGTTTTCCCCAAACCCAAAGCATCGCCCCAGCATGCCTACCTCACTTCCAAGTGATGTAGGTACATCGCACAATGTTGTTGTTGGGGGGGGCATTTCCTCTTGCTGCCCAGCTGGCCAGCGACAGGCAGGAGCCCGCAAAACCAGGCAATCCCCCACCCCCAGCTGGGGAATGGCAACCCTACGAGTGAGTCAGAATTCACACTGAGGTCTTATTATCCTGGCCTGGCAACAACACTGTGAGGTAAAAAGTTGAGATATTATTTCATTTGTGCATTTTTATTCCACTCTTTCTCCAAGGAGCTCGGGCTGTCATGCATTTAGCATTCTGATCTCCTGCATTTTATCCTCACAACAACTCTGAGGAGATTAGGCCAAGAGAAGGTGTTTAATTTGCCCAGAGCTATCCAGAACATTTTATATCTGAACAATCATTTTAACCTGGGTCTCTCCCATGATTAAACCCAAACTCTTCCCACTGCATCACAGAGGGGTCTGGTACAGAAATAAAGTTGGCTCCCTACACTCAGCAGCTAGTCTTGAGACTACTTCCTCCTCACTCTCCTGCTCTGTGGAGCAACTCCCACCCCACGGTTCACTGTTACAAGTACAATGGTGCTAGTTATGGTTAACACTAACTTTCTTAAATAAAAGAGAAAAGGTTCTTATCATCAGTGTACTTGTAATGTTAAACTATGTTTGATTCAAGAAACAGAAGATCTTAAGCCTAGCATCCAATTTGCAAGACACGGGGTTGGATCCAATCAGCTTTTCAGCTGGTTAGGAAGGTGGTGGCCCTTTGGCCACCAAAAACAGCTATGCCAAGAATTATCAGGACTGCATGTATGAAAGCTATATAGGATAGTGGCTGTAGCAGAGATAGGAACTGCATGGGATTGGTGAAAAAGCTGGCTGGATCCAGCCTATGATTTCCAGTGAGCCAGTGCCATATCTGTACTAGACTGCTAGTTCTGGAGGTCCTTCTTGTTCCTAGGTACTAATGTTGAAACTGTGGACTTTGAGCCCATCTACAGCCTCAGACACAGACCAGATACACACAGAAATGCTTTATAGCCAAGAAAATCCTGCCTCAAGTGTGGGAAGGACAGAGATGTTTCTCCCTCCGGACTTTTGTATTAGTTTTCCTTTCCCTCTCGGGGGGAGGATTATTCTCCAGACTCCACTCCTTCTAACTACACATTTAGCAGTGTCTGAATAATATGCAGAATGAAATACCTTCCTCAGCCATGAGATTTTATAACCCAATTTAAAAGTAAGCACTGAAATCCACTGCAGGATTCTAGCCTTCTGGTCTTCAGCAGCCTGCATATCACTTGCTTTTAAGTACAGTTCAGGGTACAGTTTAATATGTCTTTAAAATTTATTTTCTCCCACAAGTGTGAGCAGTGTCTGAATATGAAACACAGAGACTAGACTTTCTACCAAAATAAAATTCTAATACGAGCAGTACGAAGCAGATTTTGCTGAAGAGCAGATGACTGTACATTGTATGTCCAAAATCACAAAAAAGTGTGATACGGTTTTCACATGCACAGTTGAAATTACAGTACGTCCTGGGAACATTGTTTCTCTGTAACTAGGATGGAAGGGCTTAGTATCAAGGACTCCGTGATTTGAACTAGGGGTGGGAGTGGGGAGTTCTAGCCCCACCCAGGGATGGAAAATTTCTAAAAATTTTGAAGCCATGGGGGGGGGGAGCATAAAAGGTATTGTGCAGATGCATTGGTGGCCGAAAAGTGAGCTTGATTCACTGCCATCGAGTAGGTATGATCATGTGCTCTCACATGACCTGTGTTCAGTTGCATTCACTTCACGTTTTTCTCCACTTGCGCTCTAACCGCCAACCCAAACACTTCATCATCCAAAGCTCCTCAGTAAACCAAAGGCCATTCCAGGCTCCATAGAAGAAGAGAGGGCACTCAGGGACAATCATCCACACTCTGGGTAATCTCCATATTCCACAGGTCAATCAGGGCTGCCACAGGAGCACCAGCCTTGCTGACCAGAAAATCTACAAGAGATATCAGGAACCCTTCCGGATCCATCACCCTCCTGAGGTAGTCCATCCTAATTTTTTACCCACCCTTATGGAAATTCCAAGAGTCCACAAGTCTAAATCTCACCAGATAATGGTCATCCCATGACAATGGAAGAAGGGAAAATTCTCTGATTACCAAACCACATATCCCCAGAGAAAACCAAATCAAGTGTATGAACCACTGTAATTCCTGGCTATGCCCCTGTGTGTAGGTAACAAAATGTTCTGAGATAGCCCAATGATTGTCATGGTAACCATGAAGTCCTGAGCTGCTCCTAGTAGGACAGTCACAGCATGAACTTTGAAGTCCCTAAGGATACTAAACCTCGGGGTCCTCAGTGCCAAGTCTGAGATTGCCTCTGTCAGCTCAGCCAAGGAGATTGTTGGGTAGGGGAATGGGCAGTACACCAACAAATTCCCTTCTCTGTCTTGAGACCCCAGTTGCAGGTACAAACACTCAAAGTTGGGACTCAGACTAACAAAGCATCTGTTGAGTGCAGCAGAGACCCAATATACTACAGCCACCCACTCCCCACCCACCAATCCTCATCTGATAGGCCCGGTGTTGTTCAATGTTTCTATAAATGACCTGCAGGAAGACATAGAGGGGATGCTTATCAAATTTGCAGATGACATGAAACTGGGTGGGATTGCTAATTCTGAAGAAGACAGAGTCAGGATTCAAAATGATCTAGATAGGCTGGAACAGTGGGCGGAGACAAATAAAATGAATTTCAATAGAGATAAGTGCAAAGTGTTACACTTAGGTACAAAAAATTCAAAGGCACAGATATAGAATGGGAGGGACTTGGCTTGACAGCAGCACATGTAAAAGGGATCTAGGTGTTCTGGTTGATCACAAGCTAAACATGAACCTGCAGTGTGATGTGGCTGTGAAAAAAGCTAATGCAATCTTAGGATGTATTAACAGAAGCATTGTGTCCAGATCACGGGAGGTGGTAGTTCCGCTGTATTCTGCTATGGTCAGGCCTCACCTGGAGTACTGTTTTGAGTTTTGGGTACCACATTTTAGGAAGGATGTTGAAAAGCTCGAGCGTGTCCAGAAGAGGGCAACCAGGATGGTGAGAGGGTTGGAATCCAAGTCTTATGAGGAAAGGCTGAAAGAGTTGGGTATGTTTAGCCTGGGAAAGAGAAGGCTTAGAGGAAACATGATTGCAGTCTTCAAGTATTTGAAGGGCTGTCATGTAGAAGATGGACCGGATCTATTCTCTCTTGCTCTGAATTGGAAGACTAGATCTAATGGGTGGAAATTACAAGGGAGTAGTTACCGGCTAAATATCAGAAGACACTTCTTAACTGTAAGAGTGGTTGAGCAGTGGAACAGACTGCTTCAGGAGGTGGTGGATGCTCCTCTTCGCTGGACGTTTTCAAGCAGAGGCTGGACGACCATCTTTCGGGTATGTTAGGGCTATCTTTTGGCTATGCTCCTGCAGAGTGCAGGGGGTTGGTCTAGATGACCTGCAAGGTACCTTCCAACTCTAACATTCTATGATTCTATGATACCACACAAGGAAACCTGGGGGACAAAGCTAGGAGAGAGCCGCTGTTCTTCTTCATCAATTCAGAACTCTTAACTGCATTTCTTTAAACATTCATAAGATTAGTTGTTGTAGATTTTCCGGGCAGTATGGCCGTGGTATTGGAATTGTAGTACTTGACGTTTTGCCTGCAGCTGTGACTGGCATCCTCAGAGGTATAACACAGAAAGATGGAGTACTCTCTGTGTCAATGTGAGAAGAAAAATGGTAGGCAGGTAATTTATATCTGCTCAGGCAGATGGCGTAGGGCTGAGTCATTATATTGCAGGAGTTTCCCAGGCTGTGACATGCTAATTGAGGAGCTTTCCTCATTCTTTTGCATATGGATTGGCTGTTTAAATTCTAATCCTATCTGTAGTGCTGTTGTAAGATGTAGAGCATTTTGTGTTTTTCAGGACAGGAAACCATGCCCTATTTATTTTTAAACTCTCTTCTTTCCTGTTGAAACTGTGTTTATGTTTATGAATTTCAATGGCTTCCCTGTGCAATCTGACATGGTAATTGGATGTGTTGTCCAGCATTTCAGTGTCTTGCAATAAGATACTCTATCCTGTTTGAGTTAGGCTATGTTCAACCACTTCATCAAAAGACAGAAGAGACTCCCTAACTTCTGCAGGAGTATACCACATACTTTGTAGTTGTGGACAAGTTTACATTGGGACCACACAGCGTAGCATAAAATAAAAGAACATGAAAGACACTGCAGACTTGGCCAACCTGAAAAATTAGCAGTGGCTGAACATAGCCTAACAGTCACAGTCACAGCTGCTGGCAAAACATCAGGTACTACAATGCCAAGACCATGGCCATACAGCCCAGAAAATCGCATTGCGGGGAGGGCGGGGTATAAATTGAATAAAATAAATAAATAATAAATACAACAACAATAAATACAACAACTAATGAACTCCGGCTGTGAAAGCCTTCGACAACATATTCATAAGATTCTTGGTAATCTGGGGGAAAAGATTAGTCCTATCAGGCACTTCTTTTGTACAGCATAGTATCATTTCTACTTGCTCATCAGGGATTTCAGAGAGTGCTCTCCTAGCTACTCATTATATTTTTGTCCTGCCTTATTTACTTCACTTATACCCCACCTTTATTCCCAATGGGAACCCAAAGTGGCTTATCTTTCTCCTCTCTTCTATTCATCCTCATAACAACCCTGCAAAGTAGGTTAGGCTAAGAGTGTGACTGGCCCAAGGTCACCTGGCAAGCTTCCCTAGTAGAGTTGGGATTCAACGCTGGGTCCCCATATCTACTCCAACTCTGCAACATGCTGCCTTCCTCCAAAGAGTTCAGTGCACTATCCACGGTCATCTCCTCCTTCATTTCCCCCTCATAACATCCGAATGAGGCAAACTAGACTGGGAGCAAGTGACTAGTCCAAGGTCACCCAGTGAGCTTCACGGGTAAGGATTTAGAATGCAGGGCTCACAACTCTCAAGTCCTGGTCAGTACTCTATCCATGCTAAACCTCATCTTGCCCTACCCTTCACATATTACACAGTTTGTTCACTTTTCTGGAGATATTATAGAACAAATGTGGCTGGAATATTTCATTATAAGGATTAGGAAGTCTGTTTCATAAAGCTTCATTCACTGAACTCCAATGGAACACAGTTTTAAATATTTCTGTCACATTAGCCATTAGAAACATCAGATCTTGCTTTAATGTAACATTAGAAATCAGAAAAGCTTTTGATGAGAGACAGAGAAATGCATTAGCCAATGAGGTACTCAGCAAAAATATACCTCCCACAGGGATATGATTGAAGGTACTTTGTTTTGTATTTGTAGTAATAAAATATACAGAGGGGGGAAAACAACTCTTGTCAAAGAAGATAAAAGTACTTGCAGCTAATCCATTAAGCAGTGTCATCAAAGCCAACCTTTCTAGCCAGTGGGATTAATTCAACATGCCGAAAGGCTCACGCAACAAACACCCAAATTCTTGTTATTCAAGCCCTGAGCAGCAAATATATTATATAATAAGACATATTTTATTTTGCATTAAGGAATCTGAAAGAATTCCACAGACGTATGTAAGCCAGGTCCAGAGAAATTCAGTTTAAATTATTCCCTAATGATGGGAACATTAGCTTTTTGAGTTCTTCCCTTTGTACTTTAAAGCAAATTCACAACCAGACCGGGGGGAGGGGGGGAGAGCGATGAGTACAACACAAAGGCATTCTTCAAACCCACATGGACTCTAATAGGGTTGGGAAACTAAAGTACAAAAACTCACTGGTAAAAATATTGTTTAATTTATTCAAACAAACTGCAAAAATTTTCATAAAGGTCTGATTGCAACTGACCTGAAAGGAAAAGAAAGAAAGAAACTGACCTGAAAGGAAACCAGAAACCAGAATACAAATGGTAATCATTCCAGTTTTAGATTTTGAAAAAAGGACAAATAAGATGACATGGTTAAGAACTGTAATAGAAGACATAAGGAATAAAATAGATATCCCAACACACAGCATTTTAAAATAATCAAATATTATGTGTGTATCTACCTGGAACTCCCTTTCTGACACTTCTGTGAAAGCTGTTCTGATTAGGGATGGGCATGAACAGGGGTCATTTTGTAGAAAAAGAGGTGCGGGAGCTCATTAGCATAACATTAGCATAACCTATTTGCATATGCCACACCCCCTGACATCACCAGAAGTGTGTCAGAAGGCAACACCCACCACTCAGGCTCCACTGGACTGTTTTGGATGGGGGGGGGATGTGCAGATCTGCCCTCGCAGAGGAGGGAGAGCTTGTACCTGAATAAAACTTGGTCTTAAAGGTGTCACTGGACTGTTTTGGATTGCTAGGTATGGGGGGGGGATGCGCAGATCTGCCCTCACAGAGGAGGGAGAGCTTGTACCTGAAGGTGGGATGGGAGGGGGCTCTGCAACTTACCTGGCTGCTTCTTGCTCCTTGTGGCCCGACTGAGGGCTGCTGGGAACAGGGGGTGGGGCTTGTTTTATGTGCCCACCCCTTGGGCTCCTTACTGCCGGAGCTCCGTTCCTGTACGCTCCCACAGGAAATGACCCCTGCATGAACCTCATCACAACATTTTGTGATGAACATTTCTGGTTCATGCCCATCCCTATCCACGACCTTCCTACAACCCTTCACGTGATTTCAGAGGCTCATGGGGTTTGTGGTGGGAAGGGGGGGAGTAAGAGAAATCACTGAAATCACTTGCAAAAGCCATTTAAAGGGAACATTCCTTTTAAATGGCTTTTGCAAGATCTCCCTCCCCCCCATCATTCTTCTGGAGCTGCTGCCAGCAGAAAGGAGGGAGGGAAGCTCTCCCAAGAAGGGATATCTTCCCCCCCTCTATTCTGCTGGCCTCAGGGAGCCAGCCTCAGCAGAATAGAGGGAGGGAAGGTCTCAGATCTTGAACCTCACAAACCAAACCAGTTTGTTAAATGGGGAGGTTTGGGGAGGTTCATGGTTCGTGTGACTTCAAGAACCACGAACTGGGATGAACCTTCATTTTCCCGGTTCATGCCCATCCCTAGTTCTGATTCCAGATGTATTTTGTTATATAATGTCAAGAGTTGGGCAGGTGATCTTCAACTAGACTAGCTGTCATATTTTTCCCTCTCAAGATAGCTTTTCAAGGCCAAACTGCACCTTACATGCCCACATGTATAAACAGCTTCCCCTTTTATAAAACATGGACTTGGCTGCTTTTTGGATTGAGGAGTACAAGTAGGCTGATGTGATTTTCCTCTCCCAGGTGCTGCTGATTACCTCTGTGTCATTATTTTTTCACTCTCTTCTGTTGCATCACATTTTCCCTATTTCCACCTTTTCCATATATTCAGGGGGGTGGACTACCAAAGTGCTGATTCTTTTCTAATTGTACCTGAGCACTCCATTGCAGCTTTGAGCACTGCAATTTGGGCCTAACCAGGTAAATATTGCACCATTTAGTGGTGTTTTTCCCCAGTTAGCTACATACCTTTTTCCTAAAATTTAGGAGACTTTTTATTTTGCAGTTGTTTAGTCACATGCTTTATGTGTATTTTAGAGCCATGGGCATATGAAATATTGTACATCTTGATGAGTTGCCCATGTTACACCTCAAGAATATTTATCACCACTTACTCCATGGGTAAATATCCCAGTTATTCGAGTGCCATATATTTCAAAATACTTTTTAATTTTTTTAAAAAATGTTGCTTAACAGACATATAAATAATTCTTTTTCTCTCCCCCCCCACCGCCACCTTTCATTTTCAGTCCATTTAGTATATGACGAGTTTTATGTATATTTATGTTAAATTTATGGAGTGCCCAGTTTAAATTTTACCACTGAGGAAAGTTTTAGCTGAAATCCATTTGGTATTGGTTCTTGTATATGGATAAAACTTGTACCTTTTAACCTGTATTTATATGATTGGACATTTGTCTTCATATTAGGAGTAGGTACTTATATGCAGAACCATAGGACTGTGGTTTTTAAATGATATTTTACCACTTTTGAATGTATAATTAAATTATGTATGATATTTTGTACATTAGCACTATGTGCATAGCTATATTTTAGTTTCGTTGAACAGAAACTGCCAAAAACTTATTACAAGGCATGCCATGCAGGCAATTATACAACCAGACATTAATACTCCTGTGCCATTGTTTGAAGGAAACTCCTACAGCAAATCTGTACAGTGAAAAAACTTGGCAAAGCTAGAAAAAGATGCAGAATTCCCAAGCTACCAGCTGTTAGTAGCTCCTGGGAGTGATCCTACTTTGCTAGAACTCACTAATTACCAGATGCAGGGCTGCCAAGGAGAGGGAGGGCTAGAGGGGTCAATATTCAGGGGATCCTGGTATCCATGAGAGCCTATAGAGCTAGGCAAGAGATAGGATTTGTTTACATCTGATGTTTGTCTTGGGTCTGGGTGGTATGAGTAGTAGTCCTGGAGGAATCTTAGTCTGGGGGACTTGGTGTGTCTCAACAGTCCTGATCAGATGTTTGTAGAAGCAAGTGGGACTGAACTGTACAAGGGATCACTTGGCAGGGATAGGATGCTGCTTTATTGATTATAAGTCATGCTTCAGCTTCCATCAAGGCATCCTAAAGGCTGAAGATAGAATTGGGCTCAGTAGTTTGGAGGTTGCACTAAGTGGAGTTACAATACACTCTGTTTAATATACTTGGAGTTCAAACTAGGAAAAAGAATAATTTAAACATATTCATTTCAGCAGTGGGCTATTGACAACAAAATGCAAGGTTATGGGACTTGCAGGCAGGAGGGTACTGTGTTCTGCTATCTTCCTTCTCACTTCTCAAAAGATCTAAATAGCAAAAACTTGTAGCCAGTCAGGGATATAAATCACTGTATTGGGATGTGAATATTTTTGTTTATAGAGTATAGAATTGTTCAACCAGTTCTCTTTTTCCTTCTATACTAGTATTAGAAGAAAACAAGAACATATGTAGTGCAATCCTAGAGACAGTTACTCCAGTCTAAACTCATTGAAATCAATGGACTTTGACTGGAGTAACTTTGCATAGGATTGTACTCCTATTGTCTTATACATGTAACAGAGGAAGAACAACTGTTCACAAATGGTTTATTGAGGGCTTCTTTGGATCACTTATAGAATATATAAGCAAGAAATTATGGAGCAAAGCATGAACAATGCTACAGTGAATGTGGATTCAAATACATAAATCTACATAAATTATATCCATTGTTGGAAATATGGAAGTATATTGCTTTTCTAAGGACAGGTATATGTTACACCAATATACCTTCAAGGACAGGAAAGAACACTGTTTTATTGAATTCAGTATGGTGATTCTACCATGTTATAAACCAAGAGGAAATCTCCAGGGCTTTCTGAGGCAAATGTCACTTTAGCATTACAGACTAATGAACACGACAGAGATGCCAAAATCCATTATACAGCACAAGACACAAGGAAGGGAAGGGAAGTGTGTGGCAAATCACTCACAAGAAAAGCAAAAGCTTCTAAAATGCCTCAGCCTCTTCAGTTTAAATATTTGATTATATTCAAGTGAACTAAGGAAGAATGGTTAAGCCAGACAGAACGGTTAACTGAAAGCAAAATACCAAATGGAATTCAGCACACTGCTGAGGCTTTCATCCTGCCCAGGGTTGAAAGATCTTTAACCCAGCATAGAGATCCAGAAGACATAAACGATGTTCAAATCTACTTATATATTTTATATGAGCAATAAAGCAGGATAAAGGATGGTTCCACATAATCACTGTCCTCCACAGGAGCTATTCAAAATGATTCCTATGGAGTAAAAAGGGCAGGTTTTTTTTCATTTTACATATTCTGAAATATACATATGCAACTACAATACAAAATTCAAATGGTATTTTCCACATGCATTCTAGTATTCATTCCCAAATGTTTCCATGGAGAAAAACTATATATTGAAATAATCCCTAATAGTGAATGTATTCAGAAAAAAATGTTACTGATTGTTAATGACTATATGATCCTGTACTCCCCAGATGCAAGACTGAGATTCTGTATAGCATAAAGACAGAGAATCTGAACTCAGATTTTTTTGCCATTTTTATTACTATTTATTCCATTATAGAGGCCATTACTGTATGGATTTGAAGGGTTTTATGACAATGCCTTTTATACCAAGAGTGAAAACAGAAGGTGTGTTTGAAGGAAGAATGGAAGAAACCAGAGGAGAGAATATATAAAACTCGGGGAAAGAATGAGATGAGTGAAAATGGAAGTAAAAGGGCTTGGTGTTGACAGAGGTCAATAGAGCAAAATGTACAGCTGATGGATGGGAGATGAGCCAGTTCAGGATAAAAAAAAAAAACTAGGAAAGAGGTAGAGGACAGGAATGTCCTAAGGGAATGGAAGACATGACAATTCACACATGGTTTTGAAAAAGTTCTCAAAGATACTGCAAGGGTCTTCAGTGGTAAGAGAAGAAGTCCAAAATTAGGAATTTAGCAGTTAAACTCTTTTCCACACTCAAATCAATTCTGTGTCCTCCGATCCTTTACAGACTCCCCCAAATATCCAATTTTTCCACCACCCCCTTTCTGGACTTCTTTTCCATGCAGCTACAGTCCTATTTCTGTTCCTCCTTTTACCTGCAACTTTGCTGGCTAGGATTTCCTCTTTGTTCCTTGCTTCATTCCTAAAAGCCATTTCTACCCTTCTCTCTCTCTCTTTCTCTCTTTCTCTCTCCTTTATACCCAGCTGAATCCTCTCTTCTCTCCTTATCGCCCATCTTTCAGTTAATTCAGAACACCTCAGCTGAATGCATTTTTCTTCCCTCCTACTCTGATCATTTTATTCCATCATGTTTTGAAATGAGGAACAGCCATCTGGAAAAAGTGCAGACAGACACCTTTACCATAAAATGCCTCTTAAAAGTAAGAGATGTTTAACATGCCTGACATGATCAATACTGCACATCGTGATTTTCTTATGCAACCTATTGCCAATTGACAGTTGCAATCTAAGAGGCAAATTTTGCTGTAGGTATCAAAATTCAACCCCCACTTATGTTCAAATGGCACCTATCTTGAGGTGAAGAAACACAAAAGGACATTCTGTTTACATGGACTAACAGGAATGGAAAATAGCAAATTATTCGCAATGAACACTTCCATGGTGTAAGGAACCAGTGACATAAATTGATCTACACAAAAAGCCTTTGACAAAAAGTCAGCTGGCTATTATGCTGTGAGCTTGCGACTCCTATCTGATGAAAGAAGCACTCTAGTTATAATAATCCTTTCACTCACAAAACCTGTTTTGAAACAAAATCAACAGTGGCCCACTTTCCCATTTGGACTTCATATCTGAGAGACAAAGAAGCAATTTTGAACTTCTGCATCTCACAAGAGCTGTGCTATCTCTTTTGTAAATTTAAAATTCTTCCTAGGCAAGATCATTTCTGCACACAATAGAATTTATAATACTGCCCACATCCCCAGGCAATATACATAAAAATGTCAATTAAATGCGAATAATGAATTTGCTTTGCCTCCTCTGCCACCAACGCTGCCAGCAAAAAACTCATGATGGGCCATACTCTGTAAAACCCAATCATTTCTGGATTACAATATATTGCTCATTTACTTTAATCTGTCTGTCAATTTCTTTCACATTTTCTATTACTAGAAAATTTTCCTCTCTTGCCATTAGCACTTTTTCCCTGTGCTTCTGTCATTATGTCCTTTCACCCCTATGGTGCATGAAATACACCATAACATGACTAACCCATACTTGCAATACACGCAGACTACAGGACCAGAAAGTAGATGCATCTGTCATTTATTTGGTACCTGCTTTTTGCAGAAGAGTCTACATCTCCATGCTGTTTATGTAGTTCATCTTTTTAAACCATTTTTAGAATTATGTATTTGGACTAGATTTAAAGCACCTAGCAGAAGACCAGAAGCACAACACAAATGCATTCTTTTAACAAACTGTTTAAAATAAATATACTTCCAAAGTATTTCTGAAAATTCACACTGTGCTTTTATCATATTTTTACATTTAGCTGACCAAAAATTAATCAAAGATCAAATCATTCAGCCATGTCCAGAACCCTTCTTTTTTCCCTTAAAAACCTCTGAACAACATTTTTAAAGGTAATTCTGGACAGACATAGAATTAATTACCATCATATGGAAAGCCTCTGCACTGTTTAAAGAAGCATTCAGTTTTGAACAAAACAATGCCATTGACATTCAGTGCAGTGTAGTGGATTAGAACATTAAAGAGTAGGTACACCTGAACTCACTTCCCCACTCAAGAATGAAGCTCACTGTCTGACTTCGGCACAATCACTATGTCTAACTCAAGCCTCCCTTCAAAGGGTGTTGTGAGGATAAAAACAGGAAGAAGAACCAAGGATGCCATCTTGAACTCTTCAAAGGATGGATGAGGTAAAAATATAATGAAAACTAAATTAGGAATATTAGCCTATATCGAGCCAAAGTCAATCTAAAGTCATGATTGGGACCTAATGTGTTGCAGCCTGATCTGTGTTCTTGGGCCACACTATCTCTTTGCTTCTTAATAATTTTCATCGAATCTGCTTTCATTGTTCTCTTGTTAGTTGGTGTATTTTTAATTTAATTTAATGTTGTATTGCTCTTTGGCCATATGCAATACATTTTATTATTTCTATCCCATATTCTGAAAAATGCAAAACGTGCTGCTAGTGATACTACCTTGAGTTTATGGCAAAACGTAAACATGGACAAAAATTCAACATTTTACCTATAAAGCTGGATAAATGGCATGGAAATCTCAAAATATTTACCTTATATTTTGCCAGTTTTAATTGGAGATCATTAAACATAAATCATGCATGAAGTCCAATGGAGGAATACAGGAGAAAGAGACAAGTTAAAGCATTTAGGGAGGAGTGCCTGGAGTCATCATGCATAAAGCATAACCCCTCTTGGGCATTCATGCAAAACTATGGAAAAACTCACTACTCAACAACCCTTTTGAAAACTATAATCCTTTACTATCTGCTACAGCTCCCAAGCTCCAACTACCAATTTTAGAGAAAATGGAAGTATGCATGGGATTAAACTAGGAGGTTGGGAGAATAAAATCTATCTATGCCACTGCCATGACATTAATGTCCACAAATCCATACAAATCTTTAAAAACCATTATCTTCATATCCCACATTGCCTGCAATCCTGAGCTACCCTCTCCAATTTCCAACATCTTTGCCTGTGCGTGCCACGGCTGCTACAATTACCAGGCCTGCTCTGGTATCACAGCTGGCCAGGGAGGACAAGAGAACCTAAGAGAATAGTCCATCTAGTCCAACATACTGTTTCACACAGTGGCCAAGCAGATGGTGTGGATCTTTTTGAGATACAGCAAAAAGAACTGAACACAGTATTTCAAATGGGGCTGCAACAGACCTTTACAAGAGCATTTTGATACTAGCCATTTTGTGTTCAGTTCTTTTGCTAATAATTCCTGTCACAAAGTTTGCCCTTTTCATCACATTTTCATTATGCTATCCTACATCACCCTACATCTTTTCTAATAAATCACTACCAGGTTATACTCCATTAGCATATATTTAAAATTAGGATTTTTTTGCCCCCAAAAGGAATTGCTTTATATTCACTAATACTTCAGTTCTTATGTCACTGACCATACACAACTTCAGAGCTATTCACAATCTGCAGTAGTTCTTACCATCCTAAGTAATATGGTGTCATCTGACAATTTGACTACCCTGCTGCTTAGGGTTGCCAAGTCTGGCAAACTAACTGGCGGGGATGCTCTTGCGAGTCCGGGAGCAGGCTCCGTATGCGTGCGCGCCGCCGACACGTCACCTGCAGTGATGTGCGACGTTGCTGACGTTGGGGGCGTGGCCGAGCCACGCCCCTAATGTCAGCAATGTGGCTGCGTCACCTCCAGTGACACAGCTTTGGGGGGTGGAGTTCCCCCCGGGGCCTGATTCCGCCACGGCGTAAATCAGGCCTCCAAAGCGGGGGCTTCCCCGCCCCCCGCCCCCATTTGGCAACCCTAGTACTGCTCACCCCCTAATTCCAGATTGTTTATGAACAAATTAAATAAACAAGTTTTATCTAAGTTTTATCTAAATTAAATAAACATTGGTCCCATTACCAATCTCTGTGGCGCCCCAGTACTTGCTTCCCTTCCCTGTGAGAATAGTATTTCTACTCATTGTTTCCTGTTGTTTAACCAGTTTCTAATGTATGAGAGGTTCTTTTGACTTATGTTAAAAGGTTTCTGGTTGCTTTTGTCCATAAGGTGGTTCACTCTCTCAAAAAACTCCAAAATGCTATGGGACTAGACTTCACCTTACAGAAGCAATGTATTTCCTCCTCAGAAGGGCTTTTTCCTCTGTGTGCTTATTAATTCTTTATTTAGTAAGAGTTTTCTTTTTCTTTTTTTAGAGATGATCAATTTCCCACTAGAGTAGGGCTGCCAAATCCCCCCGGGGGGTGGATTTCCCCCCACTTTGGAGGCCCGATTTCCGCCCCCGCGGAATCGGGCCCCAGGGGAAACCCCACCCCCGCGTGCACATCACAGGGAAGTGACGTCATGATGCCGGGCACGCTGGGGGCATGGCACAGCCATTTGAGGGGAAAACATAGAGTCTATGTTTCCTCCTCAAATGGCTGTGCCCCGCCCCCAGCGTGCCCGGCGTCATGACGTCACTTCCCTGTGATGTGTATGCGGTGTGCGTGTGCTTTGCGCGCACGCGCACCGGGAGCCAGCACAAAGTCCCCCACCGGCAGAGGTAAGTCGATTTGGCAACCCTACACTAGATCTCCTAATAACCTTTGGGTGTATGCCTTCCAGACTTGGCGCTTTTTAGTTTTTAATTTCTCCACTAGCCCTCATCATTTCTATTTTGGTGGGAATTAAGATGAATGTCCCATCCAATTTTATTTCTTTCAAAGTACCCCAATTTATATGACTGAAATGGAGGGGGGAGAGCACAAGAGTTGTAGAGACTGATTTACTCTAGACTAGGAAATTCCATAAATCAGACAACCTTTACAATGCACAGTATCCAAGGGTAAACTTAGAATGCCTAGTAGTGTAACAAGCCACTACACCTACCATTTGTGTCTTTTTTAGATAACATCTCACAAGTAATAGGGAGGATAATTTCTACATTGTGCCAAACTAATCATGCAGCCCATTCCTGTGCATGTTCACTCAAAAGTAAGTCCTACTAAATCTAATACTCTTAATAAACATGTGTAGAATTGCAGCCTTAGTCACACCCCTCTGAAGTATTAATTTAGAGTTCCTCATTGGAAAAGATCCTGATTTAATCCAGCAGATTTGATGTACAGATTTAATATGTAAAAGTGGCAGCCCAATAAACCTACAGTCAGACATTGAAAACCTCAAATAGTTATTTGCATTGCTTCAAATGCACCATATTACAAGTACTGAAGTGCTTTCCTCCTGCTCTGCATCGTATATCTTGATGTTATCATAATCTCTACAGCTGCCATAGGGAGAACATTTATATGCAAAATTCATCTGATGATATCTAAATCATTCTGTTTTATCATAGCCATATGGAAATGTGAATAGATGAACAAACACCATGCATGTCCCCTATTTGTGCAGGGACCACAGCAGAGATTCTAGTAAGCCATTTCCTAATGATATGAAGGGTTTGTCTTTATATTAGTTTGATCCTTTGTCTTCTTTGGCCTGAGGTCTCTCAGCAGGCAGATATCCAGGGCTGCTGTTTTGTGCATTAATTCTATCATGAGAAGGTGGGGTGAATAAATTGAGACTACATTCCAGACAAGCATGACTTCTCTGGAACTTTGCACACAGCGGTTGTGAAAAATATATACAGTATTTCACAATTAATTATGATTACATCTAACAATGTATTTACCATTGTGTGAAACCCCAGTGGCAAAAGGTGGTAAATGTGACTTCATATGCTTTCAAAGATTTTCCCATGACTAATTGGAAGAGCTTAGAGGTAGAGCACATGCTTGCATGAAGAATGTTCATTATCTGGAATCTCCGATTAAAAGCTATCTGATTGGAAGTTTGGGAAAGGCCTTTCTCTGCATGGAACCCTGGACAGCTGCTGACAGTCAGAATAGACAATACTGCATTGGGTAGTCTTTAAGGTGCTACTGGACTCTTCCTCTTTTCTAATCGAATCATATGCATGACTTCTCTGAATCCCAACAGGCAGGACATTCCAAGAAATAGACATGTGCATAAACTCTTGCCACCTCCAGGTATCTTTTTAAACAGAGAACAAGTAAGCATCTACATTAAAGACATAATATGTTATAATATTAAAAATATAATATAAATACAATATAATAATATTTAATATAACATATAATACAAGATAGCCCAAATAGATGTATGTATTAGGAGTACGTTAAGGATGCTCATGAAATTTTGTACCAACAAATTTCCCCACCAGCTCACTGGCCCTTTTGCCTACCCTCATTCTCTGTTTTAAAATGTTTATTATATACAGTTTTAACAGGCTTTAATTACCAGATTTCCTTGATGCAATACCTCAAGGTCCTTATGTTACACAGACTGGGCAGCCATGCCTGATCTCAGTGGCCAGTATTTTGTACCTCCCTGTTCCACCACCCCAAACAAGCCACATACAGATACATCCAACCGTAGGGAACTGCCTATAATGGCAGTGTTCACTCAGTCAAAACATATGGAATGTCATATCAACCAGCAAAGTGAAATATGTATTCAAATCCTAAAGAAAAGAGTGGAATACCACAGGATCAAATGACTACATGCATTTGACAGAGGAATTTGCTCATTCCCAGGATGGATTTACCTATGGGCAAAATGTGGGCAATATAATGGGTACCACATGGTCACCTTAACTGAGTATGCCATTACAAAAGTCATCTAAGCATGTATGCATTATTTCTCCCTACTAGGCAGAAAAGCTACAATCCTGCACAGTTAAGACAGAATTAATGAGATTTAAGTAACGATCACATGTAAAGTTGAAGACAAAACCCATGAACTCTTTCCTAGTTTCAAAATCATAATATAGCAAATTTATACCAGCCCGGCCATCTGAGTAAAAACAACCACCACCACCTCAGCTATGGCATATTTGCTAAGAGTCTCTGAGATGCAAGATAAATGAGACTTCACATTCAGGTTTATAAAATTCTACATCTGAAATTGCCAAGAACTAGTAACAGAAAATGCTCATCTTTTTTTGTGGAGGGAAGGGGCTGTAGTGTCATTTGCACTTGAAGCGACTGCCGGGAGAATTGAAGGTTGTTATTAATAAGGATCCCTGCTGTTGCTTCAGTCAATGATTTATCACTTTCCCATCTCGATGGGAGGAGGTCAGATTGGAGAGAGAAAATTATTCATTCAAGATGGCATTTCTCCTTCTAGAGATGACACTTAGGGGGAAAAAACGTAGTAATTCATACCTAATTAATGACAGAGTATGATCCTGTTTATGATCTTGCTCATTTAGGTGCATAATAAAAGTGTTGTTTTCAAGCACAGTTCTTACAGTGCTGTTTACTATTAAGTATAAAAATCTATCTCAGTAATTTGCAGTCATGATCTTCTTCTTGCTTCCCATTGCTGACCTCACTGGGATTCAGCACTTGACACTCCATATCTAGCCTTATGCCACTGGGAAAGGTTATGGAATTTTACTTTTAACAATGTAATACTAGAGACAAACACATTTTTATTGTGGGTTTAAAACAGAAATATGGAAATGTTCTTTTCCCCTTTTCCACTCACATTTGACAACTCTAAAGTCTTCGTAAAATGTTTTGTGAATTCAGTTTAAGTGATGCAACCTGTATTCTGTGTAAGAGTGACTGTGATATAACAGGTATTTAAACAAGCAATCCCAAGAGTTAGGGAGGGTCTCTGGCTCAGTGGTAGAGTGTCTGCTTAGCATGCAGAAGGGCCCAGGTTCAATCCTTGGCATCTCCAGTTAAAAGATCTGGCAGTAGGTGATGTGAAAGATCTCTGCCTGAGACCTTAGAGAGCCACTGCCAGTCTGAATAGACAATGCTGACACTGATGGACCAAGGGTCTGATTTAGTATAAGGCAGATTCATGTGAGTTCGTTCTTACAAGTAGTTGACTCTTCAAAGATGAAAACATGGGTGATTTGGGATGTCCCAGAGAGAGAACTGTATAAATATACATTAGAATCACAGAATCATAAAATCACAGAGTTGGAAGGGACCTCCAGGGCCATCTAGTCCAACCCCCTGCACAATGCAGGGAATTCACAAATACGTCCCCCACACACACACTCAGTGACCTCTGCACCATGCCCAGAAGATGGCAAAAACCCTCTCCAGGATCACTGGGGGCCAAACTGGCCTGGAGAATATTGCTTCCTGACCCCAAAGTGGTGATCGGCATTTCCCTGGGCATGTAAGAAAGGGACATGAGAACTAAGCACTGATGCAACCCTCCCTCTCATGATCTACTTAAGTCCACAGAATCAGCATTGCTGTCAGATGGCCACCTAGCTTCTATGTAAAAACCTCCAAAGAAGGGGAGCCCACCACCTGTCGAGGAAGCCTGTTCCACTGAGGAACCACTCTGTCAGGAAGTTCTTCCTAATGTTTAGCTGAAAACTCTTTTGATTTAATTTGATCTAATTAGGAATAATACCATCAGTGTATTTTTCCATACAATATCTATATGTTTTGCAAAATGCACAGTGTCAAACATTACTCTGTAAAGAAGAGACGATGGGTGGTTATCCAACTCTGTCTTCCCCACACAACCCAGGAGACAGTTTCCACACAACTAGGAAAGTCTGATCATTATTCCTGGCAGCCACTTGCTATTCATGTGTTGTTAAATTTATGTTAGTATAATTTGGCTTATGATTGTCATTCTTCAAGGTTCCACAGGATCTCTGGAAGCTACATCTCTGAATATGGAATAGATGTGTCTTATGTATCACACACATCCATGTAAATACATGTGCATGAACAGTAAGGTACCATGCAGTGCCATTTCACACCCTGCAGCTGTCGAGTTGTATTCTGAACTGGTGAGAATATACTGGAAGACACTTACCTTCAACTCTGAATTCAACATTATATCCACTGCACCACACTGACTACCAGTAACTCAGAATACTTGTTGGTTAGCGGGTGTAATATAAGCTAAGGAATCCTATGTGACCACTGCACTGTAATTATAGCATGTGAGAGTGGCATGTAGAGATGCCAGCCTACAGGTGGGACCTGGGGATCCTCCAGAATTACAGCTCATCTCCAGACTACAGAGCTCAGTTCCACTGTTTTAGAGAGTGGACTCCATGACATTATATCCCACTGAGGTCCCTGTCCTCTGCGAGCTCCTTCCCCAAATCTCCAGGAGTTTCCCAACTTGGCAACCCTACCTCCACATCCCCTGCCAGTGGCCGGGGGGAGCTGGCAACCTAGTTGCATGAGACAAAAGCTTGTGAGCCAGTTAAGTGCGTGGACTCTAATCTGGGAGAACCGGGTTTGATTCCCTACTCCTCCACTCGCACCTGGCTGGATGACCTTGGCCGAGCCATAGTTCTGACAAGAGCTGTTCTTGAAAGGGCTGTTTCTGTCAGAGCTCTCTCAGCCCCACCTACCTCACAGGGTGTTTGTTGTGGGGAGGGGAAGGGAAAGGAGCTTGTAAGCTGCTCTGAGACTCCGAGTAAAGGGCTGGATCTCCTCCTCCTCTTGTACACATATTAAAAATCTCTTTAATGGTATACCAGGTACACTGCAAAAGAAGCAATTTTCTCATACCCAAGATCTTACTGAAATGACACAAATGCAACTTTCTTCAACAAAGCATGAATAATAATTCAGGCTTAGGCAGAATTCTCCATTTATGGACTCAAATGCTTACTCCCCTTTGCCTTACACTTCTGTTACGTTTCTCATGTCAAAGACAGGGTTAAAGAACCTTTGCCAGGGACTTTGCAGATGACACAAAATTATTCAGGATGATGAAAACCTAGGCTGACTGTGAAGAGCTCCAAAAGAACCTTCACAAACTGGGTGAGTGGGCAACAATGTGGCAAGTGACATTCAGTGTTGGCAAGGTGATACACAATGGGACAAAATATCCCAACTTCAAGTACAGGCTAATGGGGTCTGAACTTGCTGAGACTGAGAGGGGAAAAGATCTAGGAGTCATAGTGGACAGCTTAATGAAAGTGTCAACCCAGTGTGCTGCAGAGGTGAAAAAGGCAAACTCTATGTTAGGGATTCTTAGGAAAGGAACTGTGAATAAAGTGGCCAATATTGTAATGCCCCTGTATAGATATATGGTGCAGACTCATTTGGAATACTGTGTACAGTTCTGCTCACCATATCTCAAAAAGGTCACTGCAGATCTGGAAAAAGTACAGAGGAGAGCAACCAAGATGATCAGGGCGTGGTGGTACAGCACCTTCCCAACAAGAAAAGGCTAAAGAGTCTGGGACTTTTCAGTTTGGAAAAGGGACAACTAAGGGGGAGATAATAGAGGTTTATGAAATTATGTACTAGAACTCAGGGACATCCCATGAAGCTGATGGGCAGTAGGTTCAGGACAGACAAAAGGAAATACTACTTTACAAAGAGAGTGATTTAAATCTGGGACTCACTGCCAGAAGATGTAGTGATGGCCACAAGAATAATCAGCTTTAAAAGGGGATTAGATAGATTCATGGAGGATAAGTCTATCAATGGCTACTAGCCACTGTGACTGAGGGGAACCTCCACATTCAGAGGCACTAATCCCACTAGGTGGCAACATCAGGGGAAGGCCTTGGCCTCTATGCCCTATTGTTGGTCATCCAGAGGAGGAGAAGGAGGAGGAGATTGTATTTATACCCCGCCCTTCACTTGGAGTCTCAGAGCGGTTTACAAATTCCTTTCCCTTCCCCTCCCTACAACAGACACCCTCTGAGGTAGGTGGGACTGAGAGAGCTCTTTCCAGAGCTGCTCTTTCAAGGACAGCTCTTGTCAGAACTATGGGTTGCCCAAGGTCATCCAGCAGGTGCGAGTGGAGGAGTGGGGAATCGAACCCGGTTCTCCCAGATTAGAGTCCGCACACTTAACCACTACACCAAACTGGCAACACAGGAACTGGTTGGCCACTGTGTGAGACAGGATGCTGGGCTAGTTGGACTATTAGTCTGATCCAGCAGGGCTCTGAGCTCTGTAGAGAACAGAGACACAAAGTTGGGGGAACAGATCTTTGGAATCTGGATCTGTGCTGTGACTGGGAACCCGGCTGCTCACGGCCTATTGTATCATACATAAGTAAAAGTCTCCTATCTACTGTCTATAACAAATGGGCAAATGTACATACATACAAATTATATCAGACTTTATTAACAGTTTTGTTGACTTAATGTTTACTAACCCCTCAAACTCTCTGTCAAATCAGCAGATTTATTATAACATTTCTTCCAGCTATACTGATGTCAAACTGTAAATTTCCCTCATCTTTGGGGAACAATATTTATTTCTGCACTTTAATCCTTCTAATTGATGTTATACTGAAAAATCATTTAATTTTAATTAACTGTATTTGTCACACATGCCAGGTTTGTTTATTATTTGCAAATGGTATTCATTGATGAAAAGGTCATTTTTAGCATACATGTAGCTGATTATTTTTTTTAAAAAAAAATTCCATTACTGCAAAAGACAAACATTATGCCATTTCATCACCATAATTTTTAAATAACTTTTCAGTAATTAGACTTGGTCAGCAATTATTTACATTTTATTTATTTATTTATTTATTTATATTTACATTTCTACCCCGCCCACCCTGTAAACAGGCTCTGGGCGGCTTACAGAAGAAGGCCAACATAAAGAGTTGTTATTACTAAGTGAGTTAAAAATTGGTGAGAATACTTTTCTAATACAACAAACTTTTTTCATTTCAGTCTATAACATAATCTTTGTTATTATGCTTTTGTATGAGCCACAAATTATAAATTCATAAAAAAATATTTTGCACATGATATGCAACACAAAGCTGCAGAAGTCAGATTTCCATGCTAATTTTTAAAAAGGCAGCCTAGATGGTCCCTCCCCACATTTGATTCTCATAACCACCCTCTGAAGTAGAGAAGAAGAAGAAGAGAAGAGATTGGATTTATACCCCGCCTTTCACTACCCAAGGGAGTCTCAGAGTGGCTTACAAACTCCTTTCCCATCACCTCCCCACAACAGACACCCTGTGAGGTAGGTGGGGCTGAGAGAGCTCTGACAGAAACTGCTCTTTTTCAAGGACAGCTGTTATCAGAACTATGGCTTGCCCAAGCTCATCCAGCAGGTGCGAGTGGAGGAGTGGGGAATCAAATCCGGTTCTCCCAGATTAGAGTCCGTGCACTTAACCACTACACCAAACTGGCTAGAGTGGCAGAAGAGATAGTGACTAGGTACAAGGTCACCTAATAAACTTCATGGTCATGAAGAGATTTGAAACTAATCTAGATGCAGCATTGTAACCACATTACCACTAGCACTCATGGTACTTATTTATTGTTATATTATTTACAAAATTTATATCCTACCTTCTTCCCCCATCAGGACCACCAAGGTGGCTAACAATTAAAAACAGAGCTTTATAAAAGCACACCACAAAACCAATTAAAACCAAAACTAAAATACATGTATAAAAACACAGAATTACCAATTAAAACATAAGAGAGGAAGGCAGGATCACCGAAGGAATGCCAGATGAAAAAACAGTCTTAATGTGCTGGCAGAAGACTGTGACAGAGGGGAAGAGACCAATATCCCTGGAGAGGGCATTGCTTGCAACTAAGCAAGCTCTCTCTTATCTTGGTAAACATGAACCCAAAGTGTGGGATTTGGTTTGGGGCTGCAGAGACCAAATAATTCCAAGTTCGGGAAGAGGGGAGAGATACAAAAGTACTGAACACAGCAAAATGCTACAACATCTGAGCACAGAGAAAATCAAATAGGCTTAAACATGCAACCCTCGTTCCCTAAAACTAAACATTTTTACTAGTGCTAGGTAAGGTGTGCAGACTCTGTTCAGTTCAGATCCATCTTTTTATACATAGGATATTCCTCTTCTCTAAAGTACTTCTCCTTAGGATGGATACTTCTTTTCAGTCACCTCAAAGAATGGCTGAGCCCTACTTAAACGGAAGCTTTCTTCTCCCCACAACTCCCTTTGTCAAATAAACAAGGGTGGGAAAAGGCAAAGACTGCTCCGTTGCCTGTGTGATGGGGCCACGGTCCCCTCTCTCCTTGGTCTTCTCAGGCTGCCCTAATTACAGTACTGAACTTCTTTACTGCTCCCTTCTCTGCTTGGAGTAGGGCAAGGGGGGTGAGGACATCTAACTCTTTTGACCAGGCTACTGATACTGGAAGTTTAAGCTTGACCCTTGGCCATTCATAAAATGTAAACTCAACATTTATAAAGCAAAGCGGAAAATTCTTTCAGAGATACTTAGAAGTGTCATTTTATCACAGTGATCACAATAACAGGTATAAAAATATTATTATTCACACTATTACATTACTCACACTAGCAAGAACAGTGAGGTAGAGTGAGCAATGGGTGTTCTATTTCAATCATTACAAAACATAAATAGGAGAATAATCAACAAGGGATATGATACCTTCCCTAGCAATTGTTTGGACCTTTCAGGAAAAAACTATGCGAGCTTTTCTATATATGTACTAGAAATATTTGCAAAGAGTGCCCAGTATGTATTTTACAAAGCAATCTGATAAAAACCTTTTGATGAGAAATAATTGTAGAAATAACTGCATTTAATATAGTTATTAATTTTATAGTCTGAATTACCTTGCTGGGATTCAAGATGGATCTGATGGGGTGAACCAACCCCCTACTGTAAACATATGGATATTTATGCTTGCACAAAGGGGGATGATTTCCAGAAATTTCCCTTCCCCACTACAGTCCCCCATGTCATATTACCCACCAGTTCCATAGCCCACCACTCACACTCTCAAGAGTGGCTTTCCACATGGAGTTACAGTGGGAAAGAGGCAGTGGGGAAGGAATCTGGTCCAAGAACAGAGTTCCACTTGTAATTCTTTGGATCCATCCTATAGATTCTTACATAATCTGACAGCACCATTTCTGTTTTTCTGAACATAATGACAAGAAAACTTTGACAATGGATCAATAAGTACTTGTCCAAATATGGCATCAACAACCTCTTGCTCCTCATCCTAAAGTGTTCTGTCTAGAGATAAGATGATCTGGGGGGGGGGACTGTTCCCCTCCCCCCTGCCAAAGACTCCTCATTGCCCAATTTTTCAAATGCAAAAATTTGAGGAGTGTTGAAAAACCTCCTAGGATTTTTTTATTATTATTATTATTATTTTTGTAATGAGTGAACTGCTATTTAAGACAAGGTTTTATTCAAAATGCACAGCAAGAAAAAAATTGTGTAAGACAAGCTATAGTGTTAGAGTAATTGCTATGTATACCGTAGAGATTACATGGAACACATTTTCAAGGATATGTTGATTGCTTAAATGTGAATAAACTGGCAACAATTAATATTGCATAATGTGTCTGATGATAATACATCTTTAAAGAGTTCAGTGTTTTCAATGCTATAAAGTTCAACTTGGTATCCAAATATGCTGGTACTTTGTACAAATATGCTGTGACTGTAAGAGACTCTCTCCAAATAATACTTTCTTTTATTACATAATTTTCAAAAATCAACTTTTTATGTTTTCCTACCTGTAAAATGGCAAAACTTAAGACATGACCTAAGGTGGCAAAGGGCATAACAGTTTGCAGTTGCCTCTTAAGCACTAAGAATATTTCCAGTTTTGCTTACAGAAAATTGAGACATATATGCTTTTAAATGTCATTAACAGGCCAAATAGTAAAATGTTATATGAATTGAGTTATAAATGATATCATTTATGTTGTTAAAGCAGTAAAATAAGCTTAGGAAATACTGCATACATTTCACATTTTTCAAAGCTGGGGAAAACACTAGTTTTCCAATAGCTTCAAAATATCTGGAAATTTTACATCTCTAGTTCTTTCACACAGTGGCCCTGGCTGCACTAACAAAATATGGGATTTTAATCAGAGAGGCTGTAAGGGCCAAAGGCAGCCAGAGCAGAGCTCCATTACTTTGCCTTCGTTCCCTTGCATGAAATTCCAGTGTTGTACTGAAGTGCTATGCAAGGAGGTAAAAGAAAGAAATGATCCAAGGCTTATACTGGACAGGTTTTAAACATGTTTAATAAGCTAGGCTGGAAACCCACTGTGGAACTGAATTACTTATATACAACCCATTTTCTGTTTTGTTCCATTCCCCCCCCTTTTTTTTATACTGACATTTCCATAAGGAATGAAAGAGCACACAGTGGGGAGTTACCAGTCTCATACTGCATAGAACACTGAAGGCAGACATAAGGCTGTCAAAAAGTGTCACTGGAAATAAAGCTAATTACCCGTGTTACACAAAAGAACATGGACATTTCAGTGTTGCTTATCAAGCATCTAAAATTTCATCCACAGTAACTTATTCTAGAAATGACAGATTATTTCAGTATTCAGGCTCATTAAATATCTAGTCACAAGTTTCTCTAAAAACAACAATTCTTGACAGTTACTATTTGATATTTTAAGCTTACTGAGAGATAGATAGATCTATTTACCTTTGAACACTATTCATCACTCACTGCTTGTTAACTTGGGCCATAGTAAGTGCCCCTGGATTGTTGAAATGTTCAGCCTCAAAGAGAGATAAATTGAATAATGATAGTTGGTCCTATACCAGTTAGTAAAAATCCTTTTGCCCCAATGGACACAAATGTAATGGGGCAACTAATTCAAACAAGGCTTTGCTGACTGATCCAGTGGCAATCCCATCCCATAGGCACAAGTGTGGGTGCAAACTATTCTCATCAACTTGCCTAGGCATCTGTTGAATGGATATATTTCATATTTTTATGCACTAGAATAATGTGGTAGTAATATATAATTACGCAAAACTAAAATTGCATGTTTGAAACTTAGTTTCAAAAGCCAGACTGGGGCCAAGGAATAAAAAAGGAAATAATGACATTTTCCCTGTAAATGTAGAAGCTTCTAACTCCAGTTTAGCATTAGGTAACATTTCTAGTGTCAAGACAGACTCTGAATAATTCAGGAGCTCCCTTCTTAATCCTCATAGCCAGTGCCACAAACAAGCAATTGAAACGCTGCAAATATCATGCCAGAGAGCCCCCCCCCCAAAAAAAACAGGGATACCAAATTAATTGGGATGATATAAGAAACTACTGCTCACAGAAACAGAGATTTTGGCACTCATAACAACAAACCAACATCATACACAAGTTCTGCTGGTACAGGCATACATTTAAACTATAATCCTGAAACAGAAATACAGCACAAGCTACAACAAAGCAATGAGATAATGATGCTAGGAAGACAAAGCAAGAACAGAAGGTAAAGCAGCAAAAACACAATGCACAAAGCACCTCCAGCTGGCAATCAAAACAACATGAAACTGTATCAGGTCATAACTAATGCACTCAGGATTCAAAACAGGCCTGTACTGAATGGCATCTCTCACTGTCCCATTGGTTTTTAAGGTATTTGGGGAGAGACCAATCAAAACTGAAGACATATTTATGCAAGGCACTGGGATGAGAAGATTCCCAAAATGAGTTATCTAGTTCCTTTTTAATCTGTATTCATACCTGTTTACAGCACAGAAACCGCTGTGGTCACCCTATTAGAATATCTGTATCTGTTGAGTGAGGGGACAAGTGTCCCTACTGGTCCTCCTGGACCTCTCAGCAGCTTTCAATATCACCAACCATTATATCCTTCTGATCTGCCCAGCTCATCAGGGACTGAGAGGCTCAGTGTTACACTAGTTTCATTCCTTCCTGGCAGGCAGCTACCACAAGGCGATGCTTGGGATCTTCTGATCAACCTTTACAGTAAAGTAAAGCTCCTTTACAGGCTACCATAGGGTTTGATATCGTCTCCAGTGCTTTTCAACATAAATGGGAAATCACTGGGATAGATCACCTACAGATGCAGAGTATAGTGTCATCAACATGCACATGACACTAGGGTTGCCAAGTCCGGACTTACCTGCCGGCGGGGAACTTTGGCTTTGCTCCCGGCACGTGTGCGTGTGCGCAAAGCACACGCACACCGCATGCACGTCACAGGGAAGTGACATCATGACGCCGGGCATGCTGGGGGCGGGGCACAGCCATTTGAGGGGAAAACATAGAGTTTTCCCCTCAAATGG
>NW_015161950.1:173201-175577 GCF_001447785.1 Gekko japonicus | reverse complement strand
CCCCCGGGGGGATTTGGCAGCCCTACATGACACACAACTCTCTCTCTCTTTTCCATCAAGATACAGAAAAGTGGAAGACTCCATTAAGCCACCATCTGGAAAAAGTGGACTGGGTGAGGATTCATAAACAGAAACTTAATCTAGACAAGACAGAAGTGCTTAGGGGTAATAAATAAGGCTGTTCTGGAAATAGGGGCTCCTCCTATATGGATGGGGTTGCACTCCCACGGAAACTTCAAGTGTGCAGTACATCAGAACATATGAGATCCATCTAGTTTACTATAGTTTAACAAGGGGCGGGACCCGCGATACTCGCGGGAGGGGGGGAGGGAGCTCCACACCTATGAGGAAGAGGAGGAAGCAGCAGGAGGAGGTAAGTCCATCCCGCCGGTTCCCCCGTCTCCTCCACCCCCCCCACCACCCCGGCTCGATCTCCCCCCCCGGCTCGGAAGTTGGAAGCTTGTGCTCGAGCGATAAGGACGCTCCGAGCATGCTGGTTCCCGGAGCCTTGCTGGCGCGAGTCTTGAGGCGGCGGGGAGGCGGTTTCCGCGCTTGTCTTTTGCTCAGGCTGTGCCTTTAGCGGGCCTGGGCTCTTGCCGCGGCAGCATTACTACCGGAGCTGGTTTAGGGCATCCCTGCTTGGAGCTGCAAGATTCGAGGCGTCAGGGAAGCAGTTGTGCGCTTGCCTTCACTGGGGCTTGTTTTCAAGCCCGGCATTGAGTGCTTCAGCAGCCCTACACCTGCCCCGGTCATGGGTCCCTCTTTCTGAACCACCTTATAGCAGCAGCGTTGACGACGGAGGAAACCCGGTGGGCTCGCTCAGCTGCCAGTATCTTTGCTGCTCACTGAGGGCTTTGCCTGGCAGCAGAAGCAGGGAGGCTGAGGGTCCCATTGGTCGAGCAAGCGGTCTGGGAGCAGCGGAGCGAGAGGAGGTGGGACTGATCGCGGCGGTGTGTTGGTGCAGCCCAGGGTTCAGCTCAGTGCAGTTTGAAGACCGCGGCGGCAGCGGCGGAGTCTGGGCGGTCCATCGGAGCGCGTTGCAGCTGCAGCGCCAGTTTATGTATCCCGCCTGGTTGTAAAATTTTAAGGAAAAAACCCCGAGAGAACGGGATAGGAAATCTAGCCTCTCCCTGTTAGACGGGGTATTTTATAGAGGGCTCGGGAAGGGGGTGGAAGGCTGGATTGGGTGTTAGGCGTTCTTAAGTGGGGCCTTCCTGTCAGCAAGCTGCCATTCTGTTTTCTGTGACCTCTGTGTACATATCCTTTCCCTGTTGCACCCGGCTTGGTTTCTATCATCCTGCTCCTGCGTTGGAATGCAAAAGATAACTGCTGGAGGTTGTGTGGGGGAGAAGATGCTGTAATGCTTGCCCCTTGCTTTTCCCATGAGTACTGCACCTGTGTTTTGTCTGATGTTCTGCCTGGTTCCCATGGACTGGGCGCGCAACCGTTTCATTAGCCCGCCAGCGGGAAAGCTATTCATTGGATCTGTATCTGTTTGAAGTTCCTTTATTATGCTTGACCTAACTGTGTATCCCCAGTTCTAACAAAGAACGTGTTTGAGTATGTCTTCAACGCTTTGAAATAAATTTTGCTTTTTTTTTAAAACGTGGATTTATTCTCGATGCTTGGGGATCCAACATATTGTTAGAACTGGGGATACACAGTTGTTCCGAATCTGGCAAGATCATGAGCGGAATTGAGGGAAATCTACCTAACACGGAGGGGGACTCAGGATCGGTCCCACAAACCTCCGCGTCTTTGGTGTTCACGACTGCAGCCTCGATGGAGGGTGCCGTGGGGGGAACGATTCCCCGCTACAGTTAGGTCAAGCATAATAAAGGAACTATTTTTCGTGACTGTCTCATTAATGAATCCGCTCCTGGGAACCCACGTTAGGGTGAGAGCGTTGATTGATTCTGGGTGTGGGAGGGATCTCATCAGCCCTAGAGTGTTATTGGCACTGGAAGCGGGGATAGTCCCCTTGAAGTCTCCCATCATTTTTACCCAGATGGATGGGGCACCCATGGAACCTTGTACGCACGAGACTATGGCTTTGCGGTTGGGGGCGGGCGATCATTGGGAATCCAGATCCTTCATTGTCACCCCTAAATCGCAGTTCGACTTAGTACTGGGGAGTCCCTGGTTGTTTACCCATGACCCTTACATCTTGTGGGAAGAAGGGGTTGTCAAATTTGTGTCGGCTAAGTGTGTATGGAAGCTAACGAATTGCCCCCCCATCGCTCGACTGACTGTGCTATTGAACTTTTGCCTGACTGTAAATTACCCAAAGGTAAAATTTATGCGATGGGGCCGGCTGAGAAAGTTGAACTGCGGAACTTTATTGATAAAAACCTAGCCCGAGGTTTCATTCGCCCG
>NW_015161950.1:166126-170808 GCF_001447785.1 Gekko japonicus | reverse complement strand
CCCCGGCTCAGAAGTTGGAGGCTTGTGCTCGAGCGATAAGGATGCTCTGAGCACGCTGGTTCCCGGGGCCTTGCCGGTGCAAGTCTTGAGGCGGCGGGGAGGCGGTTTCCGCGCTTGTCTTTTGCTCGGGCTGTGCCTTTAGCAGGCCCGGGCTCTTGCCGTGGCAGCATTACAACCGGAGTTGGTTTAGGGCATCCCTGTTTGGAGCCGCGAGATTCGAGGCATCAGGGAAGCAGTTCTGCGCTTACCTTCACTGGGTCTTGTTTTCAAGCCCGGCATTGAGTGCTTCAGCAGCCCTACACCTGCCCCGGTCATGGGTCCCTCTTTCTGAACCACCTTATAGTAGCAGCGTTGACGACGGGGGAACCCGGTGGGCTCGCTCAGCTGCCAGTATCTTTGCTGCTCGCTGAGGGCTTTGCCTGGCAGCAGAAGCAGGGAGGCTGAGGGTCCGGTTGGTCGAGCAAGCGGCCTGGGAGCAGCGGAGCGAGAGGAGGCAAGGCCGATCGCGGTGGTGTGTTGGTGCAGGCCAGGGTTCGGCTCGGCGCAGTTTGAAGACCGCGGCGGCAGCGGCGGAGTCTGGGCGGTCCATTGGAGCGTATTGCAGCAGCAGCGCCAGTTTATGTGACCCACCTGGTTGTAAAATTTTTTAAAAAAACCAAGAGAACGGGATAGGAAATCTAGCCTCTCCCTATTAGACAGGGTATTTTATAGAGGGCCCGGGAAGGGGTTGGAGGGCTGGATTGGGTCTCGATGCTTGGGGATCCAACACTTCCCCCCCCTCAGCTCTCCCTGTTCCCCCCGCCACTGCAGGGGCCCTATTAAGTGTGGCATAGGGACGGCTGGTAGGTTGATGAAACCCCAGGGGCCATTTGGAGGCTGGTGCTGGGTGGCAGTTGGTCTGGCCGGGTGAGGCAGTTACCCGGGCCTCGCCGCCCGGGCCTCGCTTCTGAGCCAAGGGGGGGGAAGAGACCAGCGAGGCCCGGGCCTCAATAGTCTCTCCCCCCCCGCCTGGCTCCGAAGCGGTGGCGGCAAGGCCGGCTGCAGAGCGTTTCCTGCGCATGCCCAGGGGACGCTCTGTTACTTTGGGGGGGATTTAAGTATCCCCCCAATATTATTTCAAACTTTTAAGATTTTTGTGCAGCGCTGGGGACTGCCCCAAGTGTGCACAAAAATCTCCCTCCCCCCAGGTGCCCCTGATGCACAGATTTAGGTATCCGCACGCACAGGGGCCACTTCGCTATTAGATATATAGATATGAATGTTTGCTACCTGTGATCTCTTAACAGAAAATGCTGGGGATTGAACAGGAAAACTTGTACACACAAAGCATACGCTCAGTCATTGAGCTGTGGACCTTCCCCTAACTAGAGATTAGATCTAAGCATCAGGGATTTTTGGAAGTCATTTATTTCACATTCAGATCTATAACAGTTTGCTTGGGCTTATAAACTGATGCTAGTACGTAAAAGCATGATAATATACCCTAAGCCAGGGCTTTTTTTGTAGAAAAAACCCAGCAGGAAATCATTAGCGTAATAAGCCACACCCAACAGCAGAAACCCATTAGCATATTAGGCCATATCCCTGATAGCACAGCTCATTAACATATTAGGTCACACCTCATGCCTTCCCTTGGCTTGCCCGGGTGCCTCGCAGCTGCCAGGGAAGGCACGGGGAGGCATTTAAATCCCTCCCCGATCCTTCCAGGGGCCCCCCTGGCCCAACCACCTTGGAGTAGCCATGGGGGGGTCACCCTCCAGGCCTTCCCTCTGTAGCCACGCACACAGAGGTTTTGGCTGTAGTGGGCGTGGCCAAATCTGAAGCCAGCTGGAACTCCGTTCCTGTGCGTTCCTGCCCAAAAATAGCCCTGCCCTAAGCTATTTAAACGAAGAGTCACTGATGGCTGGATCCTGAGCAGCTATAGCAATCTGATGCACTGTAGTCATTTTTTTGCACCAATTGTAGGAATTATTCTTTATATTTTTATCCTGCCTTTCCTCTTCAAGGATATCAAGGAGGTAGAAATGGTCTTCCCACCCTCACCTCTTTTATTGTCATAACAATCCTATGAGGTAAGTTAGGGTGTAAGATGGTGACGCTGTGAGCTTCATGGCAGTGTGGAGGTTTGAACCCGCATCTTCCCAGTCCTAGTACGACACTCTAAACACTACTGTTTGTGTAGTGTGGCTCTCAGTTGCTGTGATGTGTGGGTAGACAGATGCTGATTCATATACACAGTGTCATCTAGGCACAGCAGAAGGAGTAGCAAAACTTTCAGCCTAGTTTTCCCATCCAACAATTTTTTCAGTAGTATTTATAATAAAACACTTGTTTGGTGGGTAAACAAAGCTCATAGTCACAGAACTATAATATCCCATTTGTTGTTGTTCAGTCGCACAGTCGAGTCCGACTCTTCACGACCCCATGGACTAGATCCCGCCAGGCCCTCCTGTCTTCCTCTGTCCTCTGAAGTTTGCTCAGTTTCATGTTCGTTGCATCGATGACACTGTCCAACCATCTCATCCTTTGCCGTCCCCGTCTTCTTTGACCTTCAATCTTTCCCAGCATCAGGGTCTTCTCCAGTGAGTGCTCCCTTCTCATTTGGTGGCCAAAGTATTTGAGCTTCAGTTTCATTATCTGGCCTTCCAGGGAACAGTCAGGGTTGATTTCTTTTAGGATTGACTGATTTGATCTTCTTGCAGTCCAAGGGACTCTCAAGAGTCTTCTCCAGCACCATAGTTCAAAAGAATCTATTCTTCGGCGCTCGGCCTTCCTTATAGTCCAACTCTCGCAGCCATACATGACTACTGGGAATACCATTGCTTGGACCATGCGTATTTTTGTTGGCAGGGTGATGTCTCTACTTTTTATCATGCTATTTAGGTTCGCCATCGCTTTCCTCCCAAGTAATAATATCCCATACAGAGTGAAAAACATGAAGTGTTTGTGATGCTAATTTGTAATTATGTACACATACATACATGCAGACAAACAGAGATGACAACAGTATGTTTTCATAGTACACTGTGACAAGTATCCCAAACTCTTTTTTTTTTTTTTGGTGCCGGAAGCTATTTTAGTATTTTTTTTCCAAATGCACTTACTACTAGTGAATTTAATGTTTTTACTGTAATAGGAAAACCTTTTTGGAATAGTTTATGTGTTCCTAATAACTTCAATAAAAAAGGTTTAAGATGAGTAATCATCCTAATTCCAAAAAGAGATGGTGTTTTATGCTGTAAAGGAATTTAAGCAAGCTCTTTTTTATAACAGCTGGTTTCTCCCATTGAATATAATGTTTCCACAGTTTAAACAAAATCTAAAATAAACTTAAATAGAATGTGACTCTGGCTGAAGAACCAAGAACCTATGAGAATCTCCTCTTAGATATGCTGTAATTTGGAGCAATTTGTAACTGCTTTCTAACATCACCCATTAATACAGAAGAGCAGTTTAGTAACTGTTTAACAGCAGGCAGGGGTCGCAAAACCAATTGGCCCTGCCAGGTCCCAAGGATGCCAGGCTAGCTATGACCAGAGCAAGAACTTTTTCGGTGGCGGCTCCATACTGGTGGAATGAGCTCCTGGAAGAGATCAGGGCCCTGCGGGACCTTTTACAGTTCCACAGGGCTTGCAAGATGGAGCTCTTCCGCCA
The DNA here is from genome assembly GCF_001447785.1 of Gekko japonicus. Lineage (NCBI taxonomy): Eukaryota > Metazoa > Chordata > Lepidosauria > Squamata > Gekkonidae > Gekko > Gekko japonicus. The sequence goes on along the minus strand of NW_015161950.1, from coordinate 167,154 downwards.
GGCCTTCAATTAGAAGCCGCTACCGCCACCACTACCATCATTAATAACAAGGGCGTAGACTTTCCAATTTCCCGGGGGGGGCTGGGGCTGGGCCAGAGGCATTGTTGTGCTAGGTCCTTAAAAGAACCGAGGCCCAGTAACATCATAGGGAGGAGCCAGTGATGTCACAGGCCATTGTCACTATTTATGGAGGCGGAGCCATGTGGGATTTAGGAAGGGGCTCTCCAGAAATTTAGGAGGGCCCGGGAACCCTTGGGAACCACCCTAGCCAGTTTGGTGTAGTGGTTAAGTGCATGGACTCGAATTTGGGAGAACCGGGTTTGATTCCCCACTCCTCTACTTGCACCCGGCTGGATGACCTTGGGTAAGCCATAGCTCTGATAACAGCTGTTCTTGAAAAAGAGCAGTTTCTGTCAAGAGCTCTCTCAGCCCCACCTACCTCACAGGGTGTCTGTTGTGGGGAGGGAAAGGGAAAGGAGTATGTAAGCTGCTTTGAGACTCCTTCAGGTAGTGAAGGGCGAGGTATAAATCCAATCTCTTCTCTTCTTCTAGCCAGACCCCAACGACTCAGAAAAAAAGCACGGTATGGGCAAAATCCTCTACATAAAACCCTAGAGAACCACTGCCAGTCTGAGTAGACAATGATGACACTGGTGGACTGATGGTAGAGAGACCATGCTTTGTGTGCCAAAGGATAAAAGTTTAAACCGAGGAGGTCTAAGAGAACAGGTGCGGGAAAGGATCTTTCTCTGTTTGTCTCTGAGCTCATCTGCATCAGAGCAGACCATGCTGAAGTAGATGGACCAATGGCATGAAGACCAGTGTGGATTGAGGAGACCCGTGTTCAGATCTATATTTTGCATGGTGCTTACTCGGTGATACTGGGACAGTTAGATTTGAGTCCAGTAGCAGATTAGAGACCAACAAGAGTTTCAGGGAATAAGCTTTCAAGAGTCAAAGCTCCCTTCATCAGGCTCGGTGATATTGCCATTGTTGTGAGGTCAATATAAGGGAAGGGAGACTGGAGG
>NW_015161950.1:165090-165198 GCF_001447785.1 Gekko japonicus | reverse complement strand
ATTACACCCTCCCCTCCTCCACCTGGCTGTTGTGCCTCCTATATAAAGCAGGGTGATTTGGCAAATGCACCAATTTACACAGCAGAACCAGAGCTTCCAATTTCAGCA
>NW_015161950.1:164931-165060 GCF_001447785.1 Gekko japonicus | reverse complement strand
AGGAGAGAGGGGGAAAAATAAGGGCTGCACAAGGCACCCAGCCTCCCCAAGCCGGGATCCTGCAGGGAAGCCTGTTCTCTCCCTCCCCCTCCTTCCACGTGGCGGCTGCTCAAGGCAAGCTTTGCAGGA
>NW_015161950.1:164780-164898 GCF_001447785.1 Gekko japonicus | reverse complement strand
CTCCCCCTCCCTCCACGAGGCTGCTCAAGGCAAGCTTTGCAGGAGGGAGGGGGGAAAACAACAAGAGCTGCTCAGAATCCAGCCTTCCCAAGCCAGTGATCTTGCAGGGAAGCCGGCT
>NW_015161950.1:156744-164572 GCF_001447785.1 Gekko japonicus | reverse complement strand
TGCGCGGGAACTCTGAATGCACTAAAACCCTGTGCAGCTTGCAGCTCCACCAGCCCCAACTGAGGACTTCTGGGAGCTGGGGGTGGAGCTTAGGGCTTCCAGGAAGCAAGCCCTGACTTCCCCCCCTCCCTCATACTTTTTTTTTTTTTAAACAACCCTGGGGACCTCAACACTGGGAGCAGCCATCCCAAGCTGCTGGATTACAATTAAAAAAGACAAGCCCCTCCGGATGGCCTTTTGGAACGGATTTATACTAGACTCCCCATTTAAAAAGCACACGGCCCCCAGACTTCTCCCTCCCAGAAAGACGGAAAAGCTCTCAACCCCCCCCCCCGCCAATGACTTACTCGCGAGTAAACCTTCCTGGGGCTCCGGCTGCAAAAGGCTTTTTTCCTCCTCCTCCTCCTCCTCCGGTGCAACTCTGAAACTCCTCCTGGGTCTCTTTGGCCCAGATGCAAGAGCAGAGCCTCCGCTCCCCTGCCCGCCCATAACCTCCCCCCCCCGCCTCCAGCCAATGCAGCTCACTCGCTCTAACCCTTTCCGTGCAGACCCCATTGCTAGTTCAGATTTCCCTCTTCCTTCGCCTTCTCCGGGGACAGGAAGGGGAGGGGGCAATGCGAGATGCTTGAGACAGGAGGTGCACCTCCCTACAGTGTTTGGGTGTGAGGAGAAAAGGGGAGGGGACGTCACCAGCCGGGAAGAAGCAAATGTTCTTTCCTAACAAATGACCAGTGAAGGGAGGCGGGCGCGCGATGAGTCGACGACCCGGCGTCCCCCCCCCACCTTCCCCGCGCTCGCGCTCTTCTGGGCGCACGGCTGCAGGCGCGGACAACGTCAACATGGGGCCTTTGTTTAGGGCCTGCCGCTGCCCGGAAGATACATAGGCGCGGGGGAAGGGACTGCAGAAGGCAAAAGGGAAGGGGGCGGCGATTTCTAAGCATGAGGGCAGGCGAAGAAGGCCACAGCCACCACCTTCCAAGCGCCGACAGACACAGCCGGGTGGGAGGGGGGGCAGCTCCTGAGGTGAGTACGGGGGAGGCTGAGCACCTTCCTGAAATTTTCGGGGGAGGCTGAAGACCCAACGCCCCCCCGAAGATTACGCCTATGATTAATAACAACAGAAGCCTGGTGCCTGGTCTACTATTACTAGCCTGTGCTCGCCGACCAAAACTGAGAAAGCCCGTCGAGCTGAATATCAAGTGAATTTATCAATTCTATGAGGCCATCTTGATATCATAACTTAATTGCTAGTACTTTCATTGTAAACTGTTCTAATGAATTGTTATGGAATTGCTTTATGAATTGTTTTTAAATGGTTGTGATATTTATTGTTAGTATGTTTTCATGATGTTAGCTGCCCTGAGCCTGCTTTGGCGGGGAGGGTGGGGTACAAATTTAAGAAATAAATAATAAACAACACCAAAATGGTGTGAGCACCTAGCTACATTTGGTACTAGAAATAAGACTGGCACTCTACAAGCTTTTTTGTGTAATCCTTGCATTAAAACCCACTTGTCCCATGCTCTTTCACAGTGGAATCAGTCTCTCAGCCGCTTATGTCACACCTTATGTCACAGGGGAATCAGTCTCTCAGCCGCTCTTCTTACCTTGCCATCAAACACAATCATTCAGAGGTAAGTTGACTGGCATGGACTTCCTATTTATGATACCTCCCACTCAGAGATATTTTTGGTGGCCTTTGGGACATAACTTTTAAAATATTAATTCAACCTGGTAGGGAGCCCTGCATTTTCCAGAGTAATGCCAGCAAAACTTAGCATAAACTATTATTTTCACTATTTACAATCCAATGAAAACGTTCTTTTCAATGGCCATCAAAAAAGCTATTTCAGTAGCTGGAAAATGATATCCTTTATTGCAGATCAAAGGTTTACTGCTGACATCTGCAATTCTTATGATTCATCCAACATTTCAAAATCCACTATTATGTATACTGAACAATGAAGTGACTTGCTAACCCACTCTACCTACACTATAAATAGAGGTTTATAATGCAAATAATTAGCACCCTTAACCTCATGCATTTCTTCAGTTTGGGATCAGATGCCCATCTACATGCATGAATCAAGCTGTGCACCACAAAAGTAATTCAACATTGTAATTTAAGCATCACAAAAACATTTAGGTTTTACATGACACATTTTCTGAACAAGAATCCATGTTCATCTAAAAAAAGTTCAAGGGCAATATAGAAAAAGCTTGAAATGTTCTTTGTTAATGTTAGCATGACAGAAGCATTTGATTGTGCTAAATTGCAAATAATGATCAGTGTTAGAAACTCTTCCAAATCTCCAGCTTCATGGACAGCATTGCTCTCCCACCCCAGGCCCACACATAATCTGCCTGCTCTTCTATTTGACCTACATACGGTACTGATTATTACAGCTTTCATTTTGGAAGTACAATTCTGGCCTACTGTGCTAATAATTTTGCTGATGGGACCTAATTAACAACCAGACTATCTACTCTACCTCTTTCTCTTGACAGTATTAACAAGCCCATAATGAAATTTCAATCAAACTACAATGTGTGCTAGGGAACATAACCATTCAGGTTATTGCACCAGCTTTGTCAATGTAGGAATGTAAACTGTGAAACACACTGAATGTCAAAGTGAAGTCTATTGAACTCTCAATAAAAGACAAGTAATTTGGACGTTTCCCACACTGAAAACTGAGTATCGTCATTTAATTTGATGGTCATATGGCTAATCAGATCAATTCAAATCTGCGAAGGGGATGTATACAGGAACATAGCTTTACATGTTTCCCACTGTCAATATGTGGAACAGGAACTTAATCCTGTATCTGCTTAAAATTTCTCCCTAAATTGCTATCTCAAGTGCATAAACCTGGAAACAAGTTCCATTAAAATCAGTGGGCCCAGGTCAGTACAGGCAGGAACAAAGTTTTCCCCTGGTGGTAACTTTACAAAAACATGTTGCTTTACTCTGAACAAAACTTTTGTCTATCACCTGCTATGTGTGTATGCAGCAATGGTATATCTCTCACTATTTCCTTAAGGGCCAATCCAGTTCCCTGCTGTATCCTACCATTTTACTTTTATACACAATATCATGTAAGCAGGATTTTCTTGCCACTGACACAACCCTCCCTTCTTCCCTCATCAAAAGCCCTTTCACATAAGTAGTAATATGTTTTTCCTTATTTTAAATTAACAAAACCAATCTAAACGTCCAATTAAAAATAATGGGAGAAATTAAAAGTTACCATTAGGAGTGCCAGTGGATCACAAAGGCCCAGGGGGGGGGGGGGAAATGACAAAAAGGGCTGAATCCCACAATCCATCAGCAGAAAGTGCTGATGGTTGCTGATCTTCCTGGCCTTCCTTTCACTTCAATAATTCTTTTAGACCCTGGTAAAGTTTATTCCCAACGGCGTGGGACCCACATGGATTAATAACCATGCTTATCAGCAGGCTACATTCAGTTAGGCTGGCCAATGAGGCAAAATTACTCCCTTCTTCCTGTTCTGACAGACACACTGAAAAAGTTTCTCAATTCCCATTAAGCTTCACTACATCCCATTAACTCTATATCAGAAGCGACTCTACTGTATTTTAATAACATGTCTAAACATTCTAGCATCTCTTTATAAATTACCAATGTAAAAGTAAAAGCCCAGATGCTCCGCAACTTTCCATATAATGAAGATATATAGATAGACGGGTATTATATGTGTGTTTATTAAAGCAAAAATAAATAATATTCCCACATTATATTACCAGAAACTGATTGAGAACAACCATTGGACACTTACCGTGAAGGGTCCTTCTCCTCTGAGGACAGGAGGACATCTCCATGGGTTATTCCCACCGTGCCTTTAGGGAGGCAGGAAGTAGTTTTTTCCCCTTCCTCTTGGCGCCTTCGGAATAGCCCATCCCCAGTTCTGTTCCTGCCACACTAGGGAGAAGCAGCATAGCTTAGCTAGTCCTAGCTAACTTTCAAAACCTTCCATTTTTTCTTTTCTTCTAAGCCTGCCTTGCCCATTTTACCTTTATTCTTCCTCTCTCCTTTCTTCTCTCGACCTTTCTCTTCTGCTCCAGTCTCGGAGCGAAGACACGGGGGTCCGTTGACCCGAAGAGGCCGTTACAGGCCGCGATGGCAACCAAGAAGCTTCCCGAGATTTTTTCCTCGGGCGACGAGGGAGATGCGCATGCCGCATCAGCGGCAGCACGGGAGACTTTCAGGGCCAATCAGCCTTTGCGGTTTGATTGCGTGCCCCCAACTGAGGCTGCGGGAGTTACAGCGGCGGCGCATAGCACCCAGAAGCGCCGCTTGCAGCCCGATTCGGATGAGCCCGCCATTTTACAGACGCGTCCTCGGACAGTCGGCGGCCATCTTGGGGATCCAGCCTCGTGCTTTGGACCCTTGACGGGGGCAATTCCGGGAGCCGCAGGGAGCAATAGAACACATCCTTCCACTTCCCCAGCATCGGTGCACCCGGGCCAAGACAGCACACAGTCGGGTACACCCCCGGAAAACGCGGTACTGCTGGATCCCTCTGAATTAATGGAATTCATTAGGCGTTCCATCCAGCATGAAATGTCCAAAATAAACAGGCCTGAGTTGCCACCCCAGCAGGAGACCCATCACCAGAGTCCTCCGATGCCCTTCCCTTCAGGCTGGCCCACTAAGACAGCAAAAAAGGCCCCTCCTCCCCCTCCTAGGAGGCCCACAGAGGAACAATGGGGGGAAGAATTGAAATCCAATGCCTCCTCCATTGAGGAAAGGGAAGAGGGTGAATTTTTATCCAAGGATGAAACAGAGGAATTAAAGCTACCAGAGCAGTCCAGTAGATTCTTCAAATCTGAGGACTATCAATACCTATTGACTAAGGCAATTAAGGCCCTAGAATTACACGATGTACCTGCTTCTGAATATCAGAAGGCGGCCAGGGCTAATATTAAGTCCAAATCAGGTGACAATAGAGAATTTTTTCCACCTGAGGAATGTACGGAGAAGGTGTTTCCCTTTCCTGAATATTTTGAATGCCAATTAAGATCTGGCTGGGACAAACCTGTTGTTAACAAACAGTTCCCTGCGTTTACTAAGAAATTATATGCCATGCCTAACTATGCTGATGAGTTGTTGCAGGTCTCCCCAGTTGACGCTCCAGTGGTGGCACAGACTGCAGGCCTAGTCTCTGAGGATGGATTAGGCAACCTTGGAGAAGCTACTGACAAGAAACTTGAAGCTACCCTTCGAAGGATCCACGAGTCAATCGCCATGATGGTCAGGGCTCCATCCACAGCCTCCATCGCCGCCAGAGCATCCATAGTATGGCTGCGGAAGCTTATTCAACTCATACCTGAAAACAACCGGGCTTTACTGGAAGGAATCTCCCGCACTCTCAAGTCTGATTCCTTTACGGCTGATGCTACATCGGATATTATCTCCTTTGCTTCCAGGGGCCTGGCTTCTACAACTGTAGCCAGGAGAATGCTTTGGCTGCGGGCCTGGCAAGCAGACACTCTCCAAATCCATAGTCACCGCCTATCCCTTTCAGGGGGATCACCTGTTTGGTGAAGCACTCAATGGCATCTTGGTTGAAACCAGAGATAAGATAAAGGCCATGCCTCAGAGGGAGAACAAGTGTGACACAATGGTTAGAGTGTTCGACCAGGATCTGGGAGACTGAGGTCCAGTATCCACTCTGCCATGGAAGCTTGTTGGGCAGCCTTGGGCCAATCATGCACTCTCAACCAAACCTACTTCACAGGGTTATTGTGATGATAAAATGGAGAAGAAAAGAATGATGTAGGATTCTTTAGGCCCCCATTGGGGAGAAAGGTGGGATATAAAGTAAATAAATTAATGAAGTAAATAAATCTATCTTTAAAGACTTAAAAACACTTTATTAATCACTGAAAAATAATTAATCATACTGATTATTCAAGCATCTCCCTCAAGGATCATAGTGTGTCAGTTTCCCTATACATCACAGCAATTAAACCAGAAAAGTCCCTGAACTGAACTAAGCAAAAACAGCAACAACAACAAAAAAAAGCTAGCATATCTGGACGGTGGCTAGGCTACAAGCTTTCTGACACCTAATTATGTTCTGTGTGTGGACCTTTTTGGTGCAACAGGGAAAATTCAAGGCAAGCATGTGAGCTCCCACCTACCATCTGAATTGGTAGAGCCCAGACTCAGGTTTACATTTTCTCCTCTAGGTCTTCATCTTTGATAATATATGAGATAACACTTGGGTCGTAGTACACTCTAAGGACAAATGTATACACCCAAATCAAATAAAGCTACATTTAATTTTGTAAAAGAATGCTGAAATTTTGCCACACAAATTTACCATCTTGCTGCATATGATGATTTGATTTGTAGTGTTTGTTTAGGACCTATGTTTATCATAGAACTCAGTGTATTTGCCTTTGCTGGAAAACAACCAAGCAAAGAAAATAAGTTTCATAACTATGAAAGTCATACTTAGAAGTTCCAAGTGCTTTGTGAACATTTTCTAAATTGATATATCAGACTGCTAATGCAATACCTTTTAGATTGAGGCTTCAGTTTTCTACTTCTATATTTGAAAATGCACTAGATTTTCTTTTTCTTTAAAAAAAAAACCTACAAAGTCATGCTCTTCGACCCTTCTTTATTACTTGTGTCCACTGAACCTTTTCAAGATGAATGGTGGATATCTTTGCCTTGGACAGTTCATTTAGCAATCACAATATTTCCTGTAAGTTAGATAAATTGAGTGGTCACTTAACACTGAGAAAGGCCAACTTCAATTGTAGCAAAGGTCATCCAGTCCAGTTACCACGTACTGTATTAAATTGTCATCAGATCTGAAGAGCAATTTCATCAATAATCCATCCAACTAGAATGACTGCAAATTTTGAAAACTAACTATCCTACAGATACAGAGAACATAATGGCAATCATGCAGCTCTGCAGCATGTCAGGAGATGCAGTCATTCTGGTTCAAGAGTAAGTGGCTTCTGATTTTTCAAGGATTTTCAAACCTTGTTCCTAAACCAAGCCTGCAAAACACAGTTCCTGGGCCTATCTAAATATATAGATACGATTTTTTTTTTAAAAATTGTGGGGGGGGGGGGGGTTCCCAGAAGCACAATTCATGGATATGATATTCTTCATGTTCTACCTGTTGAACATTGTGCAACCTTTCCCTAAATCAAGAAAAAGTTGTTGAAGTTGTAATGTACCGTATTTTTCGCTCCATAAGACGCACCTGACCATAAGACGCACAGAGTTTTTAGAGGAGGAAAACAGGAAGAAAAAAAATTCTGAACCCTGGGGCTGTCATTCCAGTTCCTGAACACTCCTGGCCCTGTCATTCCAGTTCCTGAACACTCCTGGCACACCCTGGGGATGTCATTCCACTCCTGGCCCTGTCATTCCAGTTCCTAAACACTTCTAGCACACCCTGGGGCTGTAATTCCACTCTTGGCCCTGTCATTGCAGTTCCTGAACACTCCTGCTCCACCCTGGGGATGTCATTCCACTCCATGGCCCTGTCATTCCAGTTAGTGAACACTCCTGGCACACCCTGGGCTGTCATTCCACTCCTGGCCCTGTCATTCCAGTTCCTAAACACTTCTAGCACACCCTGGGGCTGTAATTCCACTCTTGGCCCTGTCATTGCAGTTCCTGAACACTCCTGCTCCACCCTGGGGATGTCATTCCACTCCATGGCCCTGTCATTCCAGTTAGTGAACACTCCTGGCACACCCTGGGCTGTCATTCCACTCCTGGCCCTGTCATTCCAGTTCCTGAACACTTCTGGCACACCCTGGGGATGTCATT
>NW_015161950.1:38755-156122 GCF_001447785.1 Gekko japonicus | reverse complement strand
CTCCTCCTCCTCCTCCTCCTTGCGCGCGGGGGGGGAGCGCCAATTGAGGCCGAAGGCGGCATCCGCCCCACAGCTCCTGAGGTGTTTCCCACCATCCAAACACCCCCCCCCCGGGCGGCCTGGATGGGGAAGACAACCAGCTCGCTCACAGTTTCTTACCCTCGGATGGGATTTCTTTTGTATGTTTAGCAAGTCACCTTGCCTCCTTTTGTTTGCCCGGGATCAAGCAGGATACCAATATTTTCAGCACTCCCCCCCCACCCGCGCATAGGGCTCCTGTGCCTTTAAGAGCAACAGACACTCGGCTCCCCCAGGGGATGGAGTGGGAGACAGGCTACGCGAGCCGGAGCTTTTAAAGTGCCACCCAGCAGCCTTGCCTCTTGCAAATACAAGGCGGCGGCGCTTGTTGTGACTTTACTGTCTACACAGACCTATTGCACAAACGCCGAATCGATTTCCGTGACAGAATGCAAACTCTTGGAGCTCCTCTGTTTCTATAGGGAAGGGTATTTCAGTGTTGAAGAGTTTTAGGGAGCAACCCTAACAGCAGGTCGTCTCAGCAGCAAATCTCATTTTATTCAATGGGGAAGCCATTCTTAGGACCGCAGCCTTCATGGTTTACCTGGGAGTAAATCCCACTAAATCAGTCAGTTAAACTCTCAAGGTGTGCCAGAAGGACTGTAATGCACACTTCCGCAATGTTCCCTCTAAGCTGAGTTAGTGTGAGCTTAGCTAGCAGCCAAAGCGCTGGCTCACAACTTCAAAGCCAGCAGCTCACAAAGCAGCATTTCTGCTCACACGACTCCACAGCTTAGAGGGAGCATTGTGGGCCAGCAGCAGCGCAAGCGGAATCAAATGGGGCTTACTCGTGAGTAAGGGTTAGCACCTTAGACGACGGCAGGCTGCTCTCGCCCAGGAGCTCAGCGCTGGCCAGCGAGCCATTCTGCCGGGAATGCCCCGGGAACGCCTCGGCCACTTAGCTTATTACTTCATCCTACGTGCCTCTCCTGGCCGCAGCTGCCTCTCCATGCCTCGGGCCGCGAAGGCCAGAACGCCGGCTCTCAGTCCCCGGCCGAGACGACCACCGACTTTCAAGCAAGTGCCCCGTACCGCCCGCTTCGCGTGCCTTCCCGTCCGCCCCCCAGGCTGCCTCCTCCTCTTCCGCGCGGGGGGGAGCGCCGGTTGAGGCCGAAGGCGGCGTCTGCCTGCGGCCTTTCCCACCATCCAACCCCCCCCCCGTGGGCAGCTCCTGACATTCTGGATGGGGCAAGAGGTGTCCCTGGGCGAGCCAGACACCAGGCGGCAGCTGCGCAACCATGAGGAAGAGTCCTCGATTGATCGGCCCCTCGCTCACCCACTCTTTTTTGCAGTATTCGATCCATAAGACACACACACTTTCTCCTCCACTTTTTTTTTGGGGGGGAAGTGCGTCGTATGGAGCGAAAAATACGGTATCTGTCTTGCATTGGTTGTTATGTGTACAGTGGGCGTGGCTATATTAGCCGGGAATGTTTAAAAGCAGGACAGCTGCAATGTTAAAGCTGTTCTGGCTATCAGATGTTGATCCGTGTTAGAGTTGTGTGCGTTCTGAAGAATAAAGTTGTGTTCTTGCTGAATCACTCTCTGACTGCTTTGTTAAGTGAGCGACTTAACAGAAGTCATCCTCACTGCATACATTGAGAAGCCCCTTGTGTATTTACTAGAAGGGAAGAGATCTATAGAAAAAAGTGCCGTCGTATAACAAGATATTTGAGCAGTATAGTGGACAAACACTCCCTTTTCTTTGGAAATTGCTTTTCTATCTCCTCGAGTGGGACTGCTTCATTTCTTGTATGGCACTTTATTATCCTTACATTCTTATATTATACTTTTGTATTTGCCTTTATTATCAACCACTTATGATTCGTCAGTTCAACCTCTTCAGATGCATAATGTTATTTATTTTTTTGCAAACTTCAGACCCTGTAGCCAGTCCTGCATAACCAAAAACTGTAAAACTGGTAAAATTAAAGCTCATGGTAAAAAATTTCACTTTTAAAACAGGATGCTTTGACAGCAGCTTTGCACATTAAAAGTAAACAGGCATGAGTGAGTCATGCTTCCTCATTTAGATTATGATGCTGCCAGTGCAACATAACAAGGACAAATGCACAGATGTTCTCTACACTGAGAGGTGACAGCAGAATCCACATCTGAACTGAATGTAACTTTTCATCCAGCTCACTATGGGGTAAAATGTATGAGTTTTCTATTAATACGTTATATAAGAAATGAGGAAAGAGGTAGTATAATTCACTTCTAATTCCAACTTTCCATGCCATCCTAAATTACACCTAGGGATGGGCAGAATATGGGGTTGAATACATTTTAGAAGATTTAGGTTAGAGAACCTGCACAATGAAGAGAAAAGAAGTAGTTACAAGAACCAATCAGAGCGTACAATTTCATCTAACTGCATTATTGTTACATGTTATGCAATGATTATATTACTTTATGACTGAATGAGCAACAATGGTGAGATCGTCTCTCTTGTGTGGCCATTTTCTATAAGCTGGCAAATGCAGCTGGATGCAACAAGGTACACAAAAGAATTAAGAAGCAAAAAAGTGATAGCACGTTTCTGACAGACACTGTGGGGAGGGGAGGACTAAGTATATGAAATGCCAATGACTCAGGCTGTCCAGGGAGGTGGACAAGGTGCTTCCTGAGGATCACAACAGTAGACCTGCTCTAACACCTTGTGATTATTCTTCTAAATATTGGAGGGAGTCCGTAAGTAATCTATGTTTGGAGGTCATAGTGCCTGTTGGCAGCTGCGATCTCTGCCATGAAGTCTGAAACACAGGAAGTCTAACAACAGTGAAATCCTAAACAGAGTGTGTTCTTCCAAGCCAGCAGGGTTCAATTCAGGCAGGTTTTTCAGCCAATCTCACCTGATTCCCCTCCATATTACAAACCTCATCCAACATGGTACTTGGCAGGCCCATAGTTACAGTGGGGCATCTGGGGGTTAGGCCCCCTGACTTACTAGCAAGGCCCCACAACTTCCCATCCAGCCCAGGGCCCCCAAGCAGCAGCAGGTATAGCGAAGGAGCCAGTGCCCGCTAAGATAAATTGAATTTAATTCAAGTAGCCAGTGCCCCCTAAGAAATTTAAATTCCCCCGAGTTAAAAAACATCCTGGCTACAGGCCTGGTACCTGAATGTGCAAAGTCCCATGATTCTCAGCACAACCTTTTTGGGTAGTCAAAGATGACGTCTCCTTCCTTTTTCACACGCAGAAAAGCTGTCTGGATCCAACCAACTGACTTCAACGGACAGAGGGGTGTAATTTGGCCTAGGATCGCACTGAAAATCTGGCAGTGCAGTAGGAAAGGAGCTATTCAGTAATGAATTGCAAAGGTGAGACAGCTACAGTGTCCAAATAAGAAGACCATAGCATGCCGTGGCATTTTAATTTTTTTAGATGTATCCTGCCTTATCTTGCAAGTGGGCTTAGGGCAGCTTAACAACATAAAATCCAACAGCAGAATCATACATTAATAGTTAAAACAGTTCATTAAAACATCAACTCAACAATTAAAAGTTAGTCAACTATTTTATTTGGGGGGGGGGGGTTAGCATCTGCCCAAAGCAGCAAGAAGTACTTCTTCACCCAAAGAGTTATTAACACATGGAATTCACTGCCACAGGAAGTGGTGGCGGCTACAAGCATGGACGGCTTCAAAAGGGAATTAGATAAGCATATGGAGCAGAGGTCCATCAGTGGCTATTAGCCACAAGGTATAGATAGGAACTCTGGGGCAAGTGATGCTCTGTCATCTTGGTGCTTGGGGGGGTCAACAGTGGGGAGGGCTTCTAATGTCCTGGCCCCACTGGTGGACCTCCTGATGGCAATGGTATTTCTGGCCACTGTGTGATACAGAGTGTTGGACTGGATGGGCCTTTGGCCTGATCCAACATTGGCATCTCTTATTGTTCTTATGTTCTTAAGTTGTGTTGCTCAAGAAAATATGCTCTAATGTGTATGACAATATACTACTGCAATCGTCTTCATTCTTTACAAACTTGGCACCCATCTTTAACTCCCAAGCAGAAGCATGAAATAGGAACCCACTGAGTGGCAAGCGCCTGCCAAGAAGCTGTATGACATCAGTCACATGACAGCAGCCAAGGCTATGACCGAACTTAGGACCAAAATATACAATACATGAAACACGACGCAGGACATGGATCACCACCCCAACTCATTGTCACATGCAGGATCAATGGTAACTAAACATTGTGCTACTCTGTGCAGCTCCAAATGCTGCAAGGAGTGAAGGGGGCTCAGTCTTCCCTCACAAGCCATTTTTGTCAGCAGAAGTGGACACTGGAGAGCTGTACACCCCTTTCCTCAGGCTCCCATGTCCTAGGATCGTACACTGATCCTACATGTGACAACAAGTAAGGTCAGGCATACTTGCCCCGACATGTCACATGTATTGTGTATTTTGGCCTCTATGCCACAAGCAAATGTGATAACTTACAGAACTAACTGATGCAGGTAGGGATTGGCTCAACAAGGTTATGCTAGCTGCAGGAGAGAGAGAGAGAGAATCCATGGGAGAGTATTTATGAGGAGGGAGAGTCTCTGAAATGGCCCACACTAAAAAAAACTCCCACCTCACCATTCTACCACTCCTCTGAACATGTGTGGAAAGAGAGGTTAGACACATGGTATGCTTGACCACTAGTACACTAGCCCTAGGCTCTTCCAAAAACCAGCAAAAAAATGTCAGTTTCCACGGTGCCCTGCAACACACTAATGCACAACTGAAGAATTCAGTATCTTCAGTGTTATAAAGCTGAACTTGACATCCAAGCATATTGCCCATGTAATTGTGACTGTCTGAATCACACACGATCTTTTGCTTCCTACAAAATTTGTATTTCCTATTTTCAACCTTCATTTTTTGTATTCGCAGATGGCAGAAACTAAGTTACGTGTCAGATTGGCATCAGCTGCACCAGCAAGCAGCTCCCTCTCTAGCAGTGAATGCATTTGCAGTTTTCCTTGTAGGAAACATCTATACTTTTACATTTCATTAATATGCCAAGCAGCACAATTTTATATACTGATTAAGTTCCAACTGACACATGTGAGGTGGTAAGACAGTTAAATAAGTTGATAGTAGTTAGTATTGCATATATTTCAGTTTTTCCCGAAATTTCATAAACTGAAAGTGCCTTAACAGTCTAAAACCCGAAAGGGGGAAAGCTTTTGGCTTCCTACAGAGATGCATCAAATTACAGTAGCCCCCATGCCCTATCCTTTCAGTTCCATCTGTGCTAGATGGAGTATCCCTGGACCAATAAAATAAAATGACTACTGTCAATATTAATCCTGTTACAGATGGAATAAACGTATTCAGTGATTATGTAGTCCATTCATGGGTTTATGGCTTACCATGTTTTATCATCTTATGTACATGAGTGCCATCCTTGAACTAAGTTTTGCAGCTGAAGCTTTCTGTTTTAAATAAAACCTGCAAAACGTTACACACCTAGAGAAGTTCCTACTAGCTACGTATGGAAAGGGTACAGGGACATAATGCTCTCCTAGAATATCATCACTCTATACTTGCCTTGGAAAGTAACACTGCATTTCAGCTAGTACCATACACATTCCTGCCTGGAAACTAAACACAAGCATGAAAATATGTAGATGGTAATATAAGGCCCTTTAATGAGGATATTACAGATTCATGTTGCAGTGTGTTGCTATTAGCAGCAGGCTCATAAACAAGAATTTGACCTCCTAGTGGGGAAAAGGTTTAGTAATACTTGCTAAATATACAGTGGCAAACATTTCATCAAAATGTTGTAATGTAATAGCTTGGTGCTGGACCATAAAAATTGACCATCCAGTCAAACTGCAATCTGAAACAACCACAGATGTTTATCTTTAATGCCAGATGTCAGACATTAGGATTTTTTTCTCCTTTTGCATTTGTGGGCATCGACATAGACCCATCTATTTCCAGATGTGGCCAATCCTTCTTTTTAGTGCATGTTTCAAGATCTTTAGATCAACTCATTATATGCAAGGATTTCCTTGGTGAATTCTGTGTTAGAAATTGACCCACAAATACATTTTGAATGCAGTGCTGAACCAGAGAAAACCAAAGAAATCCACATGCATGTGAAGCATACATCAAGCTTTTGATCAAACCCACTGGATTCTTTTTTCCCAAAAGTGGCTAAATCTGATTCAGCCAGTTTGGTGTAGTGGTTAAGTGTGCGGACTCTAATCTGGGAGAACCGGGTTTGATTCCCCACTCCTCCACTTGCACCTGCCGATGTGACCTTGGGTCAGTCACAAGCGCTGGCACAGCTGTCCTTGAAAAAGAGCAGTTTGTGTCAGAGTTCTCTCAGCCCCACCCACCTCACAGGGTGTCTG
Organism: Gekko japonicus; assembly: GCF_001447785.1. NCBI lineage: Eukaryota > Metazoa > Chordata > Lepidosauria > Squamata > Gekkonidae > Gekko > Gekko japonicus. The sequence continues at coordinate 149,681 of NW_015161950.1, read as the reverse complement.
TTGTGGGGAGGGGAAGGGAAAGGAGTTTGTAAGCCGCTCTGAGACTCCAAGTGAAGGGTGGGGTATAAATCCAATCTCCTCCTCCTCCTCCTCTTCTTCTTCTTCATCTTCTTATTTTCTTTGACTCATGCCAAAATCTCGAAAGATCACTTGTGATAAAGTAGTCATTTGACCAGATGCTTCTCTGATGTATGGATTTTTATATTATTTTCAATGCTCTGGCTATTTTTTAAAGAATGTTGCAAAAGAAATAGTACATGCTAATAAATACTAATAAGAATACATAAAAGTTAACAATGAAGACAATAACCGAAAAAGAGTTCATAGCCTATTTAAAAATATTGACTTTACAAATTAATCTGTACCACCAAAGAAAACCGCTACATTTATTTCCTGAAATGTCGACTGAGTCGAGCCACCATATCAAAGCATCCTAGGGGGATAATTATGATTTTGCTGGCAGCAGCAGAGCAAATCAGCACTCTAAATGTCTTCTTCCTCCTTAAAATAAAATCTGGTAGAAATCTGTTTTGAAGTAAGTTTTTTAAAAATAGTATTCTAGCTAATTTTCAAAGGAAACTGCAAAACAAAATCTTCCTCATTCATTTCAACAAAATACACAGCCCTCCTCTTGTGTGGATGAGATGCAAGCGATCCATATGCAGATATTACTTGCATGTGGATCTCCAAACAAGAATGATAGGCTGAATGTGTCATTCAATTTTATGTTAGCACTTGAAGTAGTTAGTATTTAAAGACACATTAATCCTACTGTTCTACGCAGTTTTTATGCACACATATCTAAGAGAGAGAGGAAAGTGTCTTGATTCTCTGCAGTACTTCCCTTTCTAAAAGGCTGCTTTAAAGGAACAGAAGGATGAAACCCAAGGGGGTAAGTTTCAGTTTCCTCCTCCAGGCCATTTGACATATTGTTAGGGGAAACTGAAACAGACCTCCCAAATGAAATGTGACCCATGGGAATGGACCTGCACAGGAGCAATCACACTCGATAATTGCACTTATTGTTCTCCTGTGATTGAAATGCCTGAAAGGAAAAGTTGGTGGTTCTCTTTTGCACCCTAGAAGGGGGGGAAATATTCCTCTTTTGGCAACTCTATGCATCTGTCACTTGTTAATACATCAGAACTGGAATTCTGCCCACAGTTACCAGCAAAACATTTTAGTGCACATTTGTATGTGGGTAGAACTGAAGTCTAATAGGTTTTGTAAAACAACAAAACAAACAAAAACCCAGCTCTTTAAAAGAGCTGTGCTATTTTACCAGCATTCCAAAATATGCACAAAGATGACACACTCCTTAACCTCTATTATATAACTGGATCAGGTTATTTTATATTTGACATTAGCATGGAAGTTAGAAAGTTCTGTCTTCCAAAGCAGTGACTCTTACACTGACAGTCTACAGAAACGTAAAAAGAATGGATGGAATATGGTGATGACAGCCATTAAAACGTCTAAAACGTCCAAATACCAGTCTTATAAAAGAGACTAAACAACTTTTTAAAGATAAAGGTTATGTAATACAGTTAAGACTTATGAAGCACCTTCAAAGAGTGGTTCAGAGCATCTCACACATATATTGGGTTCAACCCAAAGGTCCTCTTGGTGCTCACAGTGCTGCTACACTAATAAAAGATTCCTCCCATGAGCAGACAGGCCCCTTTGGATCCAATCTTATATTCTTGTTGTAAATATTTACCACAGCACCATAGTGGGTCAACATTACTGTGCTCATAAGGACAAGTATCTAAGGATAACTAGCGAGTGCATGCCAGAAATGAGATTCAGGCTGAGGGCTTCCTGATTTATTAGCTCATTCTCCTAGCAAGTCTCCTGATAAGTAGCTCAGTCTCTGCTCTTCAAAGATACCCCCTCCCCACTGTGCCCAGATTGTAGGAGAGTGAGGAGAAAATGAATAGGATTTGTCAACATTTCTTCAACAATGCAAACTGAGTTTTTAATCCAATTCAGAGTTATATCACCTCCCCCACATGCATACCTAAGATGTTAGCCTTGCTTCTATCATATTACCAAAGAATGTTAAGAGAACTGAAAATACAGAAAATACAGAAAAGGAAAGGTAAGTTTTAAAATGTTGTGCCGAGACTGGGGGAACACAAACACATTTGTATGTGGGTAGAACTAAAGTCTAATAGGTTTTGTAAAACAACAAAACAAACTTTGTGTGGGCCAAGGTCATCCAGCAAGCTCCCATGGCACGAGTAGGCATTCGAATCTGGGTCTCCCAGATTCAGTTCCAACATTTTAACCACTATATCATACTGGCTCTTGAACTAGGAATGTTCAGCCCAGAGGAGGTTGGGGGGATAGGGCTACTCTTTTAAAGTATTTGAAGGGCTGTCGCTTAGAGGAGGGCAGGGAGTTGTTCCAGTTGGCAGTGGAGTGTAGGACTCATAATACTGGCTTTAAATTATGGGTGGAGAAATATTGGCGGGATATTAGGAAAAACTTTTCAATGATAAGGGCAGTGCCGTGGTAGAATCTGTTGCCCAGGAAGGTGGTGAGATCTCCCTCTTTGGAGGTGTTTAAGTAGAGATCGAACGATTATTTGGCAGGAATAAAAACATACGAACATATGAGAAGCAATGTTGGATCAGGCCAATCGCCCATCCAGTCCAACACTCTGGGTCCCACATTAGCCACAGTTTCTACCTAGGTTATGAAATACCAGGCCTAATTCCACTACTGATCATGGAAATGTTCTTACATGGATCATAAAAACAGTACAACTATTTTTTTTTTACATAAAGCTGATTTTTAATCTTTTGGTTACTCTTTTGAAAGGGAAGTTTGGAGTAAAAGTCAAGCCACATTTGATTTACAGGAAAGGAAATCTTATTCTTTCCCAGCTTGGAAAAGCAGCAAGATAGCAATGAAATTATCACTTTCTGGAGTTATGCACATCTATGCAACTTATGCATTTAGTTCACAAACATCAGTGCTCAAATGGGAGTGAAAGGAAAGCACAGATCTTTTGCCACCTGACTTTGCCCCAAAGCTTGTAGATTCCAGTAACAAAAAGGGAAGAAGCAATGAACATGAAATATTAACATGACACACAGAGCAAAATTTGACAAGTAAAATATCCAAGACTGTAGCCAGCCTTCTTTTCTAGGTGGAATTACCATATTTCCTTGAGGGGTTTCAAAGAAACTAATAAATAATCAGTACTATCTTTATCATCAACAGAACCTTCTAGAATCCTCTCACTAAACCTCTTTATATGTATTTTAGTGTTTATGATTGGATTATGTCAGAAATTTCTAAGATTGGTAAACTCGGATCTTTTTTTAAAATCGATAAGCTTTTGTTTGCTTCTAAGAAACACTTCCCTTAAATCAGTAATCTTACATTACACTTTGCCATTTTTAAGTCTTTGCCAGACTCACATACAGAGCAGCTGAACAGAGATTTATTTCAGGATCACTTAAGCATGATAAGTATGACAGTGCTATTATAATTCACTGTGAGTTGAGGAAATCTTGGGTGGGAAGAGCTGATGGGATTGGATGAGAGGAATTTAGAGGGCATTCACTTTGTGGAGGAACCAGATATCCCTCAGTTGTTGTTTTTTAATCAGAAATGTATTCCAGGTAGAGTGTTATACTAACAGTACAATCCGGGGGGGGGGGGGGCGCAAAAGCACTAATGGAGCCAACTGACCAGTGCATTGGCATAATTTCAAGATACAGAAATATAATGGCCACTTACAATAGCGCTGGCCCCAGCGCCACTCCGTCGCTCTCGGGTGCCAGAAGTGGCTGCCCATTGGTGCAGCTGAGGCATGGGCCCCTGTGCTGGCATGGCTGTGGGTGGTTCTGGGGGTATAGCCAGAGTTAGTTGGCTCCCGGAGCCCTTTCAGCCTGTGAAGGCCCCCTGCCAGAGGCGGAACTTTACATCAGCAAAAACATAGGTGCCATTTGAACATGAAAATCAAGTCTTTCCCCCGCCATGGCTGCCTCGCCAATTAGACACAGAGGAGCTCAGGATGCCAACTACAGGCTCAGCCAATCACCACCCTCCCTGCAGTGGTCCAATGCCCTCTTCTCAGCACCCAATCGCAGCCCCTCACCCTACATAAACTTCCACCAGGACATCTCAGAATTCATTAGTTAGGGCGTGTGGCATGGGACTCTGTCTCGGAGCTCCCTGCTGTGCTGACAGAGCGAGCGGCGAGACACTTTGGGGGTGGGAAAAGCACAAAGAGGGCACTTGGCTTTACAGGGCGAGCACCTTGCACAAACATCCAAGGAAGAGAGCCAGGTCCATACTACATGGCTGACCTCTCCCACTGCAGAACCCTTACAGGTTACATTGGAGGCTCAAGCCAAAGGGGTAACCATGGCCCAAAACATGCCATGGGAAAAGATCCTGGGAAAGTTTCCTGGGAAGGTTTCCTGGGAAATGGGGCAGGGGGGAATGCTCTGTTATTTGCTTGTACACACACACCCCGGGCAGAGGATAGGGCATATCTGGGAGGGGGTCTGTCAGCTGCTCCACCGTACATGATGAGCCAGCTTGCCATGCAACCCTCTGACTCATTTCTGTGCAGAATCATAGCCTTGAGCAGCAGCTGCAGGTGCTGCTGTGGATGGATGGCCAGCTATCTGTTAACAATTCAACAAAGGACAGGTGAGTATAGTTTGGGTGGTACCATCATGTGCCTCAAGGGGGTTCATGGTGAGGCCTCCCCCAAGGGGCTGCATTTGCAGGTGCTGTCACAGGGTCACAAAGTTGGAAGGGGCCATACAGGCCATCTAGTCCAAGCCCCTGATCAATCCAGGATCAGCCTAGAGCATCCCTGACAAGTGTTTGTCCAGCCGCTGGACAACACATTCATGGGCCGCGATGCCACTCGTGCCCACTTGCCATGGCTAGATGTTTCTCTGTTTTACTTTCATGCAGGTGGAGACCCAACAGGAAGACCTGTCTTTGGTTCCAGCCCTCAAGATGGAGCACTGCACCCTGCCAGCCCTTCCAAGTTCCATCTGCGATGCCGTCCCACTTAGACACATGCCATACTAGGGATCCTCAGTCCTCTTTTCCATGGCCCCAGGGAGGAAGCTTCCGAAGTCTTTACACCTCGTCATGGTTTGCAGTTCAATAAAGTCTGTGTTGTGTCCCAACTGTGTCTCTACTGATTTGGTTCTGACTACATGACAGGAGCTCCACAGCCCTCCCTGCCCCACTCCCTCCCCAATCCATCTGTTACTCCCGAGGGCTTCCCAAGGACCTTCCTCAACGGGAGGGCTCTCGGGTGCCTTGGGTGGCTGTGGATAGTTGTACAGGAGGATGTACTAAAAGTAATGACAGGATTGCTCATTGGAAACAACGGGAGAGGCTTGAAGGCCCACTGGAGATAATGGGAGCCAGGAATGCCAACTGACTTGCATGAGCTCCATTGAAATACATTGCAGCACAAAAAAAGTTGCAAAGAAAATGCAGAACAGACTTTCCATTAAGGTCTCTGGGACCAGACAGACTACTCTAGAACTGGAATGATAGCCCCCAGAGTGAAATGACGGCCCCTAGCAATAGAATCTGTGCTCTGGGACTGGAATGACAGGGCATAGAGTGGAATGACAGCCCCCGGGAATAGCAGGAGTGTTCTGGGACTGGAATGACAGCCCCCACAGGGTTGCTGTAAGTTGGCTGTGACTTGAAGGCACTTTACACATTCACACAAAGCTGACTATGACAGAGATCCAGCAGTGCAAAAAGTTAGTATACACAATTTTTTTCCATCTACAGCAGATCAGGAAGAAATGAGATGGCAGTGAGGTAGTAAAATGGGTTGTACCAATTCAGAGCACTGATAGATTATCATATTTTGGAAAGAACCCCTACTTTTAAAAACCTTGTCACAAACAAAAAGCCATCAGATCAAGTAAAGAGAAGAGGTGTGGTGCCAATCTAAGGCACCCTCCGTAAATCCTTATTACAGTCTGTCAGTGGAGGGGGGGCATACAAAATCCTGATGCAACTGAAGTCTGACAACAATGATGACCAGACAATTTAATGGTGTGATCTGTTAACAGGTGTCTCCATGCCTTTTCACAGGATGAAGCACCCACACATAACTAAGGGAAATGGGACGAGACCCAGTTTCTTGCTGAAAAATTAAGCAAACAGGGAAACATGGTTTCAATTTTTCTATAAAGTGCCCCAAAAATTGTTTACTCTTTGTTCTGCTACTGACCACCTTCAGCTGAGCATGGAGAAATGCGGTCACTTCTCCAGAGACAGGTATCTTAGACATATAGAGTTAGCTGGTGGTTACAAATGATGCTTTAATTTTGACTGTGGACATTTGTCTTGAGAGGGATGATTCTCATAATTAGATAATTAGATCTGTACTTGTTCCAAACCTCCATCCTTTTTATCTTGCCTCTTTTTCCTGGCACCTAATTAAACATCTTACTTTGAATAGGCTTGCTATATTTTCCTTTTGTTAGAACTTAGACACATGTTCCAGAAGCCTATTGGACAAGGGTTAAACCCTCCTATCAAAACATACATTTTTTAACAGTTCCCATCTTCCCACCTGTGAAGGCTGCTGTTTTGGAATGACTCAATAGGTGGCTTCACAGACCCCTGGTACAGCAATCATCCATGCTACCCGCCACTTCCTCAATAGGTGGCTTCTGTACCTGGCAGCAATCATCCATGCTACCCGCCAGTTCCTTTTACCGTTCACTCTAACCTGAGGGAAGAGCTACTTCCCCTGGTCACCACAAGAGGGTTGTTGCGTTGATCTCCCTGTTGTGCTTGCTTTATGTTTTTATGGCGCTTTTAATGCAAAAGCATATTTGAAGCTGGTAGCCACCACCTGCAGCCTAACATGGTGCAGTGCATTTCTATCACCCCAGAGCTTTGCCGCCTCATTCTCCCACAAGGGCAAATCAGGCCTTACTGCTGCACAACTTATATAAGCTTGCTTTCTATTATCTGTGTGCACAACAGCTTTTCTGGGCCTATGAAAAAAAGGACGGAATGATAATGGCCATTTGTCAGTAGGAGTGAATCCATCTGTCTACTGCATTACACTATTTAACAACAAAAGAGACCAAAACCATAGAAAAACAAACACAAAACAAAAAGCTAGAGCACTTGATTACCAACAGTCCAAGTCCACCTGCTAAATTGCGAAAATCTGTCAAGTTGCCATATATAATTAGCATGATGGTGAGAGAAACAGACAGCAGAAATCTTTTATTAAGCCTGTATAATATAATGTTTTATGGTTATTATAACTGAATTTGTTGCATCCAAGAGACTAACTATATCACAGTACTGAAATACCACAGAATATATCATCATTAATCTGACCTGTGAAATATATGGTTCCATTACACTGTGAAAGAAATGACCACAAGATTAAATACAACAGCACATGGTTTCCCATTCAACCAACCGGCAACCTACACATAATGAAAATACTGTGCATATATTGGCCTTCCTTTGCCTCATTTGTCAATAAGCAAATTTCTAAGCAACTAACAAAGTGATATTGTATTAGCTATTCTGTGCAGCATCCCAGGTTTCTAAATGCAAGCAGTATACAATACTGAATGGTCAGACATTTGTTTGCAACTTACTGTGACCTTCCATTCTAACAGCCATTCAAAATAGCTGATTAATTCCTTATGTACAAACACAATGCTAAATGGAAATACAAACTGATATTTCTGTACAATCCACTAAGAGCTGACAATAAGCAGAAGAGAAGCATAACCACAATTGCTAGAAATTAATCATTTCCCTAGCCTTTTAAATTAAAATGACTAGAGCGTTTATGCTACTGGGAGGAATAATTTTTATTAGAACCCAACACTTCAGTGTTTAAAAACCACTATGTCATGTCATTGTATTCAGCAATCCAACACATTTGTCATCTATTCTCAAAGTTTTGTCTGTTCAGTAAAGGGTTTTTATTGTCTTAAGAAAATAACATATTGGTGAATCTAATAATGAAAAAAATACGTATCTGAATTTTTTCAGGCAATCAAATGACTATTTTTTTCTTAGAAAGTTGTCTGAGATTTGCGGGAACAAAAAAGAGGCCTTCACTGTCAGTCTGATTTGACATTAACCACTTGTATGGTATTCCCAGCTGGATGGGAAACTGCATGTGCTAGTAGGTGGTGCACAAATGGTAGCCCTCACCACTCCCACACTTAGAGCTGTGCATACACAGACTTTTCAAAGAATTCCATTGTTTTGATATCAGGGTGGGGGAGCAGGTTTCAAACTCCCTTCCACTCTCCCTTCTCTACCAAACAGCTAATCAATGGAATTTTTAAAAAGATTCCCAGTTGCAGTTTCCAGTTGGGATGACTGAGGACAAACCCTACAACAAATATATATATAACGGGAAACAACTAAGCAGAACCACTTAAAAAAATTATTATATTAAGTGTTTTTATTATATTAAGTGAACATTAAGCAATAGGTTAGCTCCAAAGTACGGCAGGCAGAGCTCAGTGAGAACAGAACTCCTCCCCTCATCCTATTGTACCCCCCCAAAAAACCACTACCTACCAGGAGTCAGAGGAGTCCAAGAAATAGCATTTAGTATGATGTGGGGGTCAGCAGCACAAGAGGGCATTCTTAGGGTTGGCAGGTCCTACCAGAGATCTCTTCAAGAAAATTGGAGAAATCAAGGGAGCGTTCCATGCAAAGATGGCCATGATAAAGGACAAAAACGGTAGGGACCTAATAGAAGCAGAAGATATTAGGAAAAGATGGCAAGAATACACAGAAGAACTATACAAGACAGACCTCGATGTCCTTGACAACCACGACGGTATAATCACTGACCTCAAGCCAGACATCCTGGAATGTGAAGTTAAATGGACCTTAGAAAACATTACTAACAACAAAGCTAGTGGAGGTGATGGTATTCCATCTGAGCTATTCAAAGTCTTAAAAGATGATGCTGTTAAAGTGCTGCACTCAATTTGCCAGCAAATTGGAAAACGCAACAGTGGCCACAGGATTGGAAAAGGTCAGTATACATTTCAATCCCAAAGAAGGGCAATGCCAAAGAATGTTCAAACTATCGCACAATTGCACTCATATCACACGCTAGCAAGGTCATGCTCAAGATCCTACAAGCTAGGCTTCAACAGTACGTGGATAGAGAACTGCCAGAAGTACAAACTGGGTTTCGAAGAGGTAGAGGAACTAGAGATCAAATTGCCAACATTCGCTGGATTATGGAAAAAGCAAGAGAGTACCAGAAAAACATCTACTTCTGCTTCATTGACTATGCTAAAGCCTTTGACTGTGTGGATGACAACAAACTATGGCAGGTCCTTAAAGAGATGGGAGTACCAGACCACCTCACATGTCTCTTGAGAAACCTGTATAAGGGTCAAGAAGCAACAGTTAGAACCGGATATGGAACAACTGATTGGTTTAGCATAGGAAAAGGAGTACGACAAGGATGTATATTGTCACCTTGCTTATTTAATATATATGCAGAGTACATCATGCGAAATGCTGGCCTGGATGAATCACAAGCGGGAATTAAGATTGCTGGGGAAAAGATCAACAACCTCAGATATGCAGACGATACCACTCTAATGGCAGAAAGTGAAGAGGACCTAAAGAGCCTCTTGCTCAGAGTAGACGCCTGCTACTTGGCAGGAAAGCAATGGCGAACCTAAACAGCATGATAAAAAGTAGAGACATCACCCTGCCAACAAAAATACGCATGGTCCAAGCAATGGTATTCCCAGTAGTCATGTATGGCTGCAAGAGTTGGACTATAAGGAAGGCCGAGCGCCGAAGAATAGACTATGGTGCTGGAGAAGACTCTTGAGAGTCCCTTGGACTGCAAGAAGATCAAGTCAGTCAATCCTAAAAGAAATCAACCCTGACTGTTCCCTGGAAGGCCAGATAATGAAACTGAAGCGCAAATACTTTGGCCACCAAATGAGAAGGGAGCACTCACTGGAGAAGACCCTGATGCTGGGAAAGACTGAAGGTCAAAGAAGACGGGGACGGCAAAGGATGAGATGGTTGGACAGTGTCATCGATGCAACAAACATGAAACTGAGCAAACTTCAGAGGACAGAGGAAGACAGGAGGGCCTGGCGGGATCTAGTCCATGGGGTCGCGAAGAGTCGGACTCGACTGTGCGACTGAACAACAAAACCTTTCTGCCGGCGGGAGGATCGACAGGCCTTTCCTGAAGCTTCTGCTGGAAGTGATGTCACTGCGCTGTCACTGTCATGTGGTGACACTCTAGTTTTTGGGCAAAACTGTATGATTTAAGCCCAATTTTACCATAGAGTTTCCCCAAAAACTAGAGTGTTGCCACTATGTCAGTGGAGCAATGACATCATTTCTGGGTAACATCATTGTGCCGTGTTTTGGAGCCTGCAAAAGCAGGGGAACCCCAACCTGGACCAGGGGGCTGGCAACCCTAGAACTACTGCCAGCAGAAAACAAAGTATGAATCCATTTCACTGTGGTTTTTAAACTATGGGCCAATGTCTGCCACATGATTCCTGTTATATTTTCAGGTTTTCTTTAAGATCAGAGTGAAAATAATAGTAGAGAATGCTGAATACACAGAGGTTTAATATTATAGTACAAAAAAGCAATGGCATTTGTACATTCAGTTTTACATTGGCAAACTGTGGTATTTAAGGCAGCCTGTGAATGGCCTTGGTTGAAATTTAGAGATCAGAATTTTGAAATCTTTCCTCTACTCCTCTGATGCAGTTCAACAAGGAGATCTATGTAAATATAACCCAAGTATGTTCTTCTAGAGGACTGTATTCCAAGTGAAACAGAAATACGAAATAGTGAAGCCTATGAAAAACAGGGATCCTCAACCACCTGCCAATCACAAATAGGGATCTGATTTTTCATTGACGAGTCTGGCTGTTCGTGAACATTTCAGACTTGATTGATGGGTTAGTTTTCACACATTCAAACAGTACAGTATGGTACTATCAGCAGTGTTTCACACATGCACATTCCCAGTCCAGTGGAAGTGCTGCTTTCGTCCTTCCCCCGCAGATCTTGGCAGCCAATTATTGAAATAAAAACTGAGTGAATGAGTATACCAGTGATTATAAACATTGTATTTTAAAGCTCTTACTGTTTCATATTCATTTCAGTCCATGTTATTGATGCTATTTCACACATGAACTTTTGCACCACTTAAGAGGAGATGTAGTTTCCTCCTAATGTCATATAATTACCTGACCCTTGGTAGAATTATCTTGCCTACAGAGCAGATGCAGAAGTCCCCACAAGGCAAGAAAACAAAACTCCTATGGGCACAGTTACTGCACAGCTACAAAGCTGTTCAACAGCTGTTCAACCCAGATGGTGGAAACTGAACAGATCCAATATTTGGCTCACAGTTGAACATGGCATGGTCAGCTATCAAACATGTTTTCCACAAAGTTCATGGCACCCATAATGAAAAATGTTGAGAAATGTTCTATATGTAGGTTTCAATTAAGCTTATGAACATATTATGTTGCTAGGATTTCCCTTCCTCATTTCTTTTTGTTGTATTAACTTTAGCAGACAGAGTTTGAATCAATAATGATTACATTAATGCCTTCAGCTTCAGGGGGAAGATGAGATATATAAAGACCCATAATTAATATATAAATAAGGCCTCTTTCACACATTTAATGAGCATGTGATGCACTTGCATAATGGGGGAGCAGGATCACAGTGGAAAAATCTGCCCTTGACCTTTACATATTCACTGGAAGGTCTGTATGGACTCTGCATAGTACAAATATATGGGCATATGGTCTTCTCCACGCAACTGGAGACCCTGCTTTTTTTGAGATAGATAGAGAGCACCAAATTGTGATCCCACTCTCTGTGCATTGAACATTCGTAAAAATCCCTTGTGAGCTGTTTTGATGTCTTACTAAATGCCCACTGCTGAAACATATGCAATATTCTGTAAAAAATGTGTAAAGTTCACCGGTACAGAACCACTATAAATTTGGAAGAAATTTGAAAAATCACAGCTCCCTGAAGTTAACTTATACAGCTCTGAAATCCTTGCATATTTTGAAGATCTGACAGATGACTGAGTAGATCATTTCCAAAAACCAGAATGTGATTAGGATAATGTATCTCACTGGTCCCCAAAGTGGGCAATACCGCCCCCACGGAGGCACTGGAATGATCCACGTGGGCTGGAATGATCCAGGTGCAGATCCACAAACTGCATCTTTTTGTCCACTTCTTGAAGGTAGATGTCCAGGGGGGCGCTAAGTAATTTTGTTTCTGAAAAGGGGGCAGTAGGCCAAATAGGTTTTGGAACCTGTGAGTATCTGAACATGTCTGAACTCTACAGCCCTAGAATGATACCAAGCCGGCTTCTTTAAGAATTAATCCAACCAACAACAGAGAATAGCGCCACCTATTTTTGTTAGCCTCACCATATTCTCAGCCTACTTGGGCTCAAGAGATTAGAAGTAATTCTTTAGTTCAGCAGATATATTAGCTAAGAAATGACAGTATCAACAGAGAGCTCATGCCAAGATAAGGGCTTGTATTCTTCTTTTAGTAGGTTTTAGTTTTATTAAAACAGTAGGTACCAAAGAAATCCCCACTGGAGAGTCCAAGAAAAAACAAAACAATGCTACCATTCATTTTTTCCCCAAAACAATTTTATTAATTTTTGTCAAAGATTCATCATAAACAAAAAGCATTGTTATACATTTTTCCAGATCTCCATAGTAGGTTAGAAGTGAATTAAGCACAGTTTCACAGAGCTTTTCAGTAAGCTTATACTACAGAAAGCCAACATTTGCATAAGAATTTGCCCCACAACAAAATATTCAGATTGCACAAACTCCCATAAAGCTCCATACAAAACTACTATTATCATGACTGCTATCTCACACTATTTCTGGGAAGTAAACTCAAAGTATTAGGTCTGTTCCAACTACTACACTCACCTACTAACTTGGGAAGCTTAGGGATGCTCCTTAATCCAAATGAGTTAAAGTTAAGGCATACCCTTCTCCAGCCCTCTTGATTGTAGGCATGAGAAGTGCCAGAAAATCTTCCCATTCTGTATTTTTTCATAGAAGTTTTTCTGCCCAATATATAAAAATATAATTGATCTATAGTTATCAGGGCTGTTGTGTTGCAAATCAATCATGTCAGATGAACTAAATATGAGATATGAGGCATGGACAAACCCCAGTGCTTATACATGACCCAGGCCCATTATTTAAGTAATTTATTTAATTTATTTAAATTTGAATTGGAAACATTTCTTAAATTTTACCAGAAAACCAGTGCCACTGGAAAGGGCTACAGCAGGGCTGTTCCCATTCTCATGGGCTATGGGAAAGAGCTTACCAAAAGTGTACAAAGCATCTCTATCAAAGATGGGAAACATTCCTGAACATGATCCAATAAACTTAAAGATTGCACAGCTCTTTAACTTCGAAAACTTGGGAACCACACAGTTTTTGGAGATTCCACAATCATTTGTATTGCTCTATCTGAGTTATCATTAGCATCCAAGACCAGGATGAGTATCAGAGAAGCACTTTTGATTTTCAGGCACTTTGCTTACCTATTCTACAGCAGGCTGTCCCTCACTGAATATGGAAATGTCAACATGACAATGTAGACTCAGTTCTATGTCAGTTAGCATAACCACACATACACCCATCAAACAAAGCTTTTAAAACGAGTTCTTTTCTGACAACTTTGCTGCAAATGAAAATCTGGGCATGCCAATGTTGGACCACAAAGGCATGAATTAACAGCAAATCTGAACACAACTCTATTAAATGCTTGATAGCCATTTTTCGGACTCCATCAAAAAGCAAAGGCAGCAAAATGAGGCACATCCTTCAATCCAGCTCTTACAAAACCTTCTGGACCCATAACACCAGTGACTCAGCTCAGAATTCAATGGAGCATCATTGCCTTCTTATCTGATCACTTTAATATTCAAATTATACTAAATAAAAATATATGCCAGAAGTTTGTTTGTTTTATAATAAACTAGTTAACGATCTGCACTGACAATTCTGTTTAGAGACTGTTTCTGCTGCTACTGGCAACAATTTCCCCCATGACATGGTCATCAAAAAGAGAGCCACAAAGGGGGGGGGGGGGAGCAGTATAATCAGACAGAAAGGAATGGGAGAAGTGTAAAGACACAATTTCCTAACTGCAGAAGGGGTCTAGTCCACCAAACTATTGTAATTTGGTGGACTCTTTGTACTATCGAAGCTCTTCAGCCCCAGGAGAAAACAGAAGAAAGAGAAACAGATAGAAAGAACCTCCCCAGAGAGAAGGAAGTGAAGAGATGTGCAACACTATTTTAAAATAAAACAAGTACAAAGAGCAAGCTGTCAGAAAGGATCAAACAAATGCAGCTATGAAAAACTAATCCATTGGCAGCAGCTCACTTGGTTTCTAAAAAGCATAATCAGACATATTAACAATAGCACCTTCCAAGTCATCCACTGAAGGAAATATTTTATGTTCTTAAATTAACCCATCAGCCCATGAACCATTCTGAGAACACTTCCCAACTTTAAATTCAAAAATAATACTTGTCCTGAAATTGCCATAATCAGAAATCAGAGTTCGCTAGAAACACTAGATAACTGGCAAGTTACGAAAAATCACACGGATAAGAGAGAGAAAACCCCCAAAAAAACAACCATCTTTCCAAGTATGCAAAGTTATACTACCTCAAGTAAGTTTGTATAGGGTGGTTGTATGTGGGCTCTGTGTGAATGATCAGATCTTCAGCATCTAATTTAATGCCGTAAAGGAGCTCACCTAAGCCAATAAACAACCAGTTAGAAAAGCAGCAGATCAGCAAATTTAAAATAATATAAGAAAGGTATGGTGAAGTGTTAGAACATGATGGCTGAAGCCAAGCAAGGGGGTGAACTAATAAAACACTGGGGGATGAAGTATATATATTAGGGTTCCCAGACACCCCCCCCCAGTTGAGGCGAGGGTCCCCCGCTGACAGGCCCCACTACCCAGTCGCTGATCAGCTGTCTGGTGGAGGGAACTCACCCTGAAAAAGAGGGAGGCTCTGCCGAGGTACAACAATGTGGCCACGTAACCCAGAAGTACCATCATGATTTCCAGGATGTCAGTATTTGGTAAATTTGGCTTCTACCACAAAGTTTTTGCCTAAATAAGAGAGCATTGCCCCAACATCTCAGAAGTGATTGAGTCACTTCTGGGTCACATGGGCACATCCCCTCCTGTTCCTGGTAAATCCTCTCCAATCTCCTGATGGTTGCCAGGTCCTAATGTACATGCAAACTAATCAACCAAAAAAAATATATTAGCTCTGCTGGTAAAAACAAAGACAAGAGCACTGAGACATTAAGAAATGCAAATTAACACAATTTATTTTGCTTTTATCCCATTCATTCTCCAAGAAGTTCGGGGACGCGTACAGGATCCACTCCTAGGATCCTTACAACAACCCTGTGAAGTAGACTAGGCTAAAAGTAGCTGGCAGAAAGCTAGCAAATGACCTTCATGAACAGTAATAAAACCTTTCCTAGAAAAACAGGCTACACACCGCATGAAAATATGGAAATAGTACAGCTAAAGACTAAGGGCAGATCCTACATGCAGAACAGAAGACAAGTAAATTATGCCACTTTATTAAACTGCGTATCACAAGAATGGAAGTATCATGGTTTGAATGTCTCCTTTTTCATTAGTGTGCATTTCTCTTACTGACATCCAACCAATTATGTTCAAACTAATTCCCAGAATACTGTGAGTTGCGTACCTACTTCCAGAAGTTCTTTCAGACTAACGAACTGCATTATTATTTCATTAAAAACAGCAGTTGCTTTTCATAGCATACAAAATGAAAAAAGCTTAACAGAAAGCACTCTCCAAAAAGCCTCCTTAATGAACTAATTTTCTTATCTTCAGAGAGCCTTGTCTATCTTGTTCTTAAAAATTCATAGTACAAGGCTTTCCCAATTGCTACATTCAGAGCACATATCCAAGTATAATAAAGTGAAGAATAATTTAAAGCAGTGCCAGATACACAAGGTGACCCATTTAAAAGAAAAATTCTCGTTAGTCTCCAATACTTTTACTGAGCTTTATATTTTGTGTTTAAAAACTGTGCACTTTTTATAGAGTAGTTGAGTAAATAAACTTATCTATCTAGGTCACACTACTTCAGAAGATCTACAGAGGCTTAAAAAACCTTTGCTAGTAACTTATTCCTTTTCTAAATGCTCACATCCCAATCAAAAGAATTCCCCCCCAATTCACAGTGAAGCTCATTACAGTTCTCATTATAGTTTAATTTTTGTTGTGATACATGTAACTTGTGAATCTTAGCTTTAGCCAAAAGTTTTCTTTCGTTAAAATTTTATCTGAGGAATCAACACACAAATATGAAAATACACTTCAATATTTCAAGCTAAGTATATGGTATTATCTATACTCCTTGTGTTATTGACATAAAAGGGCAATTTAAATTAATATATTTCACAAAGCTATCCTTTAGAATTCATTATGAGGACTGTAAAACGTAGCTACTGGCAACAACTTCAGCGCTTCTGGAGAATAAAGGCCACTTTCTCCCTCACAGCAACAAACACAGATGCCGCATTTGGACAGGAAGACTTACTAATCATGAGGAATTTAATTTTTACCTTCGCAGCTTACATTCTTCTTTTTAAAAACCAGACTTTTAAAAGTTTTTTAATGTAAGCACACAAATACACTTGTAAAGGATACAGCAATAGATCGTGAGCTGATGTATGTATGCTTTTTTCTGACTTAAAACAACTTGGTCATCAATTATTCTGTCTGGAGTGGTTGCTAATGAATCTCCATGAATAACCATATGTAGGATCCAGCTGACCACAATTTCCTCTCTTCAACCTTTGGGATATTATCAAAGGCTACAGTTGGAAAATCAGTTGCAAATCTGTCTCTAAGGGTTATTTTGTACAATGACAGCAAAATGGTCACCTATCCCACACTTTGGAAATTCTCATTCTTTGCCCAAACACCCTGCATTTATTTGCCTCATGGATTACTATTAATGCTCTTAACAAGCTTAAAATATGTATCCAATAAACTATAAAAAGGGCAACTCAGAGACTCAGTTATGGGAAACTGGGCTCTTATATATATTCTCTGCCTCCATCTTGGAAATAATAACATTGCGCATTCATAGAATCATAGACTGTGAGAGTTGGAAGGGACCTTGCAGGTCATCTAGTCCAACCCCCTACACTCTGCAGGAGCATTCAATATTTAGGAGTGGAATGAAGGGATACCTGCCAGTATTCACCTAGGCAGTTTTGAAAATATATATATAAATGTAATTCACAATTCATATACCACTGAAATTGTGTTTTCTTTTGGTAACATTGTAGCATTAGGTATTTGAAATACTTTGTTTTCCCCTGCAAGTTTTACTCTGTGGGAAATTCAGGGAAACGTTGAGCCCCTCCTTGCAACACTTCTGCAATGTGTACAGTCCTCTGTCTCGGGGACTCTTTGCTGGCACTGCCATTGTACTAGCTGCCTTGGCATTGTTCCTCATTTCACATGATACAAGCACAACTGAGTGGGAAAAAATTAAGTGTGAACCAGGAAGAACCACAGCACAGTCAGTAACATTTGCAGTCCCGGCACCCAGAGAAGAGGAGAGGGCAGCACAGGCAAGGACCCCTTTCCCACCAGCAGCCAATAATACAATCACACCCAGCAATTTGAAATAAAATGTGGAATAAAATGGCCACAACTTCATCGGTTACAGCTCTAAGAAGCCTTGGCACAGCATGGGCTCACCAGATCCTGGCATCAACTGACCTGACCGCCAGTCAATGAGCCCCATCCCACCCAGCCCGCCTGCTAGTATGGAGAGAGCCATGGGATGGCAGGTTGCTGGATTCCATAAGGACAATCACCACTGAGTGGTCTCCCCTGCCACCTGAGCATAAGGGTAACCCGTTGGCAGCCCCCATGCTGGACATGCCCCATGCAAGCCTTTACCCCAAGATCCCTTAAGGGGATTTCATATACCAGGAAAATAGGTATGCAGGTCTGTTTTCCTAAAATGGATCCAGCACCATGCTGATACCGCCCTAAGGTTCTGACAGATAAATGCAGCAGAAAACTTTGTAACCAGAACATAAGACATGCTTCCCTATAAGGTAGCCCCCCTCAGCAGGGCTACTTGCAAAACCTCACAAACCTTTTTCCCCTCAAGCACTAACACATAGGGAGGGATGGGTAAGAAAGTGATCCCACACAGCCAGGTGGGGTGGATGGGCTGTGTGGTGTGTTTTATTTCCCTCGTGGTCCCTCCCCTTCCCCTGGACCCAGTTCAGGCCCCATCATAGGCCCACCAGGGAAGGGGAGGGCCAGGTCTTCAACTAATTTTGGGGAGGTCAGGTGAAGCTAGATGTTTTCGTTCGCTACCCAAACTGAACTTCCAAAATGCCATGTTTCCCATCAGGACCTCTCTGAAAATGATCAGACAATCTCCTTCAGGTCAGGAAGTGGCCCCTAACAGGCTTGCTGTCATTAGCTTGTTCAAACTGCAATGGACAGGATCGACTTTACATGATATAATACATATGGGTCATTTATTCAACTTAAGCTAATCCTGATTTCTTCCCTCCTCTTTCACTAGCAGTCCTGCAATAGTTTAGACCTGAGATCAAAAACTGGTCCATATATTTCATTCTAATCACAGAAGCAAATATTGTTATTTCTGAAGCCAGTTTAAATTCATTTTGGTTAAGGACTATGGTTTTCTAGAACACTGTGGCTCTAAAATAATTTTGTGACGCTTTTAGGGGAAAAAATCTATGAATATGTTGTCGAAGGCTTTCACGGCCATAGTTCATTAGTTGCTATAGATTTTCTGGGTTGTGTGGTCTTGGCATTGTAGTACCTGACGTTTCACCAGCAGCTATAACCGGCATCCTCAGAGGTATAGCACAGAAAGATCTTTCTGTGTTATAACTCTGAGGATGCCAGTCACAACTCCTGGCGAAACGTCAGGTACTACAATGCCAAGACCACTGCCATACAGCCCGGAAAATCTACAATGACTAAATCTAGTAATACTTAATTAATAAAGTTAATTTCTTCTTCATAACAGAATTAAAAAGTAACGTATCTCATTAAAGATAGGAGAAATTCTTACTGAGCTAATTGGATTAATAGATCATTTTCAAAGTATAAACATGTTGCTTGTTATAAAATAATGTATCCATGTACTAAAGCCTGGTTCCAAGTAATAACTTCCAAACTACCTTACCCATTGTAACTAATATGTACCAGAGCAGCTGTATTGCTGTTGTCCTTATTCTCACCTTGCAATACAATTTACACATTAAGAGCTCACACCAACACTTAACTTCTAAAAAAGGGACATTCCAAGGCTTATGCTTACCTGAAGTCATAAACCGTGCCCTCCCCCTAATCTGACATGACTTGGAGGGGGTTGTGGTTACGTAGAGTTGCTGCTATCTATAATTAGAGAGAACATCTGCATGCTATTTTCTGTACTGCAAAGATAAGTAACAAGGTTTCATCCTGCCTATAATAGGCAGCCACAGTTTTATACTAGATAGGCAAGGTAGGGATGGGAGTCAGGGACGGGCAATAAGAAATAAGCATGTGTTTGGGGGAACAGTTGTAGCAAAATTGGAGAAAAGTGCAGATTACAGTGATTTCGGAAAGAGTCATGTTAAAGAAGCGGGGTTGGAGGATGGACTTAAAGAATATGTGCCTTGATAACAACTAGCAATGCCAATTAAAAAAAAATCAGTATCCCATAAACTTATTACACTTTCACAAGATCCAGTATCATAGAATGGATAGTGTACTGGACTTACCCCATGGGAGATTGGTGTACCTTTCCTCTTTAAACTATGAAGCTCACTGCATAACCTTGGAGAAACCACTATCCATCAACTTCTCATTGTATAAAACCATAACAAGGGTAAAGGGGATAACCTCCATGTACAATGCTATGAGTTCCTTGGAGGAAGGGTAGGATGAAAGTAAACAAATGTATATTTCAGTTAATTGTGAGTTGAAAGTGTGTTTACTGCAAACTTAACAGGAACAATCAATAGACAAAATGTTCACATAACTGAGCAGGGATATCAAAGCAATCCTTGGTTTTTTCATTTCCTTAATTTAAAGGAAAAGGACAGCAGAGTGCCTTAGACAGTGGGTAAGGATTACAGGCCCTGACCTGGATGGCCCAGGCTACCCCATCTTGTCAGATCTCAGAAGCTAAACAGGGTAAGTCCTAGTTAGTCCTTGGATAGGAGACAACCAAGGAAGTCCAGGGACGCCATGCAGAGGCAGGCAATGGCAACCCACCGCTAAACATCTCTTGCCTTGAAAACCCCATGAGGGGTCACCATAAATCAGCTGTGACTTGGCAGCACTTTCTACCACCAAGGATTATAGAGAAGTTTCAGGGGTGACAACAATAGAAAAGAAAACATATTAGGATCATCAGTAACAGTGAGTTACTTTCAAAACAAATGAAAAGATGAACAGGAAAAGTCAATTTCCTTACAGTGGTTAAGGGCAGTAATCTTAATGGGGGCATATTCACCCCCAACCACAGGAGGGGATCTGCAAATCCCAGCAAGCATTAAGAACTGCAGGCAGCAAGTGGGGTGCATTTGGGATTCTAGGAATTTATGTAACCTCTTCTCCCCACTTGCAATGCCTTCTGACAGCCTGTGGAGTAAAGTTGTTTCACCCTGCACTAAGGATAAAATCCAAGATCCTAGCTTTTACTCCCAGACTCTTTAAAAAGCAGCAAACAGGATGCTAGGGATTTGTCTGATGGCTATTACACACAGGGTCTCATTGAAAGTATAACTGAGATCTGTGTATCATGTGCATACCTCATAAAGTTGCCTTGTCTGAGACATTACACAATGAAGTATACTTGGTGGCCAGTAGTGGATTGGCTAATTACCGGCCGGTCTCCAATTTGCCCTATTTGGGCAAATTAATTGAGAGGGCGGTGGCGATAAAGCTACAGGGCTTTATGGAGGGCACTTCCACGCTCGACCCCTTCCAGTCCGGCTTTCGCCCGGCACACGGGACGGAGATGGCTCTGGTCGCTCTGACTGATGATCTCTGGAGGCATATGGATCAGGGCAGTGTGGCAGTGCTGTTGTTGTTGGACCTGTCGGCTGCGTTCAACACGGTCAACCAGCAGTTGCTGCTCCGCCACCTCGCCAACATGGGAATATACAGGGGCTTGCCTTACAGTGGCTTTCTTCCTTTCTCCAAGGTTGGGGACAAAGGGTGGCAATCGGGGAGCAACAGTTCAGGAGACACCCGCTGGAGTGAGGAGTGCCTCAAGGGGCAGTGCTTTCCCCGATGCTATTTAACATCTATATGCACCCCCATGCCCAGATGGCCCGAAGTTATGGGCTGGGGTGCCATCAGTACACTGATGACACCCAGCTCTATCTGATGCTGGGTGGCCAGTCGAACCCCAGTCCTGGAGATCTGGACCGTACATTACAGGCCGTGGCTGGTTGGCTTAGGCTGAGTCAGATGAAACTGAATCCAGCGAAGACGGAGGTCCTGTGTGTGGGCCGGGGCAGTGCACGGGTAGGAAACCCACTCCCGGCCTTCGGTGGAGCACCACTGGTGCCAGCACCAGAGGTTAGGAGCTTGGGTGTGCTCCTGGACCCCTCCTTAACAATGGAGGCCCAGGTAGCAGCCACTGCCAAGTCTGCCTTTTACCATCTTTGGCTGATTAGGCAGTTGGTTCCCTTCCTTGACTGCAACGACCTGGCCACAGTGATCCATGTGACGGTCACCTCGAGACTAGACTAGTGCAACGCTCTCTATATGGGGCTGCCCTTGTTGCAAATTTGGAGGCTGTAGCTAGTGCAGAACGCCGCGGCCAGGCTGTTGATGGGCTTACCTAGATGGGAACACATCCAGCCTGCGTTGAAGGCCCTGCACTGGCTGCCAATAGCATACCGAATCCGTTTCAAGGTGCTGGTGCTTCCCTTTAAAGCCCTATATGGCCAGGGTCCGAAATACCTGAGGGACCGCCTTTCCTCACATGTACCCCAGAGATCACTGAGGTCAGGGTCACAAAATCACATGACCCTGCCGGGCCCCAAAGAGGCTAGGCTCGCCGTGATGAGGGCCAGGGCTTTCTCAGTGGCAGTTGCTTACTGGTGGAATGAGCTCCCAGAGGAGATCAGGGCCCTGCGGGATCTATTGCAGTTCTGCAGGGCCTGCAATATGGAGCTCTTCCACCAGGCCTTAAATTAGGAGCCGTCCCTACTACTACCATCAATGAGCCCAGCCCTCAGTGGCAACATCTGGCCCGTTACATCGAGTGACTTGCAACGACACTGAGATGGAAACTAGCTGTCAGAGACATCTTAATACGCCATCGTACGCAATGAACTGTAAAACTGAATAGCACCTTATGATTTTATGTTTTAACTTATTATGAAATGATGTATATTGTTTTATCGGTTTTATTGGCAATTGGGCCACTGCTGTAAGCCGCCCTGAGCCCATTTGTGGGGAGGGCGGGGTATAAATTGAATTAATTTTAAAAAATTAATTAAAGATTAATTAAAGATTAAGAACTGCTGGGTGAAAGTAACAAAAATGAACTGAAATATCAATGAATGGTTCATATCTCTGGCAACCCACACTGTTTTTAAGGAATACAGAGTTTGAGGATGACAGAGAGTGAGAAAGCAGTGGGACAAAGTTAGCAGATAATGAAACCAACACAACCCTATCCAGTAGGAGGAGGAAGGAGGAGGAAGGAGAAAGAGACGAGGAGGAGGAGGAGGAATTGGTTTTATACCCCACCCTTCGAAGGAGTCTTGGAGCAGCTTACAATCACCTTCCCTTCCTCTCCTCACAACAGACACTCTGTGAGGTAGGTGGGTCTGATAGAGCTCTGAGAGCATTGTGACCGACCCAAGGTCACCCAGCTGGCTTCATGCAGAGGAGTGGGGAATCAAACTCAGTTCTCCAGATTAGAGTCCTGCTGCTCTTAACCACTACACCAAAAGGACACTGAAAGGAAGTCCACAGAGATCAGGAGGTAAGAACAAACAGACCTGTAAGCTCTCCAGTCAACATACTCAAGTAGACTTTGCCAAAAAATAGAACATGTTGAAAGGTCTTCCTTTATTACAGTGTTTTCATTCATTGTTCTTGGCTCTGGGTAGGGATTCTCCTGCCTGTCTTCTTGGGCTTGCAAGGGCCAGCCTCAGCCTACAACGTTGCACTGCAGCACTACATGCCTTGCCTCCTCAGCTACCAAATTCAGGCCACTGCCCACTGTGTAGCTCTGCCTCTGTACTTGAGGCAGCCTAGACCTGCCCATGAGCCCTTTGTAATGCTGTCTGCCTTCTGTAATTGCCTTCAAATCCAAAACTCTGTATCACATCACTTTGGAAAGGATGATCCCTGGAGAGAGGGCAACCATCCCTAACAATTTCATCCAAGTAGGATGGAAAACAAAGCTACTGTTAGAAGCATATTTCCATTTAAACTAATGGAAATGGAAACAAATTCAGCAATAAAAGTGATGGCAATGACGAGTCTTCCCTCCCTAACACGCAGGATTTTCCCTCCATTTCTTTCTTCCTTTCTGGCTGAGAAGCCCTTATATTTATTTTCTTCTTATTTGAAGGTTTATGGCTGTCTTACAACATCATGTTATTATACTTTGATGCCAGTTCAGCTCAGGACCTTGAGGGAAGAGACAAGATCCCCTTCTTAAACTTATACTTCTGAAAATGGCACCCGAGAGGCTTTTGAAAGTTCAAAAATAAACAAAATGTTTTAATCAACATAGACAGGGAAAGGTTCAGGTAAAATGTTTGAGGTGAATCAGAGGTCGATTTGGGGGGGATCGCCGGGGATCGCCGTTCCCCCGGGTGAGGTGCGGGAGGCGGGGCACACAACAAAGCCCCGCCCCCTGCTTCTGGCCATCTTGCTTCCGGCCCTCCGTCTGAGGGGGTGAAGGGGCTGCGCTTACGGGAGAACGAGGGGGAGTGGGGCAGGGCATTCTGCGCTCGTTCTTTCCCTTCAGGTGTTTCAGGCGGCGGCGAGGAGGGGAGGATGAACTGGCTCTTCCCGCTCTCCAAAGGGGGTAGCGGTGGTGGGGCCGCCGCTTCG
This sequence comes from Gekko japonicus, assembly GCF_001447785.1. Taxonomy (NCBI): domain Eukaryota; kingdom Metazoa; phylum Chordata; class Lepidosauria; order Squamata; family Gekkonidae; genus Gekko; species Gekko japonicus. Next base: position 125,441 of record NW_015161950.1, on the reverse strand, counting down.
ACCTCGGCTGCTGCCGGGACCCCGCTGCCTTCCACGCTCACTAGTCTCCAGCAGCAAAAGGTGTGACTTTCTAGCTTATAGAAGGCATTGTGAAGGAGAGGGGAACAATTTAACAGTGCATTCTCAAGAAGAATTACACCTTTCTAAGCCCACAGATTTCAATGGATTTAGGTAAAGGTAAATGTTTCCCCTGCTTGAAAGCCAGTCGAATCCGACTCTAGGGAATGGTGCTCATCTCCGTTTCCAAGCTGAAGAGCCAGCGCTGTTCAAAGATTCCTCCATGCTCATGTGGCCGGCATGACTAAATGCCGAGGCGCACGGAACACTGCTACCTTCCCACCAAAGTGGTACCTATTTATCTACTTGCTTGCTTTTGAACTACTAGGTTGGCAGGAGTTGAGGCCAGAGATGGGAGCTCACTCCGCCACACAGCACTAGGGTCCCAAACTGTCAAGCTATAGACCTTCCCATGTGCAGCTCAGCGTCTTAACCTCTGAGCCACCACAGCCCCCTTCAAGGGACTTAGAAGGGTGTAATTCTGTTTAAGACCATACTGCCACCTAGTCAGTCATTTTCTCAGCCTTTGCCTGGTAGTTTGGCTTGGGACATTAAAAATAACAGTCTCTCCCCCTTTCAAATTAGAAACAGCAATATCCAGCACTATTTGTGAAGAGTTACAATGCAAAGACCTGAAAGAAGTGAAAATAATAATTTTCTTCTGTAGTCTATATTGGCTGCGGTCACACGGAGCATTAGCCACGCTACAGAGACGGAAGATAGGCAGATTTTCCGGGCGCGATCACACCACAACATCTGGGAAGCGTAGGGCTCCCGTGGTGAACCCAAGGCTTCCCGCCGAAGATGCGGAGCTAAAAACTAGTACCTCCGAGGTACTAGTTTCTGGAAACCGCGGGGCAAGGGCTGGCGTCTGATTGCGTTTCCGATGCTGGCATCCGGCGCCCGCCCATGTCCCTTTGCGCACAAAGAGGAAAGCGAAAGTGCCGTTTCGGCTTTAAAAAAAATGACCCCGTTTGTCACAGCAGCGGCGCCTAGCCATTGCTGGTGTGATTGCACCGTGCCGCTTCTTTGCCCCGCTGCAGGATCGTCATGTGATCGCCACCCTCGTTTACCCGCCGGCGCCGAGTGAAGGACCCATGGTGTGCTGCCAGCGCATCTGATCGCGTAATCGCGGATCAAACTGCGCCGGGGCAATTAGCCATGCCTCCCCCCCACGATATCCGGCCCGTGTGACCGGGGCCATTGTTTATTGTATTTTGATTACTATGCAGTAAAAACTTTGTTCACAGTGCTACCTTTTTGGAGGGATTGTTTTAAATGTTATGTACAGCCCCCTCCCCTCTTTTGGGTACCCCTCTTACATTCAGGGTCATCTTCCTTTCCAGCAAATATAATACATGTTCCAGATAGGCTATAAAATGTATCTTAATAATTTTCTCATTTAACTTTTGAGTCATACTTCTAGCTATGTGTTTCATTATCACAGTAATGCTTTGGAAACTTGTGTCCTCAGCTGTACTAAAGCATACAGTCAGTAGCAAAGTTAAATATTCTTTTTTTTAACATCAAAAAGGTAATAAAATGCTTGAATGAATTCTGAATGTAGTAAGTGAGAAATACGCCTGCAGAGACAGAGTAAATCAGTTAAGAAACTTCAAATTACCCATACTATAAATTTTCTTTACTGTGCAAAGGACCCATCTCAAAGTATATATGCCTATTTTTGTTTGGCATCTATAATGTGTTTAGAGAAGATCATTCAGCCAGGACAAAGGGATTATTAGTAAGCATCTCAGGTAACTCTGACATTTCTGGCATGAGTACCACAAGGGGAAAACAAGTACAGAATTGCCTGTGGTATAAAGGAAGATCAAACGTTGATTTGTCAAATACATAAAATTGATGTTAATTCTCTTCAGTTACGGTTCAAGTAGTTTAATCTGTTCATCGAGTCATTTCAGTCATTTCAATCATTTCTTTGCACTTCCCAGTTTGAAGCTTGGATTCTGACATCCTTGTACTGATGCTGTCAAGCTATACTTTCACTAAAGTTTGTTTTTGACCAGTGAATGGTTCCAGCAGCTGCTCACTGCTCATTAACTTGGCATTGTACCAGAACAAGCTGCAATATCTGGGTATCCTCTCACTTTAGGCCAGGCAAACCAAATGCCACATCCTTTGTTCCTGGGCAACTCAACAAATCTGTTTGATTTTTGTATTGAACTGCTTATGCCTGAAGAATAATGTATGGCATTTGAAAGTTGGTAAATATCTAAAGCAAGAGAGCAATCTGCTAAGAGGCTTAATGAAGATAGCAACCCAGGCAAAATAGCTCCTTCTCATTAGCCTTGGGGGGGGGGGGCAAGCATCAGAGATACTTTTTGCACCCCAGCTTCTCAGCTATTTGTGAGAATGGGCTGGGATAGTCCTCAGTCACTTGCTTCCTCCCTTTGAGTACACCTTGGTTTGGAACAAACTGCAGTTTGTCATGATGTCCACGTTTTGGTTTAGAATCCTGGATTGTAAGTGAACAAACCAAAGGTTGTCATTTTTCCACATTCAATAATTACAACAATAAGCAGCTTGTTCCAAACCAGAAAGTTTTCTGCCCCCATGGAAGACACAAGGAGAGAGTTGCCAGTCCCCAGGTTGGGGGCGGGAGATCCCCTGGTTTTGAGGGCTCCTGCTCACCACCAGCCAGCTGGCCAGTGGGAGGAAATCTCCCCATCAACAGAAACATGGAGTGACGTGCCTATGTCTGGTTTCGGTGATGTAGGCACAGTGTGCAACATCACTTCCGGTGATATTAGTACATTGGGGGGCCACACTTTTGGCTTCCGGAGCATCCCCCCCCCCCATCCGCGTCTCGAAGAGACCTGGCAACCCTACACAAGTAGGATAGCCTACTCTGGCCAGGATAGAGCAGTGCTTGGGAAGAACATCATTTGGAGAAGAGAGGGAGCACAGTAGGGACATAGTGCCATAAGACCCCACCCTCTGACACTACCATTTCCTCCAGAGGAGGAACTCAGAAATCAATTGTAGTTCCAAGAAGATCTCCAGGCCCCAGCTTGAGTTTGGTGGCCCTACATACAAAGCAAAGCCCTGACCTAGATAGCCCAAGCTACCTGGTCTTGCCAGATCTTGTAAGCTAAGCAGGGTTGGCCCTGGCTATAGTTCTGACAGAGCTGTTCTTGAAAGGACAGTTTCTGTCAGAGCTCTTTCAGCCTCACCTATGTCACAAGGTGTCTGTTGTGGGGACGGGAAGAGAAAGGAGTTTGTAAGCCACTCTGAGACTCTGAGTAAAGGGTGGGATATAAATCCAATATCTCCCTCTCTCCCACCCCCACCCCGCTATTATTTGGATGGGAGACCTCCAAGAAATACCAGGGTTGTGACATGGAGGCATGCCATGGTAAACCACTTCTGAACATCTCTTGCCTTGCAAACACTACAGGGCTGCCATAAGTCGGCTGTGACTTGATGGCACTTTCCACCACTACATAAAAGTGGGAGGGGAGTGCACGCAAGCCCAAGAACTCCCTGGATCATTCTTGTAATGAAGACAACACTGAAGTTTATTCATAATATCTGAATACACATACCTTTTCTCCCAGGCATCCAGGGACTCAAGGTGAATAACAACAGTGAAAAAGCCAATATAAGCAATTTAATAAAAACTAAAACAACTTTTGTCCCAACCAGCAAGGTATTTCCCCTTTTTCTAGGTTCAGGTTACCTCTGGAACAGCTCTGCAACTAGTGTAAAACTGCAAAGAGCAAGGTATGTATTTCAGCAACTGTACCCATTGAATCACACCATTAGTTTTCACTCACCCCAGATTTTATCTTTAACTCTCTAATGGGTCAATCCAAGGATAGTTTTTATACTTTAACAGTCACTGATCTACACATGCAGGAGAATTGGGCAGCAGAATCCTGAGGTGGTGGTAAAAATGACTTGCACTATTGGGCCGTGGTCACACGGTCATTTTGATCGGGTTTCACCGTTGTTCCCTCTCACATTTAAAATTTCTGATCAGACGCCCACATCCATCTCCCGCACCGAAGTGGGCTCACTCGTGCAATTCTTCTGGTTCCTAGCGAGTTTTCCTACACCTGGAAAATCAAGTACTTTCCAGATATTTGTGCTTTGAACCCGCGATTTCACCAATCTGGACAGCCATCTCTTGCAATGATCATGATTAGGTCATCTGAGCATCCTTCTCGCAATGTTTCCCCCCAGCTTCCGATGTTGTGTGCATGAGCAATCCTGCGCTGAATAAATTCAATGTATAAACATTCAAGCGCACATATCGACTACAGTGCTCGGTTGTACATTGCCGGTTAATTTTGTTCACTGTTGGGGGGGGGGGGCAGCAAGTCCCAATGTGAGCAATGATTCGGCCATGTGTATATGCACATGAGCAAAGCCAATTTTTTTGTAAAAAGCCACACTGCCACTTGGATGGCGCAGCTATCTGGACGGTGCCCAGAGCCTCATCATGCAATACAAGTGGTTCGGGGAGGGATTTGTGATCATCTCAACCCCCCAAAAAGTATTCCTGATCAAATCTATAGCAGGAACACATCGGGATAAGTTTGCCATGTGACCACAGCCTTGTAGATGGAAGAGAATAAGGCAAGATTAGAAACATTATCCTTAACCCAATAGGGTTTTTTTTTCAATGTGCAGGGATTTTTTTTATGTGAAGGAACATTGTAAAATGCCATTTATTGTCTGTAGCCATTAATGCCATTATTGTCTGTAAAGTATTACTTCCCTAGAATTCTGCCAGGTTTAGACTAGCTCACATATAGTCTTCCTGATGGTATTTAAAATGTGCATTGAACCATGCCTGGTCTACTCTAAGCACTGTAGTAGTTGCTTCATCTGGAAGCTCAAGAGCGAGGAAATATGGATTACTAATAGGGGCAGAAGGATATAGGGTTGCCAAGTGGCACTCACCTCCTCCGCGGGGGACTCCCGGGTGGCTCCCGGTGCGCGCATAGAATTTTCCCTTGTATGGCTGTGGCCCCGCCCCCAGCGTGCCCGCATCACTTCCTGGTGACGCGCACGTCAGGGAGGAGTTCCCCCTGGGACCCAATCTGGTGACGCCGGGAAACGGGCCTCTGGGGCGGGGGTTTCCCCGCCCCCCCCCGGGGGGACTTGGGATCCCTAGAAGGGTACGAGGGTCTGACTTTACCTAATTCAAGCCTTGGAGTTTCCTCCTAAGAGCCACATGTATGGCCTTAACATTTACATGAATATGTTACCGAAACAGAGAGTCTATCAGTTTAGATACGGGAAGAATTCCTGTAGCAACACAAGGAGGCTATGACTCCAGAATTAGAAGATAATAAATATTAGAAAAAAATGGCAGAACTTGCAAAAGAGCATTCAAAACGCTATTTTTATTTGCAATTGATTTATATTTTATTTATTTACAATTTACTTCTCTTTCACAGAGAAACCCAGAAACAGCACTAAGGAAGGAATCCAGATTTCCTTTTTATAAACCCAGTGCAGATCTACAAGCAATGATATTATAAGTGCAACACCACATCAGCAAAAAAGGAACATAGTGAATATCATTACACGTGCCACGCTAATCAAATGTATTGTGAAACACTCATGTAAAATGTGATCTTACAGTTTTTAAGCTTTAATTTAGAAAATGCACCTGGAGGACACTGTAGCATACTGTATTTCATCGTGATGTAGAGGACTCTCCAGAGCTAATGTGTTCTTGTTGCAAGAAATGAAGGCATCTTCTTAGCCTGCATAGCATGTGATTTCATCCAACTAATCAGTGGAGGTTTTCTCCCCCTATTTCAAGCCATTTGTACACTATTTTTAACTTAAGTTCCAAAACTATACAGGTAAGGAACAGCCTTTGAAACAGCTATCTTTTTTATCCTCTTGAAATAAAATCATTCAAAACTGCAGTAGAAAAATGGTCTACTCTAGGCACTGCATTCACCATGAATTTTTATGTTTCATGAATTTCCCACTCCTCTACCACACTGCCTGTAGAACTCAATGCAAGAGTCAGGTGGTCTATCACTTTTAACTACCCCATCTCACTATATGACAGCCTCATGTCACACAATGAGTTCTAGCAGAAGATAAGCATGGCAATGGGTGAGAATTAACCACAGGGATGTCAACATGGTGAACGCACAATTCAAACTAGCTCCAAGAGAGGCTAATGTGTTTATTTCTTTATTGCATTTATTGGCCACACTATTCAACTATAAAGTTCTCAAAGTGGTTGTAACACTTAAAAAAATACACTGGGTTATATCCAATTTGTTCACTCAGTCTCACCTAATACCCCTCCTTAAGAACACAGGAAGAGCCCTGCTGGATCAGATCAGAGATCCATCTAGCCCAGCATCCTGTCTCACACAGTGACTAACCAGTTACTCTACAAGGCTAACAACAAGACACAGATGTAGCCTCCTGGTTTTTGTCCATGTAGGTCCCATGACACCCAGCATAGTCTTTGGGGTCAAAGGGGACTCAAACTGGACTCCCTCCTTCCTTTTTCACCAGTGGAAAAACTGGTTGGAGACAAACCATTAGCTGTATCATCACTCTCACCTACCCCACCAATTTAGTTCCCATCACTTAGTAAAAAGCTCAAATACTTTGGCCACCAAATGAGAAGGTAGCCCTCACTGGAGAAGACACTGATGCTGGGAAAGATTGAAGGTCAAAGAAGACGGGGACGGCAAAGGATGAGATGGTTAGACAGTGTCATAGATGCAACGAACATGAAATTGAGCAAACTTCAGAGGACGGCGGAAAACAGGAGGGCCTGGCGAGATCTTGTCCATGAGGTTGCGAAGAGTCAGACTCGACTGTGCGACTGAACAACAAAATCACTTAGTGAATATTTCAGCCCTTCCTCCCAGGATAAGAGGTCTAATGTTCTGAGAGTCAATTACGCTTGCACCAAGAAAAAACAGAACTGAGGATGGTAGTTCTAACTAATACAGTAGAAATGTGTGTCTTGTCAAAGGTAATTGATTAAGCTACATCTCGAAATACCTATGGACCACACAATAGAAAGCTTATTAACAAAACTATTGAGGCTTTAATTACAGTTCGATTTTGGAACTGTGATGACTCCCTTCTGCCTTGTCATTACACACACAGGCATTTTATATCTAAAAACAGCTATTTTGACATCTCTTCTATGGATGAATGCACATGAACATTTAACATTTCTATTTGTATTGTATTTCATTAAATCTGCTCTCGCAGTTCACAGTTAAATTTGAAGATCTCTCCTTTTGCCTTTCTGCACTCTGCAAGTTTCCTGCCTCTTCAATGACTTGGGACAGTTTGACAGAGGTGTCTTTTTCTTTTCCAAGAACACACAGTTGTCAATGAACAGGAGCCTTTGTTTGCACAGAACCTCCATGGGCTCACTCACTAGCATTCCCACGTAGCTTTAGATCAGCTCCAATGCAAGGTCAGACCAATGCACAAAATGGGTTCTTACTAAGTACTTCTTCGCTGTGGAAGACAAAGCTCTAGCTGTACTGCCACAACTCATTTGCTGTACTACAGCCTTTATGCTTGGATTGGTTTAAGGGTTATAGTTCAATACAGATGAACTATAATTTCTAAACCATTCTAAGCATTACCGAAGCACAAGTATCATGTATTTTAGTATGTGCTTACTTCACTTCATCTCTTCAATTTTTTTAAGAACTTGATAGTAAGTGTGCTTTCCTTTAAATTTACGCAAAATACACTGAAACAGACATTTATCACAATTAAGAAAATAGTATTTGGCATAAACATTCCTTTAGTAAACTACATATCCTGGAGATCTTTCTGAAACGAATTAGAAATTAAACAGAGAACATCCTGTTTATTATTGATGCAATCAATGAAGTGGGGAGCTGACAGAAATGTCACTTCTACTTGTTTTTACAGTACGGATGAATGTATACAAACACTTAATATTTCTATTGTATTTCACAAGTTGCTCCCACAAAACCCACTTCACAACTGCATTTGAAACGAGAGCCTTTTGTGCTTCTGTAGACTGTAAATTTGCTGTTTTAAACACTGTGAGCTGCCACAAGTGTGGTGAAGGCAAGGTAAGGAAAGGAAAAAAGAAGACAAGGACAAAGATAGGAGGAAATAAACAGTAACAGAAAAGGCATGTTCACACAAACCCCTCTTTCCACTGAGTATGATATCCCGTCACTGCCCCTGTGCTATTTCCCAGTGCACAACCTTTACATCAAACTCTTGCCAATGGCATATCTGGTAGAAGTACATGAAGGGATAGATCCTTGAGTGGATTTGGAATACAAGCAAGGCAAAAGACAAAACCAAGATTATCAGGAGATTCAGGATCTGCATTTCAGCATCCATTATTCCCAAAGGGAGAGCTTGACCCATTCAGTAGTTCATGGGACACTTGAAGGAGGTTATGAGACTTGCCTATATCTTCCCTGTACACCAATTTTATCTCCCACTCTGCACCGCAGATTAGATTACCTGGAGGGAGCGTATCAGTACCCCTATAAGTATGCCACTTTGATCAGAACACAAATATGAAAGACAGATAAGCAAGCAAGCAAGCAAGCAAAGAACCAACTGTGTATGTGTTCCTCTCTCATGCATGCACATTCCTTCTTTGGATCCTAGTCCCTGTCTTTATTTGTAACAGTATTCATTACCCAAAACTGGCTCTAGGTCTCCGTGTGCATTGGCAAGAGGCCAGCAATGATCACCCTTTCCTCCCATATACAACCAACAGTCAGATACCCACAGGAAACATACAGACATAAAACACTTGGTCATGCATACACACCAGAAACGTATGTGCACACAACAACCTTTCTCTGTATACATATAACAGACAAGAAATCCTACAAAGTGAGCTGACTGACAAAACTTTGGGCTGAAATAAATTTTATTAGTTTTCAAGACACGACCAGACTCTTGCATACAGAAAGACAGAGCCACACTCACCCATGCAAAGTAGGAAGCCCAGTTATCATAGTACAAATATATAATGATAGTATTCAGAATCTACAAACCCAACAGAAATAACTCTACTACCTACTGGTATTTACAACTAATAGTGCCATCCTAAGCAGGGTACATCATTTGAGGGCCACTGACTTCAATGGGCTTAGAGAAGGATGTACCTCTGTATAGGATTGCACTGTTAGTTTCTTCCAGCATCCAAGGACACTTCTTAGGCTCTCCCATTCCAAGCACACATTCACCCTGGCAAAGAATGCCTGGATGTCACTATTCTCGGGGCTTTTCTCCCATAATTACGCCAGCAGCCCAGAAGCAGCCATCAGTCTTCCAACTGACAGCTCATTGCAGTTCACAGTGTCAGCTGACTAACACAAACTAATGAAGCAAAAGGTGAGGAGGAGGGAAGTCAAATTCTGCTCCTGGCAGGGAACACTCCTGGCTCCATCAGCTGAACATGAGCATGGTATGTGGGAGTGCATTGTTATGAAATGACAGTTGTGAGCAAGAGAAAACAGCTACATACCCAGACAATTTTCTATTTCACACTGAATTGGTGATAACTCTGTATTGCTCTTTCTTTGGAAGCCAACAATTTTCACATTTGGATCATTCAACAACTTACAAAAAAACCCTCCACAAACACAATGGCTTTTTATTTTTTCTATGAATGACTTTGTGCAGCCCAGAAGCATTTAGTCTTTACAGGCTTCATTTTACATTTAGACATTATATGCTTCTGTCTATCCGCCATAATTCCCAAACAAAGTGCTAGGAGCATTAGTATGCTGCAGGAATACAATTAGTGTGCTGCAAGAAACTGATTAAATGACACAATTTAAGTTTCCCATGGGCGAAAGCACCCACCCACAGAGGAGTCTACCCACTGCATCTCTGCATGATTTATGATTCTGACTTGCCTCGTTCCAAATAGCCTCTCCTTGGGGGCGTGTAATTGTGCTGTGTCTTTACATGAGGCATGACTGGGTTATTCAACTGCCTGTGATGCAAACAGTAACCATGGGGTATCATTTAATTTGTTTATTAAAATGTTTACATGGCACTCTTGGCATGGCACACTCCCAAGGAAACATCCAAAATATTGAACTGGCTGGCAGGCAGTGGGCAGGGTATGGCAGCCAACTCCCACACCTGCCATTTAGGTGGCCACCTTGTGTCATCTCATTATAGAGCTGCCCCTAGTTGAGACAGCATACCATATTCCAGGTGCCACCACAGAAGAAGCCCTAAATCTGGCACCTACCACACTTTGTTTCAGCTGACAGTGGAACAGCATCAGGACCCTTTGTAGCTGATCTTAACCAACAGACAGCTTTGTACGGGAACAGGGTTTTTTTAAAGTTAAGCTTTCAGTGTGAATTCAAAAAAGATGTCCCGCAGCAGTTCAGGTAACATGCAGAGCTTCTTTGGTGCCAAAGCTCAGCCTCAGCAACTGTTTTAATTTTTTAAAGACAGGCCTCTACCATAGATCATATGAAATGCAACGTGCTAAAAATGCAGAATACTCTTGTTTAACTTTTAAATAACTAAAGGGAGTCCCTGCATACCAGGGACTGTGGGGAAGGGTTTCCAGATCATAGGGCATTGCTTCCAGATAGACTTCAGATCCAGAAGCCTTTTGGTTGTTTGCTTATTCCCCTCTCCCTTCTCTGTCTCTCTCTCTTTCTCCCTTCCTTCACTCCTTTCTCTTACTTTATGTCTCTCACCATTTTTCTCTATCTTGCTCCATCCCCCCACACCTACTGTCACTTCCTTTCTCTCTCACTTTCTCTCTTTTCCCTCCCCACCTTATCGTTCTTTCTTGATTTCTCTCCCCACCCACCCCATTACTCTCTCTTTTCTCCCCCCCCCCACAGTTGGGTCCTGCCTGCAGCTGGATCCAGGGCCAGACCCAAGTTTTTTTGCACACTAGGTAAGGCTACCTTCTGGCGCCCCCCCCCCCCATGCGTCCACCAGTTTTCAAACATAAATGCATCTTAAGAAGGATGAAAAACACAAAATTTTAAATTTGTGAGCTAGCTCAGTTTTTTAGCCTCCAGCTCACACATTTTTGTCTTAGCTCAGGAAGGATGGCTCCAGAGCAATCTAATTTACGCTCACTCACAACTTTAATGCCAGTAGCTCACACAGCAGAATTTTTGCTCACAGGAATCCACAGCTTAGAGGGAGCAGTGTTTGGGACACTTTATACTATAATTCTTCCCTGTGTCTCAACAAGCAGCCAAATCCAATGCTTGTCTCTCTGTGTTAATGTGAGTTTACTCCCACTTCACAGGACTGTGGTTATAAATGGATGCAGTGCCATGATGAGACTACCACACCAGTCCTGCTGTAGCCATTCCTTGGAAGTAAAGCCAATGGATCTTTCTAGAATGTGTAAGGTGTTTTTGGCCTGGTAGTGGCCTGAGAATTGTAGCCCTCCTCCCCATGAAACAGAAATGAGCCCTGCCAAATGTCCCTTGTCTTATTGAGTATCCCCCCCCCAACACACCTCAGCAGCACAGTCCTCCTTGTTTCTGAAAAACAATAATTTTCCAGAGTTCTGAGGTGGCAGTCTGACTACAGATACCACCACCACAGAGTTGGGCAGCAATTTAAAAAAAAATGATTTGTGACAGGGATTACATGAAGAAATAAAATAGGGGGAGCTCTCTCTCTCTCTCTCTCTCTCACACACACACACACAGAGGCTGTCTCTGGTGAATTCCTGAAGGGAGCCCCTCCTAAAGGACGGATTTTGGTCCTCTCTGAGAAAGGAACCAAAGAGGGCCAGATCCTCCACGCTCAGCGAAGCCGGGCCCTTGATGCTCCCGGCCAGCTACTGCAGAGGCAAGCGCTGACCTCCTCCTGGATCACTGGGATGTAGTGCTGCAGCCAGGGCTTCTTGGGAGAAAGCCCGCGTGATGACCTGCAGCTAGCCAGAAGAAGAAGAAGAAGAAAGGCCGGATCAGGAACTGGGCGGGGGGGGGCTGGAATGCCTCCGGGATTCCCATGCAGATCCAGAGCGCTTTCTTCAGAGGGAGAGGGGAGTGCACAGGTTGTGCAGCCAGGCAGCAGCTCCATTGACAAGGAGGAAGTTCTGGACACCACCTTGGAAGCCCCGCTGGTTCCAAATGCCTGGCTCTAAAGGGGGAGGGGGGCACCCCACCGACCATCAGGGCCCAGCAGCCTTTTTTTTCCTCCGGAGTCCCTGCCCCCCCTGCAGACAGACTCCGGCCCTTCCTGGGGGACTCCGTAGGTGATGCTCCCTCCCAGCGCCAGCTTGGGCCACTCTCAAGGGCGTGCTCATCGCAGCTTCCCAGGATGGCCGGGTCGCTAAAGCTTCTCTTCTACCGTGGGGGTCCTGCCCAAAGCCGCAGGCTGCACCCAGGGCCTCCTGACATCCTGCTGCTTCCTCCTTCTGGGCGCACAGTGCAGAGCAGCAGCTTTAGGTGGGGTGGGGGCTTTTGGTGTGGGGACAGAGGGCAGCAGGGCAGTCTGGCGCCCGCCTTGGAGGCCCGCCCTAGGCGAAAGTCTAGTTTGCCTAGTGGGTGAGCCAGCCCTAGCTGGATCGTCTGCAGCTCATGGGGCCTCTCTGCAGCCACTGGGGGGGGTCTCTCATGGCCTGCTCTCCTCAGCCTGCCCTCCCATCAGCCCCATCCCAGCTTTCTGGCCAGGGTGCCTCCAGACTGCCCATCCAGCCCCATCCACCCAACACCTTTGCCAGGGCCAATGCCAGTCTGTTGTGCCCAAGTGGCAGGAGGAGGCTGCCCAGCATAGTCAGGAACCCCAGAGAGTTGACTGCCACAGGAGACTTCCTAACAGTGACACCATTGTCCATTTGGTCAACCCCGCAGGACCCACTAGGGTGGGCAAGGATGGGGGCTGAGGAGACTTCACCAGACTGTCCTGTTGCCACTGGCTTCCTCACTGGGGCCTGCACCAGCCTCTTGCAACCTGGCAGTGGAAGAAGGCTGCCCACAGCTTCACCACCTCTGCACCTCAGAGCCTGGTGAGGAGAAGCAGTGATGGGGGGCTTGTGGTGGCAGAATGGCCCATCTCTCTCCCATCACCTCCCTCACCTTCAGCGCTGCTGCCTCACCACCTCAGAGGGTTCGGTAAACAGACAGGGCTGGCTGCATCAGCAGTTCTGCACAGGCACTGAGAGGTTTTTTTGTGAGGGATTAAAACCCTCCCACCCATTTTCAGCAAATTTTTTGACTTTTCTGCAGACCTGATGGTTCCCCTAGGTTTGCAGAAAAACGTCCTTCCTCTCTGCAGATCCAGTAAAGTTGGCAATTAGAATATACAAGTGCAGGCCCACAATACTTGCAGGGGGATTCTTCTCCCCGCCACTTTCTCGCCAGGCCTGCACCCAGCATGATTCCCAGGCCTGCATCTACACCACTGGCATGCCCATCACAGCTCCTAGGCAGAGTTGCCAGCTCTGGGTTGGAAAATACCTGGAGACTTTGGGGTGGATCCAGGAGAGGGTGGGGTTTGGAGAGGGGAGGGGCCTCAGCATGGTACAATGCCATAGAGTCTACCCTTCATAGCAGCCATTTTCTCCAGGGGAGCTGATCTCTCAGCTGGAGATCAGTTGTAGAAGCAGGAGGTTTCCAGGCTCCACCTGGAGGCTGGCAACTCTACTCCTAGGGTTGTACTGTTTTGGAAACTATCTGGATTACTTTCCCCAGATGCTACAGTTGTTCTTCGCACTCCAACCTGATTCTTTCCAGCCTCTTGATGCTATAGCTGCTTGCACATCCTTACCATCCAATATAAATTGTCTATTACTAACTATACCCGGGCAACCAGGAACATCTTTCAAGAATAAGCATAGTTTGCCAGAGCTTCTCTGCAACATAATCAAGCTACAACCTAAGCTTTGCAAGAGATCATTTGCAAGCCAGTTGAAAACCTAAACTACCAGTGAGAGAACAATAACAAAAAGACAGAAAGAAAAATGCCCTTATATGCACCTCAATGATTAAAACTTTGCTATTTTATTTATTTATCTTGAACATTCCAAGCCTGCCTTTACCCACTAACATGGAAAAACAACTAATGAGAAGTTTTTAGTATCTCTCTGGTAACAATATATGAATAAATGTAAACATGCAATACAGTTAAACTTTTGTTGACGTTTCTTTTTTCAAGGTATGAAGGGGGGTCTTCTGAATCAGAGTGGTGACAGGGCATGGCCTGATTTGGAATTTTCAAACATCAGCAAATCTGCTATGTATGCAAAACTCCTCTTCCATGTAACATACAGCAACCAAGCTAGCAGTAAAAGGCAATAGAGATTTGGCAACAATAGCTACATTTAAGATAGTGTCTTGTTCTGTTTATACTCTGCAGCTTTAGTTTCGTTAGTAAACTAATCAATTAGATTTTGGCAACCTTCCCAAAGTTGACAATTATTTTCATTCCAAAAAATGTTAAGTTTTTTGAAACGCTATAGTTGTAAGTCTTTTGCAACCTTGCATCCAGTTCCTCAAGCACTCCCATATGCCTCACATCTAATTCTGCTATTCAGCGGCTTGGGCCCCATACAATTAACTGCTGTGTTATGGAAATATCTCTGCAATAAAAGACTACGCAGAAGGGATGAGGAAGGGGAACTATTCTGATATGTCACTTCTTCACAACATGACATCCACAGAAATGCCTAGAGGAAGGACTAAATTGGATCCATTAAAAACATTTCTTGAACACCACGAAAAGGTAAAACACTTCCAGTGCAAGAAAATTCAAGCAGTGGCATGGTCAATGAAGCTGCCACTTAACAGAATTTAATGCTTCGCAAAAGTGGAGGTATCACCACATATTCATCAAATCACCAGGACTCCAAACACAACCTAAAATTAAAACACTGATGTGTCCTAATGAGAGCGCAGAGAAACAAGCACGATGATTATTACATTCACTGATTTTATATGGTGCTATCAATGTCCATTGTGCTTTTATTATTTATACATACCTATAGTACTATCAATGTATATTTATTATATCATTACAATATTTATAAATTACTTTTTGATACAAAATACCTTCAAAACCGCTTAGATAGTAAAATGACAACAACATACTCAATTAAATTATGACACAACAAAGCCACAATACATCTACACATGGTACTTAACTTAGTTTTCTATTTAAAAAGTGCGAAAGAGGCAGGTCGCTGCCCCCAGGAAGCTGCCAACCTATTTTTCAACAATGGCAAAGACCACAGAGGAAGTGGAAAGGATAGCAAGGTTGAGAGAGACATGGATGGCAAGGGATGAATGTACATGAATGCAGTCACAAGTACTTAGGGTTGGTTATAGCTGAGGATGGAAATTGAATAGGTAGTGTCAAAGGATTCACGGAAAAGGAGTTTTTGAAGATGCATATGAAGGAGAAAAGGGGGCACCTCTTGCATCTTCAGGGAAGTAATTCCAGGCAATAGGATCAGCAAGAAAGAATGGTATTTCTTGTGCGATTCTTGTGAGTTAGACTTCCATTTTTCCATTAATAAAATACATCTCTATTTTACCATGGATTGGTTATTTGAGAGTCCTCCAAGGGAAAGAACCCTGTAAACTTTGGTGACGAAATCTTGCTAGAGTACCCCCTCTTGCAAAGCCTTTGTCTCCTTCACTAATCCCCCCCACTCAAATAGGAGACAAGCCCACTTTTGGGGCAACACCAACTGTTTGGCTTTATCTGTTCAGTAGCTATGCACCTGCACAAATCTGTAGTGGCAACTCAGGCACTTCTGGCACTGACTTCTGGTGACCTGAAAGTGAGGGAACCATATCCCCATCCATGTTGCTGATTCAAATACCAGATCACCACTGAAGCTCACTGGGTGATCCCAGCCTAACCAACCTCAGAGAGTTGTTGGAAGGCTAAAACAAGAAGCTACACTGTGTACCTCACCCTGCGTTCCTTGGAAGAAAGGCAGGCATAAAATGTGATAGATGGTAGATAGTAGCAGCAGCCATGCGCAGTAAAATGTTATAGCACAGATAGTAAAGAGAGCAGTCTTATATATACACAATCAAATGCCAGCATGTTAGACCACTTATGGTTTTAATTCCTGTAAGGGAACTTAGCTAAAACTATCCATTTAACCACAGGTGCCAACTATCATACCATTTCAGACAAGAGTTATTGCTCTACCAAGTTTCTCCTTTAGATGAGTCAAAACAAGAAGGGGGGGGGAATAATTTCAGTGGGACGAGGTCATGCACATTGGGCCTAACCTTCAACCCATTCTCAGGACAATGTGGCATTCTATACACACACATATGCAAGTCCCTGACAGCATGAGAACTGCTTCCCTATGGGACAATCCTGCACCAGTGGGGAGTATGTTGGTCGTATGCTAAGTGGGTAGTTAAGACTCATACGCTTGGTCACACTTGCACCATTGTGTCATTCACAGACACTCACCAGCAGCACGGGGTCACACTATCTGCTGGTTTCAACCAACCACAGATGGGGTCTGCCTCTCTCACGAAAAGCCATGCCCTCACAATGCCACAAGGTGTGCTTCATTCTTTATTCTTACTGTCCTCCACCTCTAACTCATTCACTTCCACCCAAGGCACCTAAGCTAGCCTGAGATCCTTCCTGTGTCCCCCTCCTTGTTGCTTTGGGAACAGCTGATACAAATGCTTGTGCTGTAATTATCACTAACCCCAAGAGGCCTGTTCCTACAAATTTCATAGCAATTCAATTCTGAAAGTCAGACTCTGCATCTGGCTCCTGTCTTACAGCATACAGAAATGTAAATGCATTCTGAACACCCCAAAAGTCTGAAGAGCTTTCCACAATACATTTTGCTGTCAGAATTTACCTCATACTATTTAACCAGAGTCTTTTCTATCACAGACAGTGTTTTAGAAATTATATTTCCAAATGCACTGCAGGCAGCTTGAAACACCATTTTCCTCTGTCTGCATTTTAAAGATACAAGTTGTGAATGGACAAACAAATCTCCACCATATAGTTCCTTATAAAGTTTTGAAGGCACCATACATGTGTGTATCCTGCCAATCTCGCTCCAAAGACAGATAGGATAAACACAAGCCCTTCTGGTGATATTCATTCCTACACACTCAATAAGTGATGGGCTGGTCTCCAGTTGATTTGGTGTCAGTGAGATTCAGGACCAAATTTAGGTCTGGCCCCATTCTAAGTTGAAGTTATTACACCGTCAAATAATATAAATTGTTTAAGCTATATGTAGATTAGATATAGGTTCATATCATGCTGTCAGTGGAGAAGGGGCCAATTTCACCCAATTTCCCCTCCCTACTTCAGCCCATCCAACTATGGTGCATCAAAGAATATTTTTCAGGACCAGTAGCAATCTGCTAGGGGAAAGGAAAGAAAGAGAACAATCTGCCCTGCCAACACATTCTGAAAACTTCTCCACTGGATCCAACATGACATTTGATGTGAAAGACTCAGCGTTGTAGTTACATTTTTTTCTGGTTCCCATCTGACACAATGACCTACTTTTACTACCCAAATATTTATTTATTATTCATTTCAGATGAACTACTGCCCAAACCAGGGGTGGGGGGGAGGAGGAAAGCTCCTAAGGCTAATATACCGGTGGGGGGGGGGGAGACAATTTTTGTCCTATTTCAGATGATGACCTTCAGCAAATGAACACATAACCCGTTTCTTAAACCTTCTAGAAATACAAAGCTGTATTTTTGATTACTGAGGATTCTAGCTCATTCCCAAGGCTCTTTGCCAATACTTCCCACAGAGGCCTGATGGGCTGACAAACCTGTGAAACATTTTGGAAGTCTGGTAACACTGAGATGCTTTACTGAAGTATTCTGGACTAATCGGATAATGACACATAGCTGACTTTTGTATCCTGCTGATTCTAATGTCCCTTGGGTTGTCTATGGTACAAGGCTAGCGTCCCATGGAGACTGACAGTCTAGGGGCCACAGAACTACAGAAGTCATTGAATGTCTTTGGAAATAACACAAAAGTACACCATGTGGTCATTATGAGATCAGCAGATAAAAGGCTAACTAAAGAGGGTGGATCTTTCTTCCCTCTTTATGGCAAGGTATTCCTCATCATCAGGGTTGAATTTATATAACTCTAATAATAAGCAAACCATGGATGATGACTGTAGCTTGTCTGACCAGATCAATTCCCACAAGCTTGCACTGAAGGAGAACACAGGCTTAATTTTAGAAGGCAGTAACATACAAAGGGAAAGTATACCAAGATCTAACATGGGGGGGGGGGCCCCTTTAAAAAACAAATAAGCCTATGCAATGTGTACATTGCTAAATCGAGGGTGCCTGCACAGACCAAACACTGTAATGTACAACCATGTGCTTAATACTTCTAAGCATCCTCCCCTCTACCCACCCCCAATATACTCCTTTATCTAAACAAACCAGCATAATAGTGCAGGTAAGCATATGGAACTTCTTTGATTTATTCCATACTAAACTGCATTGTGCTGCCCTTTGTGACTACATAGTCTCATCACTAAGTTATAAATTCAGTTATTACCACCTTCACTCCCATGTTGCTGTTATTAAGTACAGGCCATTACCCAAAAAGAACTATTCAGTAAACAGCAAAGGAAGGATATTGCTGTACTGTACTTTCTATAATTTTATTCTACATTACTTTAATCTAGGAACCAATACTCTGTTAAACACATGAGTTTAGCAGAATGTCTTTATAACAAAAACAAGTAATATTAAAGTTGCATCACTCGGCACATGTGTTTTTTTCTGCAGTTTCAAGCTGACCCCTAATAGACAATCTCCTAAATTTGTCAATGGTTCAATTAAAGAAAATAACACAGGGTCACTGCTGGGTCTGTATCACTGTCATTGTGCCATCGATCTCTCAGAATCAAGGCAGACCAGTAGAGGGGGTTCCCCCCTCCCTTCAAATTTCTTTCCTTCTAGAATTATTGGGAGAGCCTGCCTTCTAGCTGAATTGAATTCCCCCTTTAATCTGCTCCTTGAGCTGCTGGAGAGATGCAGTCTTTAAAAAATCAGGATATCAGTGTAATCGTAAATTGATCTGTCTATTTGGGAAAAGGCCAAGAGTGTTCTTCACCAACAAGAAGACTAAGACTAAATCTGTGTAAGTTCTCCCTGCCACACACACACTTCAAACCATTAATGTACTTTTTTTGTTGTGGCTGAATCTCTATTAGTAAGAAACATACTGAAATAACAATGTTATCTTTCTGATGATTATTCCTAACACTACTAGAAGGCTAACGTTTCCTATTTTGAATCACTGCGAGTCCATAAATCTTGAAATCTTGGAGTCTCAAAAAGGGCTAGAACATCTTTGAAACAGGAAGTATTACTTCTTTTTTTTAAAAAATGCATCATTGTCACTAACCTAGCATTAACAGTTGGAGATCAATGCGGCCAACATACATATAAAAATATTTCTTTTATTGAAAAGTTAAGAACAAATACATCTGCAACTGCTCAGTCTTTAAAATCAGACACATTGCTCGTTAGTGCCAGCCATCAAGGAAATAATCTGTCTGGTGTGCTGCTGAATCCATATAGCCTATTTGCCATGGGCTCTTCTGTTATGAGATCTGGCAAGTCTTGGATTATTTCACCTAATCCATCATTAGCTACATGTCCTAATACACCACGCAATGAACTGAATTTTACAAACACCAACTCCTCATCTGTGATGACTTCTGAATGCATACTGTGCCAATCTAGATGGAAATGTATGCAGGATCTCATCATTCTACATTTTTAGGACACTGTCAAGCACTGGTACTATCTTTCCTTCCCTTCTTAATCACTGAGTATGTACTCTTGTTACTGCAGGAGTAGAGAGAGATCCAAAAACAACAGTAAGGTTAAATAATCACAGCACAACCAGGAAAGCAATCTATCATTAAACTGTGCAAAATGATATTCTCCAATTCTCCAACAAAAATAATCCCAGGGGCATGTATTAGAAAACAGCCTCAACAGCCAACATGAAATGCAGTTAAAACAGAACAGTAATATGCCTTTCTCCTTCACTTACCCGTCTTCCACAAATACACAGATGAAGTTTCAAATTCACTTTGTGCCTTAGCTCCTCGGATTCCAAACAGAAGAACCACAAGAACTCCAATATACTTGCTTGGAAGAGTAGAAGCCCCTGGACCACTGGATAAAGCTGCGCTCTTCTCTTTCAGCCCCATGCCTTCCAGAAGCCTGCTCCAGTGTCAGAATCTGCAGTACAATGGATAACCCCGGTGGCGTGAGTAACCCCCCCCCCCTTCAGAATTTCTTCACAGGGACGGCAGAATAGAAATCGCTTTCCAGCTATTGTGCATACCAGTTGAAAAGGAAAAACTGTTTAACATCAGGGAACAATAGAGCTCTTGCTTGCTGCTGTTACTGCCTCTGCCGCTGCTGTTTCAACTGCTGCGGCTGCTGGTGCTGTGGTTGTTACTCCACGCTCCCCCATTCAGTGGTTTGTAGCAGCTTCCATCAGCTGAGAGAGACAGCTGTCCACAGGGGGCTCCAGCTGACTGAGCAGGTTATCTTGGTCTGGGAGGCAGCAGCAGTCATTTACACCAGCTGGAGGGAGAAGGAGAGAGGGGGGGGAAGGAGGAGGAGGAGGAGAAGGAGAAGGGGGGGGAAGAAACACAAATAACCAAATGCTGTAATCAGATGCATGCAACCAAGTTCAAAATGCTGCTTTCTGCACATCTCCAAGAAATATATCCAAAATGATACATAGCCCACTAGGACATTTTAAGTATAATTACTGAGAATGCTTGAGACAGGTAAAGCAGTAAAAGTATTCAGCACTAACAATTTCCCTGTCGTTTTAAGTTGCCAGCATGTAATTCCTACTTAGTTTGAGCTGACACAGTGCAAAATGGAGTACTGAAGAGATGCTTTATTTTGAAAACAGCAAATGGGGTGAAAAGAATGGCAGTTACAGATAATCAAAATGCTGATCAACTGAACACTTAGTGAAGAATAATGAAAGCACTTAGACATGCATTTGATTAAATCTCCCCTTTAAAATTCAAGAAATAAGAGAAATCTAGCTCCATGGGTTGTTTATTTGTTTTTTAAAAGTCTCTTTATCTACATACTTTCCTATTACTCTCATATTTGAACATGAAGGGGGGGGAGGAAAAACTAATGGCAGTTTAATTCTTATAACTGCATATCTTAAAGAGGAAGCAAAGTTCTAAAAATCTGTATCTATCCAAAAGGTCTTCATGACTATGTGTTATCTATGAGCATTCCAACCTACACTTGAATAATTCCTATGTTCACAAACATAAACTGCAAGTCAAAATGGGTTTGGGTGCAATTACCACTGTTTGTAAACATGAAATTAGGGTTACTGAACAGCCCTCTGATCTCAATGTGTTAATAGGCGGTACTAGGCTGAAAAGAATGCAGAACGAGGGTCTGAAGTGACAAAGGTTTACATCTTTTTAAGGACAGAATGTTATTTTAAAATTCACCCCAATGAACTGGAACAAAAGAATGCACTGGCTAATGTTCTCTACATATTAAGGAACAGGAGGGCACAGGAAGTGTTCTCAGAAGAGCTATTGTAAGATGCTGGGTGGAGGGGGGTTTCCACCAAAAATACATTCTAGTAACACAGCAACTGGAGAGTTTTAAATGATGGGGCTACTGTTTGTTGAAAGAGAAAACCTTCACCCACCCTCTCTTGGGAAACCTGTCATTTCGCAGAACCATCCCAGACTCCATTTCTTCTGCATGCACAGGGTTTAAAAGCAGCCTTGATCAAATAATTCCCAAGTCCTCATCTGTTTAAATATTCTGACATCAGAGCAAATTAGCAATGTTGAAGGTTGCAAATTTGTCTTTGTTTACTTTCCACTCTGTTACGCCTCTAAGAGGGAATTAAAGGCTCAGGAAGCCCTAGCACTGTGAGGTTGTGATTAAGAGAGATAAGCAAGGGTGGATTACTGTTCCTCAGCTGCTGAAAAAGAGGCAACAATCAGGAGATTATAGGTTGATAAGGGATACATAGAAACCCATGAGCCTAACAAATTTATAGCTTCCTGACAGAGAACTCACAGCAGCAACTGAGGTATGGCAAACACAGAGAGATGTACCTCAGTAATTTAAAATTCATTTAGAGCTCTGTAATCATTTTATCACTGAACAACAACAACAAACCTAGCACTGACCACCGTGGTCCAATTCTAGGAATTCAGAAATGTAATGCAAATGTTTATTTGGTGGAATCCTCCCAACTGTTCCCTCTAAATTAATAAAGCCTGCTGTTTTGAAGTTACACAAAATAATTTTTGAATTCACAAACCAAATCTGAATGCCCAGTTACTTCAAAAAATCACTGAACATACATAAATATGCTAAGCTGAGGTTTGCCATGACTATTAATTCTGGATCACTGTTATGCCTGTTACACTACTTTGATTCAGAGAGCGTTTTTGAACTGAAGAGCAAAGAAGAGTCTCACAGCAGGGAATTGTGAACTAGGAACCAGTTTTTTGTGTTCAAGGAATTTTATGAGTTACAAGGAGGAGAGAGGTAGAATTGAAAAATGTTATAATAGCTAAAAAGGTGACACAGGAAGTGGCAGTTCAAGCAGTGCCATATTATTGCATGCCCTTGATCCAAAAGGAAGCATGTTGAGCTCCCCATGTTCAGGCTCCTGAAAGAAGCCTATCATCTAGAAGATAATGCCCAAAACTGGGACACCAAAATTGAAGAGCCTTCGTTGGAAAGCAGACACAGAAAAGCTTGTGTGTATTAAGTGACTTTTTGGGTGGCAACCTACACTTCAGTGATTTATGTAAATAAAATACCATTCTGTACTTTAAAGAAGAAGAAGAAGAAGAGATTGGATTTATACCCCACCCTTCACTTGGAGTCTCAGAGCGGCTTACAAACTCCTTTCCCTTCCCCTCCCCACAACAGACACCCTATGAGGTGGGCGGGGCTGAGAGAACTCTGAAACAAACTGCTCTTTTTCAAGGACAGCTGTGCCAGAGCTTGGTTGTGACTGACCCAAGGTCACATCAGCAGGTGCAAGTGGACTGACCCAAGGTCACATCAGCAGGTGCAAGTGGAGGAGTGGGGAATCAAACCCGGTTCTCCCAGATTAGAGTCCGCACACTTAACCACTACACCAAACTGGCTCTCCAAGAAAGCAAACTATACTAAGGATCATGTTCAGGCAGGGGTCATTTCCTGCCAGAATGCGTCAGAATGGTGCTCCAGCAGTAAACAGCCCAGGGGCTGGGGGCCCCACCACCTGGGGGGATTTATATGCCTTTCTTGAAAGAAAGGCATTCTAAAGATGCCTGGGTTTCCTGCCCTGGAGAAGATCGGGCAGGGAACCCAGGCATGTCTGCCTGCCTGCCCTTCCCTTCTCCAGCCAGCCTGCTGTGGCGGGTTGGCTGGGGAGGGGAAGTGGGCAGACATGCCCCCCTTTTCCCCTGAGCCTCTCCACTTTTGCGAAGAAACTTGGGGAAGTGGGGGGGGGCACTTGAAGAAGATCAGGCAGGGAACCCAGGCATGCTTGCATGCATGCCCTTTGTCAGGTGGTGTGGCATATGCAAATGAATTATGCAAATGAGCTCCTGCAGCTCTTTTTCTATGAAATGACCCCTGTGTTCAGGTAATTCCAACCAGGGACACTTTTTCGAATGAGATAATGACATAAGAAAAGGCCTGTTAGATCACACCGATAGGTTAATCTAATCCAGCATCCTGTCTTCCACAATGGTCAGTCAGATGCCTCAGAAGGCCCAAAAGCAAGGAACATGGGCCAAAAGTGCCACTGGTAGATGCCCCCCAGTTTTATCCAATCCTCTTTTAAAGTTACCTACACTAGTGGCCAGCACTAAGTCCTGTGACCATGAGTTCCACAAGTCCATTACATGTTCTATGGAATACTTCCTTTTGTGAGTCCTGAATTTACTGTCTATCAACTGAGGCCTCTGAACTTAGTACTCTGGGACAGAGAGAGAAAAAATTCTCACTATCCACTT
The DNA here is from genome assembly GCF_001447785.1 of Gekko japonicus. Taxonomy (NCBI): domain Eukaryota; kingdom Metazoa; phylum Chordata; class Lepidosauria; order Squamata; family Gekkonidae; genus Gekko; species Gekko japonicus. Next base: position 101,371 of record NW_015161950.1, on the reverse strand, counting down.
TTTCCACAAGAGGTATCATTTTATAAACCTCTATATTGTTGCCCTTTAGTCATCTTTTTTTCTAAGTGGAAAAACCCCAAACCCTTTAAGCCTTTCCTCATATGAAAAGTGCCTAATCATTTTGGTTGCCTTTTTCTATACCTTTTCTATTTAATCAGTAAATAGTAAACAGTTATCATCATTTGCTCTATATTATGTTAATACAAAAGTAAATCACACTGTGTATTATATATACTAGTCAAACAAACACATATTTAGAAATCCAGAAAATATCCACTGGCAAAGATGCCTGGCTGGAAAACTAATACCACACTGATAATTTGCTAGGTAGCCAAATCTGATGCAGGTGAATTTAGAATCACTTTACCTTATAAAATCCATAAAATGTCCATGATATTAACTAAAACCACAAGATTAACCAACTACTCAATCCTTAAATGGAGAAAATAGATGTTACAGATCAATGTCCCTCCCAGTCATTATTGTCACAATGTCTATTTGCATAAAAGATCACTATTGGTCAGAATATATAACTTGAATGGGAGTTCTGTGAGCGTGTCATAAGTCCTTATTAACTAATAAATGTAACCCATGGTGACACAAACCACCTATCTACATTAGTATTGATCCTAAAGGAGAGGGGAGATATTTTATGAATATACTTGTTCCTGCATAATGCACATATGCCTTAAGGGCAATTTTCACATCTCTTTGTTAAAAAGTGCATCAAACTGTTTACAAGGAGGTAGCATTTAGATGGAAATGTAGCCAGGCAAATGTTTCCTTGCCCCAGTCAACTCAGGCTTCTTTGTCTAATTGGAATAGAACATCAGTGCATATTTATATATGTACCCCTTTGAAAGTAAGGTCGTAGTGATGGGAAATACGCACACCTGGGCTGTGGACAGACTGGCAGCTGGGAGCAATATGGGGCCACCTCTATTTGCAGCGGTTTAAATAGTTGTGGGAAGTTTTGATCTGACATCCCACCCTGAACTGGCTTCACTGCACACTCACTCCATGGTCAATCATTCAGATTGTTACAGCATTCTTTGTTTTATTTTTCGCTCATGCGCATAAGGGTGTATGTGAAGCTTCAGCTTCCTTTTGACAGCTCCACAATCTCTCTGCCAAGTACTCTGGCCTCTCTCAGCCTCCCTTCCTTTGCCTCTCTTCTGTAGAATACATGGGGGGGGGGTGGTTTTAAACTGCAGATTTACATCAGAGTAGTCCCATTGACCTCAGTGCATTTACCCTTGTGTCAGTCATAGGATGCTCTTAGACTCTGACACAAAACAGGCGAGAGGGGTTGGGGGGGAGATGTCACTCAAAAACAACTCCCCCAAGGACTCCCAATCCAGAATGACTACTTGGCCATGGGGATTGACAACACCAGGGGCGATTATGCGCTTATGCGAACATTGCTACCTGATTTTAAAGGAGGCATAAATGGAAGGGAAGGTTCAGACTTCCCAAATGGCTTGACTTTGCAAGAGGGGCGTTCACACATCTGGCAACTTGGGATGAATGCGCGGGGATCCATTAGCACTGGAATTCAACTACTGTCTATTTACTCTGTCTCCAACTCATCTTACAATGGGGTGAGTACGACTGGGGAACGGCTGCCGGATGGGGCTGTGTGAACCAGCTGGTTTAATCCACTAGGGAGAAGCAACTATATCGGGCCAAACTGCCCATCTGACTGCAGCCCTTGAGAAGTATCCAAATCCAGATTTTTTTCTGCCTGCACCGTATTGCTTTCATTAAATCTACATTTGTATATGCATCTGAATGTACACCTCTGTAGACATACTGCCTGTCACAAACAATGGCCTTCAGCCACAGAAACCTTTGTTCTATTTGATATTGCATTATTTAATTGCCACTTAAGTCTGGTCATAACATTCCGAAATCCCATTCTGACATTAGGTCAAAAACCTCTCTCACTCCCCCCCCCCCCCCCCCCCCCCCCTCTGGTCAGAAACCTGCTTATTGATATGTGAAACCTGGGAGTTCCCTATTGTCTGGCACTCTCAGCAAATCATCCTGGTCAAGCGCTAAAGCTGCTTTAAGAATCTTTCTCTCTTGCTGGACAAACCCTAGAATGTGGTCATTTGGTAATGCTTGGTTTGAGTTACCATCTTGTGTTTTATCTCCCGTGACTGGCGGTCTTAACTATTCCTCTCACAGGCTAAAAAAACACCAGTCAACTCAACATGTACAATTCCAGTCTACTTGGCATGCATAAATTTGGCTCTCTTTTCAGTCCAACAGAAAAAGGAAGATCAGCGTGAATTGTTTACTTACAATGGGATGGAAACCCACATCACTAGTTCTCATTCCATGAAGGTAACACAAGAAGTTTTGTTATTAATAGATATAGCTCTTGTTATGAATATGTGGCTTGACAATCTTTACCTTTTCCACCCTCTCAATAGCTCTAGCAACTAGGCCCCTCTCATTTATTCAGTAAGAGACTGAAAGCAACATGTCAGTGAATCAATAGCTCAGTCAGTATTTTAACAAATCCACATTAACACACTGCTCTCTAGGAACAGAACACTAAGCACACCTATAAACCAAAAGACATCGACCCAATAAGAGGTCATCATAATTACACATTATTTCTTGAGAATAAAACACAACTGTTGTATCCAATGCTAGCTCAATAGATACCACTAGTTTTTACTGACACCTAAGAGAGACTGCTGCTTTGTAACAACATTCCACAGTGCAGTGACACTGTAAAGCCACTTAAAGGTGGGCAGCATCCATTCATGTGATTTGAACCTATAGTTTGTACCCCATATCCAATGGTCAGTTCTTTTAGGAAAATACAACTTCATCACTTATGTTTAGGGTTGCCAAAAACCCCGGTTTGCCAGGGGTCCCCCGGCGGGGGAAGCCCCACCCCCAACACCCACAGCCACCCATCTCTCTACCTTTAAGTGTGTGCAACCCGTGTTTCATCCCAAGCGCGAACTCTGCAAGCTTGCAGGGAAAAGCCAGCTTCATTCTTAAAAGGGAAACGCAGCTGCTCTTAAAGGGGAAACGCTGGCTGCCGGCTACTTTAACTGCAGGGAACTGCCGTTTCTGGAGATCTGGCACACGGGCGGGGGGGGGGGGGGGCAGACGTCCCCAACGTGATGACCCACCCCTTTTAGGAATGCCCCCAAAGTCCCCCGCTGGGGGTGGAAGATGGACTTGGCAACCCTACTTATGTTGCCTCTTCTGAACATCAGACCTGGTTATAGCTTTACTTGATAACCCACTGATCAGAGTTACAGCAGTTTCTTTCTCCCCTTCTCTTCTCCCTCCCCTCTGCTCCTGCAGTGCTGTTATGGCTGAGCTATAGAGAACAGTTGGCTTTTTACATTCTCTTTGAGAGCCAGGCATGGCAAATTGGCTTCCAAGCCACAGAGATCATGCCTCTTGGAATCCCATTTGGAGAAGAACCCTGAAAGTAGTAAATTCTGGAGCTATACTTAAATGTGAATATTATCTGTCCAAATGCTCTTCAAAAAACTGAAGCAAAGTAGATAAAGTCAGCCACTGCGACCTTAAGTCAAGAAACATCACACTCTGTAGTTAATTTTAACAAGTCTTATATCAAGCATTCCCACATAAAAATTCTAATAACCATTCTAGAATCCAGCATGATTTCAATTATTTTGTGTACAAAATAGTTATGGTTATATAAACAGGCATCATGTATTCTAGCAATAGATGAAAAAGACCTTTTTATGAAGTTATAACAAAACCCTGTGAGATGCAATGTGAGCCACCCATGTGTGTATAAAGATCTGGTTCCTTTACTTAATGCAAGAATCTGATAATATTGTATTAATTTCTCCCCTTATATAAAGCCGTAGTGGGGTCCAACGTTCCAATGCACACCTACACTGTTTGGTCGCAACAACTGTGAGTCAGAAGACGCTGGCTGGGTTGGCTGGCTGCTTTGTGTAGTCCCGCCCACGTCCGCCCCGGCTAGCGTCTTCGGCTCAGTCTGATCTGGGCCTCAGACAGAAGAGGACCATCTGCAGACTGAGCGCAGGGACAGGGCTTCAGCGGCCCAGCCAGAGAAGCCCCAAAGAGTCGCCGGTAGACAAAAGGGACCCAGGTAAGGGGATGGAATTGCACGGGAAACCCCAGGACAGAGCAGCGGCCGAGCTGCCTGTGCCTGTGTCTTCGGGTGGGGGTGTTCCTGGTGCATGTGGAGGGGCAGGCAAGTCAGCAGCAGCCGCCGACCTGAGTTCTCTCCCACCCACTGCAGCCTAGGCCACTCTTCTCTGATTGAGCCAGCGTTTCAAGGTCATTTGCATATGGAAGCTGATTGCACTTCACTCCATTCCGCACCTCAAACTCTCCCACCCCGCATGACAGTTGGAACTGTCAGTTGCATATGGGACCTGGTGTATTCTGTGGTAAAATATGTCCTCACTCACAACACATCACTTCCCCTTCAAAAGAAAAAAACCCAATAACACAATCATGCTACACCACAAAAAAGACAGATCACACCACAAACAGAATACCACAAGGCAAAAAGTGATAGGAAAAGGTGCCAGCAGTCACCCCATTACTGCCACAGATATGTACCGGAGAGCGCTTCAGAGGATGGTGTGCAGGTCCCAGGTTCATGTTTTAAAAGCTGCCTGGGGGATTATGGACCATTCACACACTTTCAACCTTAACATACCTCATAGGGTAGTTGTGCGGATCATACGGGGGAGAGGAGAATGATGTCAGCTGCTTTGGTTCCCACTGCAGGGAAAGACTGCCCTTTCCCTAGGCAGAGGCTGTGGGGGGTGGGATGTAAACCTGAAGACAGGCAGATAAAGGTAGGCTGATGGTTGCCTGGAAAGGACATAGGGTTGCCAACTCCAGGTTGGAAACTTCCAGGATATTTTAGGGATGAAGCCTGCTGAGGGTGGGGTCTGAGGAGGAGGAAGAGGGGGACCTCAGACAGATACAATGCCATAGACCCCACCCTCCAAACAAGCTGTTGCCAATCTCCAGGTGACAGCCGGAGAGCTCTTAAAGCTCTGGTGCTAATTCAAAGTGCTGGGGATGTGTTCAAGGCTCCCTCTAAGCTGTGGAATCCTGTGAGCAAAAATTCTACTTGGTGAGCTCCTGCCATTAAAGTTGTGAGCGAGCGATTTGGTTGCTGCATGAATTAGTTTGCTCTGAAGCCCTCCTTCCTGAGCTAAGACAAAAATCTGTGAGCTGGAGGCTAAAAAACTCTGAGCTAGCTCACACTAACTCAGCTTAGAGGGAACACTGGATGTGTTGCATTCTGGCAGGGGACACTGTGAGTGTAGAAAACGATTTGGTTATCTCTCCTTATATATAATTGAATAGTGGGTGCACTCCTTTAGTGTATGGACGCTTGAACTGTCAGTCAGAAGACGCTGGCTGGGTTGACTGGCTGCTTTGTGCAGTCCCGCCCAGCGTTTCAAGGTCTTTTGCATATGGAAGCTGATTGGACTTCACTGCATTCCACACCTCAAACTCACCCCCCTCCCCGCAAGGCAGTTGGAATGTCAGTTGCATATGGAACCTTCAAGGTCTTTTGCATATGGAAGCTGATTGGACTTCACTGCATTCCACACCTCAAACTCACCCCCCTCCCCGCAAGGCAGTTGGAATGTCAGTTGCATATGGAACCTTCAAGGTCTTTTGCATATGGAAGCTGATTGGACTTCACTGCATTCCACACCTCAAACTCACCCCCCTCCCCGCAAGGCAGTTGGAATGTCAGTTGCATATGGAACCTTCAAGGTCTTTTGCATATGGAAGCTGATTGGACTTCACTGCATTCCACACCTCAAACTCACCCCCCTCCCCGCAAGGCAGTTGGAATGTCAGTTGCATATGGAACCTTCAAGGTCTTTTGCATATGGAAGCTGATTGGACTTCACTGCATTCCACACCTCAAACTCACCCCCCTCCCCGCAAGGCAGTTGGAATGTCAGTTGCATATGGAACCTTCAAGGTCTTTTGCATATGGAAGCTGATTGGACTTCACTCCATTCCACACCTCATACTCCCCCCCCGCCGCAAGGCAGTTGGAATGTCTGGTGGTGTGTAGGTCCCAGGATCATGTTTTAAAAGCTGCCTGGGGGATTATGGACCATTCACACACTTTCAACCTTAACATACCTCATAGGGGGAGAGGAGAATGATGACAGCTGCTTTCCCTAGGCAGAGGCTGGGGGGGGGAAGTAAACTTGAAGACAGACAGGCAGATAAAGGTTAGGCTGTTGGTTGCCTGGAAAGGACATAGGGTTGCCAACTCCAGGTTGGAAACTTCCAGGATAGTTTAGGAATGAAGCCTGCTGAGGGTGGGGTCTGAGGAGGAGGAGGAGGAAGAGAAAGAGGAGGACCTCAGACAGATACAATGCCATACTCCCCACCCTCCAAACAAGCTGTTGCCAGTCTCCAGGTGACAGCTGGAGAGCTCTTAAAGCTCTGGTGCTAATTCAAAGTGCTGCAATTTGTCGACAGAGTAGTGTTTTGGCAAATCTTTAGGAATTGTTTGGTGCATTTACGATGAGGCACCCACCCAGAGCCTCTGGCATTTTCTCACTCTGCTGGCATCAAAACCAATTTAAGGCAAAATAAGAGGCTACTGAGAGGGGAGGAGATAAAGTTGCCAGCTTTAGGTATGGAAAATCCTGGAGATTTGAGGAGTGGAGGCCGGAGAGGGGGACCTCAGACAGGTTACAGTGCCATAGACTCCACCCTCCAACCCAGCTATTTGCTCCTGGGGAACTATTGTTGCCAATCTTGGCCCAGCAGCCATCAAACCATTCTCTTCAACCCCCTGCTGTGCAGCTGACTTTCCCCTAGGGTTGCCAATCTCCAGGTGGGACCTGGAGATCTCCTGCTGTTACAATTGATCTCCAGATGACAGAGATCAGTTTCCCCTGGAGAAAATGGCTGCTTTGGAGGGTAGACCCTATGACATTATACCTGCTGAGTCCTTCCGCCCCCCCAATGCTGCCCTCTACAGAATCCACCCCCCAAACCTCCAGGTATTTCCCTCCTTATAGCTGGCAACCCTACTTTCCCCTCAGTGCCTGTTGGTAGGCAACTTAGCTTGGTCCTGTCACCTACTTTGGCCTTTGGGAGAAAACATATTGGGGCCAATCCTGATAGGGTTGCCAACTCCCGATGGGAAATTCCTGGAGATTTGAGGGATGGAGCCTGAAGAGGGTGAGGTTTGAGGAGGGGTGGGACCTCAGACAGGTACAATGCCATAGACTCCACCCTCCATACCAGCCAGTCCCTCATGGGAAACCATTGTTGCCAATCTCCAGATAAGGGCTGGAGACCACTCAGAATTACAACGGCTCTGCAGAAGGGAGGGCAGAAGTCAGCTGAAGTCAAAGGGGCAGATAATGGTAGGATGATGGTTAGCTGGAAAGGAGATGGGGTTGCCAACTCCAGGCTGGCAAATTCCTGGGGATTTGAGAGGTGGAGCCTGGAGAGGGTGGGGTTTGAGGAGGGGTGGGACCTCAGACAGGTAGAATGCCATAGACTCCACCCTCCAAACCAGCCATTTCATCCTGGGTAACAATTGTTGCCAATGTCTAGTTGAGGGCTGGAGAGCACTCAAAATTACAATTGCTCTTCAGGTAGCAGCGATCAGTTCCTCTGGAGAAAACAGTGGACTCTGTCATTATACCCTGCTGAGGTCGCCACAGCAAATTGACACTGTTTGCCCAAAGCCAGAACACTCTCCCAGAGCCTCTTTCTAGATCTCGTTGTATTTATTTCCACAACGGGCCTTATTCCTAGTTCATATATAACCACAGAAACCCACTGAGATCTGTACAGAGGAACAGCCATGTGAAAACTCAGCTGAAAAAGGAAACAAAACTGAAAAACTAGGCAGTTTTACACATGGCTAGTTTTAACAATACACTAAAACACACCTACACATATCCTTAATCCAGTCATCCATGTTACAATGAACATGGTTTCATGCTTGAGGAATTAGTTCAATGTCTTTGGAAATTTCCCCCCAAATAAAGGAATTATGCACATAAGGTAATTAAACTATGAAGAGATGACTTCTGTTTCTGAAGACAATCTATCTCCTTTCAGACTAGGAAGAGTGTTGAAAGGCTGGAGCTCATTCTGACCTGTACCACCATCCTATTGTGACATCACTACAACATTTTAAACTGGGCAAGGAGCAGCAACTGTCTTTTACAATCTGCTAAGTGAGATGACCTGTTTCACAACCAGGTGTGGATGGACAGCCAATTCTGATTCAAGGGATTCTCCATTTTGTTCTACAAAGACAAAATATTTCAGACAAATGTTATGTGTTCCCTGAGTGCCATGGTTGCGGATACCTCTGTGGGTGCTCCCATACTGCTCTGGTAATAGCAAAGTTTCAGCCCATATAGTTAGCATGAACCACACACTTATACAACATGTATTCTGAGTTGTGACTAAAATCTAAATGGTTTCAAATGTGGAGTGACGAGAAACCAAAGAACTAATGCACTGAAAGAACAGGACTAGTTTCAGGCAAGGAACTGGATCTGCATTAGAGCTGAGCTAAATGATGCAGAGTATTTTGGGAGCATTTTAGCTGTGTCAAAAAGTGACAGACACCCCATACTTCTTTTGAATTCACATGAAAATGTCCACCTGTTAAGTTACATTTACATTATATTTCATTGCCCCCTCCTGAATTCTCAATTCATTTGCCCTTTATGACACTTTCACGCAGCTAAATGAATGACATCATCGCATTTACTATATGATCTCCAACTGGCTGTAATCCACTGATCCAAGAATCATTGACTTCACCCTGAACTGACCTTGTTTGCCCTGACTGATGTAATCTTGTTGTTATTATCTGACTGGATAGCAGCTTCATGATGTCATTCCACTTGCTCCCCTTAATTGGTTAAAGTAACAACCAGAAGACAAAATGTTTCCAAAGCAGCACAGGTTAGACTTGTGCATTTGTTCTGCTAAACTACAATAATTATAAAAATGGTGTGTTTTGTAATTATAATTAATACGAAGATGAAACAAATTCCTCATCTAAACACCCTGTAACAGAAAATCATTGCTTCAAATCTCTTTGAAATCTGGTAGTGGGGATACCTACTGAAGTAGCACAATATTCTCCAGTGTTGTCCAACTTGGATGGAAAACCATGAAAGGGAGGGGACTTTCACAGAAACCAATGCGGAATAATGATGAAACAGAATTATGAAAATGAAACAAACAATAATGAAACCAAACCATATGAATCAACCCAATAACAAAACTTTTGGCATTAACAACAATGAAATAATTTTTTTTTAAATCTCCCATATGTATATCTAGCATAGCAAAGCACTATTATTTCCAAGCAATGCTATGTATGTCACATGGATTTTAACAATTTTTTTCAGAATCCTTGAGTAAAGCTAGGGGAAAGTTATTTTTTAAAAAACCCTTAAAGAATATATACTATCACTGAATGAAAATACTGTTTTAGGACATTAAAATCAAAGTTACTTTATGCTATATAAATTGTCTAATTAATAAGCTAACAAACTAATAAATATTAAATTAAAAATAAATAAAAGGCATTATTTTAAAGGTACAGCGTATGTGGCCTCTAGGTGTCATACTTGACCACATTTAGGCCAGCATATATCAATCAATGAGGCTTCTCATTATTTTGTATCAAACAACTATTGCCGTTTGTAAATATAAACCCTTTTACTCTAATTTCCTATTCATTTTTAATAGAAGGGATAAAGTTAGACCATTCATTCAGAAGTTCTGCTCACATTGATAAATTAAAAGTAGATGGTACATTTGTTTCTTGTCTTGGGCTTCCCTTGAGTAGAAACCAAAAATTGTTAAATGCTCATTACACGTTTAACTATTAATATGTAGGTCCTTACAAAGAGGACACCTTTACTTTTCCCTTGAGTACTACTTCTGGAAAACAACAAAGAACTCCAGCAGTTAGATAATCCAAACCAGAGTCAGAAAAGCTATTGTTCCAAATCAGTCTATAACTGTTATAGCGCATTACAGATATACCAGGCCAGCGAGCCAGATTTGCGATTGGTTCTGAATCCATTTTTACTTTTTGTTCATGGAACATTTTATTTTTTAATTTCTTTTTCAGATTTATATTTTGCCCTCCCTACAAACAGGCTCAGAGCTGATCACAATATAATTGGACCATTCAGTAACACAAAACGTAACAATAAATAGTTAATTAAAACATTAAAAGAGCATTTAAAAACAGTTTGCACCAATACTGGTTTCGCTGGACTCTGAGTTAATTTAATCTAATCTGGGCCACATACAGATGGTGTCTTCAGGAGGGGAGGCTGACTGTTTCTACTGAATGCCCACCACCTCAACTAAAGGCCTGGCAGAACAGCTCCATTTTACAGGCCCTGTGGAATGGAAAAAGATCCCACAAGGCCCTGATCTCATGTGGGAGCATGTTCCACCAGGCCAGGGCAAAAAAAAGGCCCTGGTCCTGGTAGAGGTTAAATGGACATCCCTCCATCCAAATACTTCAGCTACTGACTTCCCTCACCTATTAATCCTTGACTTACTCTCCCATCTCACATCCTCATCTCCAAACATTTTCTTTTCCCCTGTTTCACATCCTATACCATCCACCATGACAATAACATCACGCCCCAATGGAAGACATAGCAAAGTTAATTATTAAAGTCTACATTGCTTTTTATGGTTTTGTGCTTGTGCATTTTTTTTTGCTTTGTTTTTCTGTTATCTTTAGTTTATACTTTCTTATCCTTAAATTTGAAGATTATGCCTTCGGGCACATTCCATCTGTAGGATATGTTATTTTTCTGTAAGTATAATACCAAGTCTCTATATTTCTTTTTTTCTTCCTTATTTCAAATAGAATGTCCTTCATGATTTTAATTTCTTTGTCCTTAATCTTCAAGGTAGTTATACTTGTAGCTTTAAGGATTTGATCCCTCACTTGTCTTCTGGAGAATCTCACCATCACTTCCCCAGGCAGATTATTCCTTCTTGTATATTCAGAATATGATCTATAGATCTATAGATCGTATCTATTTCGTTTTGTAGTATATCCGCTTTAATATCTGCTACCAGGGCAACAGCATCACACATAATCTGCTTTAGATCCTCCTCTTTCTCTTTCTCTCCTTGAAATCTTAGAACATAGCTTGCTCTTTCCATTTGTAGCTGCAACAAATGAGACTCGTCAGCTAGTCTCTTTTTTCCCATCCCCTGCAGTTGTTTTTTCAGCTTCTTGGTACTGACATCTACTTCTTTAAGCTCTTGTTCTGATTTCTCTGTTTTTTTCACAGTCTCATTAAGTTGTGCTTGTTGTGCATCCAGCTTTTGATGCAATGCTGTGACTTGTTCCAGCAGGGGTCACAATGCCTCAGTCAGCATCCTTTGGAGATCAGCAGTTGTGTCCTGTCTAGGGGCAGAACTCACTGGGCTGGCACTTCCAGAAGGAGGTCTCAGTTTCGAATGCTTGTCCTTCTCCTCCTTCTTGAAAGGCGCCATGTTTGAGATTGTTTACTTTTGTTTAAAGTTACTAAAGTCTCTAGAAAACTTTGAAAAGTCGGGTAAGTTCTTGTATGTCCTTTTTTTTCAGCCCGCCTTGTTTCTCTAGCCCGCCCCCCCTTTAATTTACTAGCAAAAGTTCATTTGTTTTCTTGTTGGGAGAGAGTTCCCTCCCCCCCTCTGCTTCTAAAGGGGAGGCTTTCAGCTAGTTTTCAGGCGTTTTCACTTAGACTTTTAACTCACAATTCAATGATGGAATCGCTTTAACATAGAATTCCGCTGGATCACCAAGTGCTTATTCCGGTGTGCTGCCCTTAGTCCCATTCGGGAGCTTTGTGGGGGAACCTTCGGGGCACCAGAACACCTTGATCTGCCGGCTGTCTGCTGGGGGGGAGAGGCGAACTTAATCCCCATGGCTAAGAGCTCATTTGCAGAGCTCCTGGGGAGCACGGACAATTGCGCCCCTTGGAACTTGGGAGGTGATATCCTCATTCCCTTCTACACTTTTTAGAACTCTTTTGCTGAGAAACACACAAAATAAATAATAAATGTGTTTCTGTTGCTCCCTACCGCCTCTCTTTATAAGCCATTCTAGATCTCCTAACCCTTTAGAGACTTATGCTTAAAGAAGTCTAAATGTGGTATAGTGGTCAGAGTGTCCCAGGTTTGAATCCCCACTCTGCCATAGAAGCTAGCTGAGTGACCTTGGGCCAGTCACACACTCTCAGCCTAGTCTACCTCACAGGGTTGTTGTGAAGATAAAATGAAGGAAAGGAGAATGGATGTAAATAAATAGAAAAATGGAAATGGAAAGGGCATGTTTGCTTTTGAATACTCAGCACAACATTCACCTCTTCTTTCTGAAGACTCTACCCACAGGCTTAAGTACTTTATAATTCAAACCCTAGCAATGCTTTTGTCTTATAAAGTCCAGTTTTCTGTGATGGGTCTGTCACCCAAAGAGAGAAAATTAATCTGACCATAAAATGAACAGACTTCAGTGGTGAAACAGCAGGAAAGAGGCATGATACAGCCTAGACACAGGAAAGAGAAGGCTGGGATGTATGCAACACCAGAAAGGTTCTCCTGGAATAAGTTGGGTATATTGAATGCAAAAAATATTGTTATTTTCTGATACACCCAAATCCCTATACCAGTATGGTATTTAGATTCAGGATTTTTCAGACATCCCGATTTTTTCTGGCTCTACTGTATCCTATGGGGACTATTATAGTCAATGGTCTCCATAGGGTATAATGGGGGATCAATCTGGGGTTCTGGGGACTATTTTTTGAGGCAGAAGCACTAAATTTTCAACATAGCTGCTGGTACTTTTCTTCAAACCCCCCCCCCAAGTTTAAAAAAAATGGACCAAGGGGTCCAATACTATGCCCCCCCCCAAAAAAAGGTGTCCCATTCTCCATTGGTTTCAATGGAAGGGGGGAAAGGTTTTAAAGAAGAAGAAGAGAAGAAGAGATTGGATTTATACCCCGCCCTTCACTTGGAGTCTAAGAGCGGCTTACAAACTCCTTTCCCTTCCCCTCCCCACAACAGACACCCTGTGAGCAGTGTTCCCTCTAAGCTGAGTTAGTGTGAGCTAGCTCACAATTTTCTACCCTCCGACTCACATATTTTTGTCTCCGCTCAGGAAGGACGGCTCCAGAGCAAACTAATGTATGCAGCAGCCAAATCGCTGGCTCACCACTTTAATGCCAGTAGCTCACAAGGTATAATTCTTGCTCACAAGACTCCACAGCTTAGAGGGAACATTGCCTGTGAGGTGGGTGGGGCTGAGAGAACTCTGACACAAACTGCTCTTTCAGGAACAGCTGTGCCAGAGCTTGTGACTGACCCAAGGTCACATCAGCAGGTGCAAGTGGAGGAGTGGGGAATCAAACCCGGTTCTCCCAGATTAGAGTCCGCACACTTAACCACTACACCAAACTGGCTCTTTAAATGGCTTGTGCAAGCCACGAGTTCACCCAGAAGGTGTTTAAAGGGACTGCAATCCCTTTAAACACTCTTTAATCTGGCAGTCCCAAAAAACTTGAATATACTCTGATCCCTATTCATCTGAAGGAATATTCGGCTTTTTTTTGGCTCGGAATAGCAGAATACACACTCCTAATCATTACATTGACTTAAGCTGTGATTCTTTCTTGACTTTACATGAAATAAAAAGACTGATTATTGCATTTCAGTACTTGAAAATGGATCACAGCCATTTATTCCAAGATTACCTGTTAGGTTTTTTGTTTCATACAGCTTCATCAATGTGCATGACATTTCATACTCATACCAATGTGTATGACATGACAGGCCAGGTCCATGCCCAAGGAGTTTTTAAACTGAAATTTAAAAACAAAGGGAGGTATCGATAATAAAAATATGCCTTAATTCCTATTACTGCTGCTTGGTCTTTGTTTCTTCAGGGTTCTGCCAAAGGAAAAGGTTAGTTTTGAAAAGGGATTTGAAGGAGGAGCAACAGGCAATATAACACAAGTGTTCTGGAAGACCGGCTCAGACAAAAAGGGTAGAAAAGGAGAAAGAGCAGAGCTGTCTGAGAGATCAGGAAATTTTGGATATATATAGACGGTGAAACTGGAGAAGCGAAGGCCACGGGGTTGTATCAGGATATGAGCATGGAGAAGTATTGGGGGCAGGAAGGCAAGGTGACAGTCTGGGGGCTGATTAGTAATCTTAATTGTATACCAGCATTCTGTAAAAAAAAACACTCCCCACCCAAAAAAATAGGAAATATATTGGGTTGGATCAAAGTACACCTTTCCATATGCAGACATCGTCTTCCACTCAGAGAAGGGCTGTTTTACATCTTCTGACTTGGACCCTGAACTCTTCACCCTAGAGTCCATTGCAACATCTGTGATCTCTCCCCAACTGACCCCTCTAGTCCCCCCAAGCCAAGAACCACCCCAACACCATCATAGAATTTGCAGCCATAACCTGGCACAGTGCCTTTAAGAACTAGCAGCCTGCTCCTAGAGGGGCAGAGCTTGCATCACCCTTCTGCAAGAGCATTTAAAGTCTCAGTCCACCCTCAGCCTTTGCTAGAACTACTATGATATAGTAGCTCTGATGCCTGCTTCTCAGCAGGACACAAAGATCTATGGAACACAGCTAGTGAGTATTTTCCTTCTTGCTCATAGTTCTTTGTAAGTAGTTTATTTCTTTTCCCTTTCATGATAAACTATGATTTTTGTGACACTCCTTTAAGCATCTTTTATTCTATCGCATCCAAAACATGCTCATATTCATTTCATCTAGTCCATTTTCTCAATTTTCTCTAGTCCATTTTCTTAATTCTTGCAGCATATAACTACTTTTGTTGTGCTTTTTGCAATCTGACAGAGCCAGAGCATACTGAGAATAATTAGCAATGCAGCAGCTGAAGAAATTATTTTTGCAAGTGCACATTGCCTTTTAAAAACGGTAATTATACTACTTCTAAAAATATTTCATGTTTCACAGTAATCCTGTTATTTCCTTTTTAATTAACTTTCTGTATACTGATTTACCTAATTATCATAATGACCCATGTACAATCTAAACATGAAATCCTTTTAAATACATAGAAAAAGAAAACATTTTGTATCTGACTAGGCATACACTATCTGCCATATTAAGACAATCCCACTTGTTTTTTATGAACTGAGTACTTCATTGCTTCATTGCTAGGACTGGAACACCAATCCACCACACAAAAGCCAAATATCATGAATTGACAGTCACCTATGTGACCATGTGAAAATACCATCAAATATTCCTTGAAGTCAAATTCCAGCCTACTTTTTATTTTCATCATGGGTTCATCTAGTATCAATGGCAGGAATGAGAGCTCCTTGCTTCCTAGTCCTGGATAAGTTAACACCACATATGCATACCACAATTGTGAAAGTCCCCATAACATTACACTCTCCATTCCCAGTTAAAGCACATAATCTAGCTTTCTCCTAGTAGCCATTTGCGTAACTGCTGGTACTTCTGAACAATGAAGTGGATAAGATGAAACATGAAGCAAACACAGTCATCACAGTGGCACAAGCCTAGGACTGACAGCTAATCACAGCATTACACAGACGTTATCTTTGGAGACCCCGCTTCAAGTGCCCCCACCTTCTGAGATTAGATGGGTGGCAACTTGGGAGAGAGCCTTCTCGGTCATGGTGCCAAACCTCTAGAATTTCTCTCCAGGGAGATTTGTCTGTCTCCTTTGGTTTCTACCTTCTACCAGTGGTTGAAGACTTTTTCATTTTATTTGGTATTTGTTCAATGATTCCTCCTTCCTCCTCAATGTTTTAACTACTGTTTTTATCTTTTGTACTTATTTTAAACTCTGGTCTTAAATGATGTATTTTTGTGTTGATTTTAATGGCTTTTAAGATGAGATTTTAATTTTTAGCCAACATTGCGGCCAAATGAGTGCAAAAAGGTGGAGTAAAATCTTGTTAATAAATAAATAAATAATAAAATCAACTCAACAGTTGTACTATATAACAATCATATGATAAAAGAACCTAGAAATAAAAGCAGAAAGAGCAATATAAAAATGGAAACAATAGCAAAAAATTAACAAAATAACAGAGCATAGCAGAATATGACCTGTGTGGAAAACATCCAGCTTGCCACTGGCACATACCTGGAGAATTTTTTTTTTTTAGTTTTCCATTGTCATCTAGAATTCAAAAGACTCTAGGCAAACAAATGGAGAAGGGAGTTCCAAACAGCTGTAATAAGTCATAACAGAGTAGGCTGTATTCAGATGACACTACAAAGCTCAGTTTGTACGTTTCTGCCTTCTCCTCTCGCCTCATGCACAGAGCATGCATCTGTGCAGCTGATGAAGTCGAGTTTCTTGAAGTCATAGAGCTGGAGGTACTAAGGTTGTGTGAAAATATATCTGTAAAATAATCTTGATAATAATACACCAAACAGTAAGACTTAAAAAAAAACAACACACAATTTATTTATAATTACTGTCTGACCGGTTTGCTCACTGTGCATTTATATAATCAGCTACTGAGCAGTTTGTAGTGACAACAGGCCTTCAGGGGAGGGGGGAAACTAGCAGTCCTTTTCGGCTGTGCAGGAACATGTATGTATTAAATGCTAGTTTTTGCACTGTACTGTACTGTCGGAATGCATGGAAAGTAATCCAATGTACAGGTTTGACCCAAACTGCCCAACAAAATATTTGCTCCCTGCTTGCAGCTGGCAAGTAGAACACGTACTGAACCAGCACCCCTGGTAAAAACTACATTTTATACTAATCCATTACAAATATCACTATATAGCCATGATCCAAAGTTCCACATGGCTCCCAGTTCACATGTCAAAGTTTAACATTTGTGTCCATTTGTTTGCACAAGGGTCTGCAGTGTACACTGGTGGAATAGGTTTCAGTTGTTATGATGCAAAGAAGCTGTCATGAAACTGAAGTCCGTCTTCTCAGAAAGACAGAAAAGCACAACAGAACCTGTTGTCTAAGACCAGGTGAGACAAGGGACAGGCTCTCCATGACATGGGGAAAATGGCTCCAATAACAGAAAACAATAACAGACTGATGTGGTAAGTAGACTTATGCCCCACAGTGTTCCACAGTAGTTCCCAAAGTGGGTGGTATCGCCCCCTGGAGGGCAGTAGGATTGCCTAGGCAGAAGCCAAGAGGCACAGGGATGGCAGGGCAGGGGTGCTGTATGTGGGCTCCTTTGACTGCTTTGTTCACTTATTTATGATTGAACAGGCTATGGCACCACGTTGGCCACATTTCTGCCTCGGCATAGTGCTGAAATCTGGTGGAAACCATTGGAATTTTTAGTAAATACACCACCAGAGCTCTAGTTAGACCAGTATACTGTATTTAGAGAAACTTCTCACCATGTGTGTTTTTGGGTCTTCGTCATTTTACAAGTTTTTGCTTATAAGTGTGGTATTTATTTTATTATCAGTTGCTGAATCTGTCAATTATGAAGGGCACTTTTTAAGCTATATAAGTGCTATTTTTGTTGCAGTCTGCCCATATATATCAGAACTATTTGCAAAGTTCAATTAAATGAACTTGCAGTTGTAAGGAAATGAGTTCAATCTTATTCCGTCTTTTGATGGAAATTCCAGATTGGGTGATAAATCCATTTTCAGATACTGAGGAAGTGGGGTAGTGGAGGAAGAACTATCTGAGCTACAAAATGTCCTTGAGCTGAAGTCAAAAATTAAGAAATCATACCACAAATTTTGGTTACATAAGGAAACTTCTGATCACTATCCTGCACTATGGACAGTGGTTAAGAAGCTCCTTTGTGCATTTCCAACTTCATATTTGGCGGAACATGGTTTTATAGTGTGGTCATCCGTTCTCTCCCAGCAATGAAATCGACTACAGATTACTAAACATAGTATTTAAGTATCCTGCTAAGTGACTTTAACCTAGATGTTAGAAACAGGTATCACTTCATCAATCCATTCATCGCATTAGGAATTTACTGAATGGTCAAGTAGTTACTAAATGTGGTACCTAAGATTTTTGCTAAATGATTAGCTGGTATCACTGAATCAAGTTCATCAATTTTGCTGCATAAATTAAATCAAAAAGTTTTAATTTGGTTTTGAATAACTGCAATTAATTGTTAACATTTTGAACTCTGTTATTATCTTCCTCCATGGATCATGCAAACCACTGTTCTAAATAATGCTTTTTAATAGGGTAGGTGGTATTGAAGATGAAGTTATGGAACCAAGGGAGCAGTGGCCTGAAAAGGTTTGAGAAGCACTGATTTAACTGGAATCAACCCAAATTAGGAAACAGATTATAAAGAATTTTTGAGGAAGTTGGTGATCCTCCTCCTGCAGAGGTTTTAAGTATAAGTGTTAATTTAGCAAGTTCATATTTGCATTAATCCATCTGATGCTTGTGGTCATGGTCAGGCTGAGTTTCTTCCATTGCCCCTTCAGGATCCCTCAAGACTCTATTAGCTGCTGTGATTACTGATATCCTTGTGAATTATTCTCAGTGAATTTAGGAATCAGCTGAACAGAACCTGACTGAGTTTCTATGGTTCAATTACCCTCTCTCACACAGGTGTGTTATCCATTACACATTTGCAAGTGCTCCTTGTGCTGTATAAGCACACCTCTCAACAAAAGTGAAGATAATGCATAAAGCTCTTGTCAAATGGAGTGCTCTGTATGTACTGGAGCCCTTGTATTAGAGCAATTTTCTGTTTATACAAGCCCGTACATTAAAATAAACTGTTTCTCACACAGAGAGGTAAGTGTTTAGAAAGGTCATACTGTGTTCATTATGAATAAACTGCAAACCTCTCTATCTCTTACACAAGCACAAAGAGAACATTCTAATTTCTTGACTTTATGCCTTAGATGTAGCTGCATTTGTTATAATATGAACTTTTCCCTTGGGCCACACAGGCTTATCAGGTTATGATAGGGTTTGAAAGCCCTTACCCTAGAGCAGTGATGGCGAACCTTTTAGAGACCGAGTGCCCAAACTGCGACCCAAAACCCACTTATTTATCGCAAAGTGCCAACACGGCAATTTAGCCTGAATTTTTTTACTTTAGAAAAAACAACTCATACATTAACTTAAGATGATCCAAACAAAGTAAGGAAAGCAATCCCAAATTCTTTCATTTACTTAACATTATTTGGCAGAGAATTTGACACTTTAATGATGGTCTGGGCCTGGCTGGGGTGATGGCACGTGTGCCCACAGAGAGGGCTCTGAGTGCCACGTCTGGCATCCAAGCCATAGGTTCGCCACTACTGCCCTAGAGTAATACGAATTTCTGTTCTTAGTATTCCAGAATCAGCACCATGGACAGCTGCATTACTTGTGTTGAGCATGTTTTGTAATATGTACATTTGGTGTATTCAAATGATACAAGTGGGTAAACTATAAAATTTACACCAATACAACAGCTAAAGCAAGATGCTTTGTCAGACCTTTTAAGTTTCAGGTACAAGTCTAGAACACTTAGCTACATGAGAGCTATTTAAATACTCTAATTGCAGTAATGCTATTGTCCCTCCGCGGCTTCATGGGCCGCTGAGGCGGGACTGGCATGACAAGCGCTGGACCATCGGCCCCCCTCAGAAGACCGCACCCCATGGAAAAGGGGTTCGAGCAACGATGCAACCGTGAGGGACCCGGAGAGACTCACCACACTCACCGCATTCCCCCCACGGGGACAGAAGCCCCGGGAGAGAGGAGTAGTGGGAAAGGCGGGGTCAAGGAGGCAGTCGGAGACACGCTCGCCTCCTCGGCCACCGACGGGGGAGGGGCGCGCTCGGTCCCGGGTGTGGGACAAATGGAGAGACCCAGCCTTACCTGGAGGGAGGGGTCGGGAGACGCCACGGTTGACAGCGTTGGGACCCGGAAGCGGCCACTCCCCTGTGCAATGTCATTCAGGAGAGTAACCCAGAGGATCACAGGAGGGCGGGACTAGAGGCACACCATAGAGAAGGTGGAGGGAGGTGATTGATAGGTTCAGGACGTGGTGGTGTGGCGGAGGAGAGGAACGTGAGGAGTCACCAAGGGAGCGGGGGTGATAAAAGGAGGGAAACGAAGAGAGCCGAGGGGGATGTCGGTGGTGACTGGCTGGAGAGTGAAAGATAGGCACTGTTAACCCCGAGGAAGGAGTACTGTGAGTTCAGAAACTCCAGAAACCTTCCAGTTCTGAGGCTCTCGTTTCCCTCCTGAGTCTTCAATCATAGCAACCGGTCCTCTGAGCCCTGGGGAATACCCCAGGGCACGACAGCTATGTCTAAAACACTCTAGCACTTATCAGAAAGTCATTGGTTTCATAAGGCGGCACTTGGCCCACACAGAGAAACATCACCCACCAGCTCTGAAGACCAATGGGGTGAAGGCACAATACCATGGTACACACATCAAAACATTTCCCCAAGAAGCAGTGTACTGCAAGTATTATAAGCATTAACTTCAGCCTCTGTGCCAGAACACTGAAAACAGCCAATGTCAAAATGATTCTTAAAAAGGGACTGGGGGATGGGGGCAGGGACCGGGAGACTTTAGACCATTTAGCTTGATGTTTGTCCATTAATTTCCGCATATTGCTACAGCTGCTGTGGTTCCATCAGAGGGAACGTGACGTTTTTAGGGGACGACAGGGCCGTGGGGATACACACTGCTGTGTTGTTCAGCTATCCCATTGAGAACACCATCTTGGTTTTAAAATCTGGAATTGAGTAGGGGAGCACCGAAAATGAAAATGTCTTTTATGACGTCTATTTAACTGTCTATTTTGTAATTTTACTAATTTATATTGCTTTATTGTTACTACTTTTATTGTTAGCCGCCCTGAGCCTTCGGGGAGGGCGGGATATAAATCCAAATAAATAAATAAATAAATAAATAAAATGGTATAAAATGTTCTTAAAGATAGAATTGATAAACATGTAGAAGAATAAGTGTTGCTGAAGAGTTCAAATCATTCCTCATGAACCAGACTCAAAGGACTGACATTGGAGACCACTTATCAGTGTGGGACCCATCCTGTGGGATTCCAAAGGGTGCAATACTATCCCCGATGTTCTTCAGTTTCTATGTAAAACCATAAGGCCAAATCATTCATTGTTTGTGGGTTGGCTGTCATCAATATGCTGATGATACTCAGCTCTATACATCCTTATCCAGATTCTCCAGGTGATGCAGGAGAGGTCCTGAATCTCTGCCAGGTTACTGCAATCAAATGGCTAAGAGTGAGCAAATTGAAACTAAACCCTGGAAAGACAGAGGGGTAATGTTTGTTGGGAAGGTGTAGATCTTGAAGGACATTATGCTTCCCACTTTCGATGGAGTTCAGCTGACCCTCAATGACTCAGTTAAGTGCCTTGGGGTTATACTGGATACTGTTTTTTATTCTCCCATCCCCTTCCCGCCTTACCCAGAATGATTACTTTCCACAACTTTTGTAAGCTTCAAGCTGTACTGAATCCATAACAGAAAAGAAGAGAAAGAGCAAAACAGATCCAGTTATGTATTGTATCCACCTACGATGCTGCAAAGACTGCCAATACACTGATGAACTGTGGCCAATAAACCACCCAGCTTGAGCATTCTGTATACTATCAGCCAGTAGCCAAATACCTCTAAGCTCACAAGTAGGATTTTATATCGATGCTCGCCCTTTCATGTTACCCAAGAATATCAGACATGCTCTGTTTCAAGTTGCTTGTGTTAAAAAAACCCATCAGAGACTACTCTCAAGATTTTGTGAATTTTCAAGTGAGATAAGAGGTGAAAACTTATTTGCATACTTCAGTTTCAATACTGAATAAATACTGGAAGGCAGGAGAGGACCTAGGATACAGAAAGATATTTTTCTTGGAACTCCAGGCCAAATCATGTAAGCACCACAACATATTTTAGGGGTGGGGAGGTGTAGTGAATTAGTTGAAACTGTTTTCCCTAAGAACAAAATCAGTAAAAACTGTTTAAATTTCCAATTATCATTCAAATTAGCTTTGAATGTGGCATAAGGTGGGGGGAAATTTTTTGCTGACGTTCACACCAAGAAATCAATATAAAGCTACTATAATTATTTATTGGAGTAAGAGTCTTGAAAATGGCCTTGAAATCACTATTGGATCCACCTGCAGGCCTTTTCAGCCTGTCTGCAGTGGAGAGGATGAGACAGCAGGGAAACCCATTCAGGCTGATCCAATTTAGATATGCAAATTTTATCTTATGTGCTTGAAAGAAACATTATGGCACAGAATAATTTGCACCTTGAGTTCTAAGGAATAATATTTCTAATCTAATGAAAACATGGCTCCATTGTTCATTTTCACATTTGCCAGGTTTGATCCAAACTATTGTTCACTTGCAAACTTTGTACCTTTCTCTCTCTGTGCGTCTCATGTAAAATCATTAATTGATTATTTTTAAAGAATAAGAATTGTAGCTGGCTACTAAAAAGTCAAAGTGCAACTTTAACTGGTTAGCCAATATATGGTCATCAGAGGATCAGTAGATTGGTACCATCCTTACTTTCACTGGAAGAAATTGCATATGAAGCAGTAGTGTTTATGGAAGGCAACTGCTTGGTGGAGTATGTCCTCGGACAATTAAAAGATTAAGTAAGATTTTCAGAAATATTAATAAAGGAGCAAACTGAAAAGATATAGAGAGCCAATTGGATGGTTCCTTTTTGTAGGTTCAGAGACTTATGTGTAAAAACATGTAAATTACCATATTTAAAAGTCATTTAAGTTCGGCATTGCACTATAGTTATAATGATACTTGTTCTGGTACTAGGGGCTTCCAGAACAGCAGGATCACACTGAACTATTGCAAAAGAAGGAACTGAAATGCCAGTTTTGCAACAATTAAATACAGTATTTTGGTTCATGTCCTAAAAGTACCCAGACTTTCGTAAATTATAAAGCAAAGGCTGAAGGTGCTTACTCATTTACTGCTTTGATACAAACAATGCTTTTCAACTGGGCTTTTTTTGTTTTTGTCAAGTCTGTATGGTATTCAAGTCAAGAGACATTCAGAGGTGGTTTGCCTGCCTCCGTGTAGCAATCCTGGTCTTTCTTGGTGGTTTCCCATCCAAATACTGACCAGGGCTGACCCTGCTAGCTTCCAAGATCTGAAAAGATCAGGCTAGCCTTGGGTATCCAGGTCAGGGTCTTTATATCAACTATTTATTTATTTATTTATTCGATTTCTATACCGCCCTAACCCCCCCCCATGGGGGTCTCTGGGCGGTTTACAATTTTAGAAGTGTTAATCACATGTTTCTTCCCTAACTACGGCCACATTCTCAGAGGGGTTGGGACAGCCTACCAGCACCCAGGTGGTGACGGCTCTTTCTTCCGGCTTCCGACTTCTTCGGCTTCAGGTGTCTCTCTAGTCCTCCAGTCCAGCGGGACGTCTCCTTGTGGTGCTTCCGGCGGATAGCTGTTTTCGGCGCGCGAATCCGCTCTCCTTTGGCCCCGGCTATGTCCAGTAGGCTCCGCCGTGCCGGGAGATGACGTCTTCCCGCGCCTCATTTGCTGCTGGCGACGGCCGCTTCTGATATATATAATGAGATCTAAAGCATTGCCACCTCTTTGAAGTTCTGCAGAGGCAAGAACTGGCTTAAAGTCAGCGTCCTGGGCAACTGGTTGGATGCTTCCTCAGAGGACTCTGGCTGGCTGCTCAGGTGGTCTGGGTTGCTAATGATGTGTCTGAGTCTGACAGAGTCACTGCTCTGCTCCTCCTTGGACTGTGCTGCTAGTTCACCAGAGTTAAGTGTCTTCCATGTTAGTGTCTGTTGGGTAACTGATATGATATTCCCCCTCTCCCCAATGATGTCTGACTTGCTTAGACATACCAAGACTAGTGTGAAATAACTGGATAGTGTGGCTCACAGTAATACATGACATTCACTGGCAATTTAAAAAAAAGAACACTTTGTCAATTTGAAATATGTGCACAACAAAAGTAGCATCTGATTCCTTCTACCAGCAGTTTGCATGTTTTGTCGTTTTGTTCACACTCCACTCTAAATCTGTATCTTTTCAGATCTAAATGCTGACATAATATACACATCTTGTAGAATTGCATCTCCACCTGTGATAAAAGACTCATCTCCATGAAATACTGTGAAGAGTTCTCTTCTAAGTGGAAGGATTATATTTACCACTTTGCCATCAAAAATGATTTTGCCCAGGGACCTAAGTTTTGTTTCATTTTCTTTAGTTCCCTGAGATTAGATGCTTAAACATGGGGAGAAGGGCTTTTTTGTATGTCCTTGTGTG
The DNA here is from genome assembly GCF_001447785.1 of Gekko japonicus. Lineage (NCBI taxonomy): Eukaryota > Metazoa > Chordata > Lepidosauria > Squamata > Gekkonidae > Gekko > Gekko japonicus. Next base: position 77,017 of record NW_015161950.1, on the reverse strand, counting down.
AGAGCAGAACAAAAAAACAGCTCCTGTAACTTAAAGTAAAAATTATGAATTTATGAAATGTTAATAATTTCCCTTTTTTTAAAAAAAATACATTTCTTTAAATGCACTCCTAAAACGTGCTCTCTGTTGTGAGTGTGCGGTTCGGTAGGGGGAGAAGCCGGGGGGGGGGGGGGACAGCTGCACGTATAACCAGCTATGTTTATGTTAATACCATCCAAATCAAATTGTATGTGTAGTTTAAAAACATGTTCTGTATATTAATAAAAGACAATATTGTCAACTACAATGTGACATCTCGAGGTGAAGTTTTCATTCACTTCATTTAAAAATTGTCACTCTAATGCTGCCCCATGGGAATTCCTCAAGGAACATTCATATTAAAAAAAAACCTAGATAATATCACTTCTCACCACATCAAAAATAAATGTTTTAGATTTTTGAAATGCAAAAGAAGCTGTCAAAATGAGATGCATATTCTTGCAAGATTCAAGATAGGGGGATTTATTAAACAGTGCTAAATAAAATATTATGCCTCTTACTGTTATGTTTTAATCTTACATTAATGCAGCAAAGCTCTGCTCAAGAAATTGCCTTTGAAATCTTGATCAGATTATCTAGTCACAGCTGTACAAAAGGAATCTCTTGCCTAGTAAATATTTGCAATACATTATAATCTCTGCTTTGGTGATTAACAATCCATAAAGAGATTTTAAGCAAAGCTATCAGTTTAATCTAGCACGGCTTTACATCCAGAATGTCAGACAGAATCAGATGGTTCCGGTAGAGAAGCAATGATGCAGCCACATTTTCTGAACCAAGACAGTGAATTTTTTAAAACCCCTGAGAGTTAAAGCCCCATTTACTCCATCTGTGATGCATCATGGGGGAAAAGAGAAGCCAGGGTTTAGTGTGGAATCATCTATGGAATAGAATGCTTTCTTCAAGCTCCAATAATTCACCCGCCAAGCACAATGGCAAGTACGCATTCTGGGATCTATATCGTCTTCAGAATAAATCATCTTGAAAATCTGTTTCTCAATAGCTACAAGACCAGAAACTGCATTAATCTAAACAATGCCTGCATGTTTCTCCTAAGTGCAATCAATGTTTTACTACTGCGTATTTGTAAAATGTGTGCTTTTAGGGTGAAGTATTTTCATAACCCATTTCTTTTCGCCAAAAGCTTCAACAGACTTATTTTTAAACCATCAGGATGATTCTGGCCAGTCTAAAGGCCAGTTGACAGAGATAACTTCTCATACATGTGAGTGAGCAGTCCCAATTGTCCTAAGGTACGTTGGTGGAGAAAACCTAAGATACATAATATGAACCAGATGGTTACAAATACAGCAAGTTGTGGAAATTGTTGCCATCTGTATTCTGTGATTACATTTACCCATTCAACCATCTCCTCAAGAACATCAGAACTGCTTGCATGTAGGGAACTTTTCCCCCCATGTAACTTGATCTCAAGGAGATTTGGATCTCATACATGGGACTCCTGATGTTTTGAACAACAGCCAGTGTTGTTCACATACAACAGTTGTTGTGGGTTGGACTACACAATTCATCAGTGGAAGGCACTGACTGATGAGGATTTTCACAATGTTCTAATCAAACCACCTGTCCCTTTGGGTTCCTGGGAAGTTAATTCCTGGAATTGTGGGACCTGTGTGGACAAACAGCCACAAAGACCAGGGTGCTGAAGTGCAGAGGGGGAAGTGGGTGGAATAGCAACAGTCAGAGAGAAATCAGTCATTCTTTCTGCAGAGGACAGAAGGTTCCAAGATTATGTATCACCTCTGGACCTGCAGGCATGTTAGTAGCAATGCAAAATCATACTCAGCTTTGGGAGAAGGGGATTAACTCTCTCTTCTGTGCCCCTCTTCCTGGTCTACACTGTCCCTTTCCAAACCCACTGTTCATAACAAGGCAAAAAGCTACAGTGGGGGGGGGCAATTTAGACAGAGAAAATGATGTGGGGTAGGCCTGCTGTCACCATTGGACATGCTTTCAGTCTTATTCAGGGCCCCCTAAAGCAGCTTTTGAACTGGCCCATTTTGAATGGATCTGTCTGGAATCCATCTGCCAGAAGATCTCTTAATTAATTGGCAGTATTCTGTCATGGTTAGTAACTGTCACTGAACTCACAAAATCAATAGTCAACCGTGTAATAAACCTCTCTGGTCAAAATTTTTATATATTTATATTTGCTCCCCCTGACTACACTAGCAAGTGAAAGGCTGCTGGAAGCTTGGAAAAGGAAAACTCATTCAGAATGCCTTTCATGCTGTATTTCTGCTTGATTTGTTAAAATAATAGTGTTAACGATTTTCACCAGTAATTTTTGTACATGTCAACTGCCCTGTTTTTGTTTTTTTAATTTAGGCCTACATACTGGCTCACGAACCAAAACATATACATCTTTGGGTGGAAGGCAGAGGTGCATCACACATATAAAGTAGCAAATTTTGCCTTCCAAGCTGCTAAAATAAAAGCAGAGTTTGTAAACACTAATGTGATCGATCAATTCACTGACATACGCTTGATCAATAATATCTTATTTTACCTGTGGTTGTATTGTTCTAAGACTTTTGTTAAGGCCTATGGCTAAGAAATATGAAACACCACGTTCATGGAACCTGTAAGGATTTTAGCATGTAAATAACATATTTTAAAATTCTGTATTTTATATTGATTGTGGCCTGGACCTAAGAAATAGTGAAACTAGTTCTGTGAGCCTAAGGGGATTTTAGATTTATGACAATATGAACCCTTAGACTATCAGTTTTTCTAGCTCAGCAGTGTCTCATCTGAGTGATGGGAGCTCTTCAGGGGCCCAAGATGAGAAAGGTTTTCCCCAAGGTTTTCCCCAAGGCCTTTTACCTGAGATCTATTTAGAAGAAGGCGTGGAGAATGGAATGTGGGATCTTCTGCACGTAATACATATGCTCTCCTATTCAGCCAGGGTCCCTCACCTTAAAGTTGTTTTTTCTCCATTTGCTATGGCAGTTGCCTATTTTATTTTACTTTATTTATACCCCACCTTTCTCCCCAATGGGAACCCACGGTGGCTGAGAGTGTGTGACTGGCCCAAGGTCATCCAGCAAACTTCCATGGCACAAGTGGGGATTTGAACCTGGGTCTCCCAGCTCCCAGTCCAGTACTTTAACCACTACACCACTATAATATGTATACCATTCTGGATCAGATCCCCAATTCACAAAGGATCTGTACATTTAGTCCTCAGGGGATTACCTGTTCAGATGGATAATGGAAATGAAGGCTCCCCCATCCCTCTGTATGGTGAACAGAGTCTTATGCTCTGGGTTGCAATCCATGAGACATGGTTCCAGAGCCCACATTTCTAATTTCACTGGGGCTTGAATTAAGTAGAACTTTTTAAATAAAATCATGAACAAAGCGCTAATTCTTTAAACCTATAACTATTTCCACAAGAAATGGAACAGTTTTAACAAAATACAGCCTTGAAATAAGCAAAAATAATCCCTGTATTCTAATAAAGCCTGGTTCGAATTTGTACCAAGCATAAATTAAACTAATGAGCATCAGCAAAAGCCTGCCCTGAGTTTTAAAGCAAAACTCTTCCACTGAACTCCATAGGGACGTCTTCTGTAAAATTCATAGCACAATGGGGTGTTATAAAGATACTTACTTCCATTCAGTATAAAACTGTATTTCCAATGCCAACCCAGTTATTACAATTAGTAACATAACAAACCTGCTTTCTACTCTAAATAGTACTTCATAGTAAACTAATTCAATTAGCACCAAATCACTTGGGATTAAAAAAACCCCACCTGATTTACATAAGATAAAATGAAGAACACACATTGACAAGAAGTTCATTCCCCCCCCAAACAAACAAACAAACAAACAAAAACAGAAGCCACGAAAGCAGAATGTAACCCAAAAGGATAAATGGTGCCACCGAGGGGAAACACTTGATTAAAAGTTTAAGAGGCACCATCCACTACTTAAAGTTAAGGACATGTATATGTAAATGAATGCACATTGTGAAAGGAGACAGAAAAAGCATGCTGACCTTCATTCTAAATGCTATGGGAAAGCAAAACTGTACCTTTTAAACCAACCCATCAGGTAGGCAGGCAGGCATTACGTTTAAATAGGGTACATGCATCGGTTTAAATAGGGTACATGCATCGGTTCAAACCTTATGGCTGACTGCTGGCTTTGAGGCACAGGGAAATCAACCAAATGAATTGACCTTATGAACACTGAACTATATGCATGAACATTTGTTTAGAAGGTTATGCTCATACAGCTATCGAGGGGTGTTAGAGGCCTATCACAGGATAGGCATGATTGATGTGCAGGGTAGGAAGGTGCAAAAACATTGGCTTCTCTTATGTTTTTATGTAAAAGTAACAGTAGCAAGAGGATTAATCCAAGTTTCAACAAGAACTAGACAACAAAGAACAAGATTGTAAAAGACTGCAAGAACAAGACTGTAAAAAACAATTCTGCTAAGTGTAGAACATCAATTGAGAAGAACACAAGCAAAAAAAGGAAGCAGAGTATGAAACAGGAATGAAATTAGGATGAAAAGAAGGATGTGGACCACAATCAGGAGTAAGAGAAATAACATCAGCACAAAGCAGTGCAGACAATGAACAAAAATGAGAATGTACAATACAAATCAATACAAGCATCTGTTACCAATGGTGCCTGAAAAGGACTCAGACACATTCACAAAGGTGGAATCCAAGTTTAGCGAAATTTTAATTTAATCATAGTGTCATTTGATTTATTAATACTATTATTATTATTATTATTAATAACAATAAAAATAATAATATTGTTATTATTGTTGTTATTGTTATCATTATTATCATTATCATCATTATTATTATTATTATTATTATTATTATTATTATTATTATGCCTTCATGTTTCTGGGTGTTTGATAAGCCATGAAGTGCCTTCTATATCAATGTGTCTGTTATAAACCTCAGTATCTCCCTTAGAAATTGAGAGCTGTACCCTGCAAAGACTGAATGTTTTAAGGAAGCATTCAGTTATCAAGCAGCTCAGTGATTTAGTTATTAATGTGTTGCTTTACTTAAGTCAAAGGGGTTCTAATCTTCATGTGGTAAGTCCCAGTGACCACCACAACTCCCTTTGGGAAATGAATGACATGTGGATGCATACTGGTACATTGTCAACATGCTGGAGAATGTCAGATAGGGCAGCTACTGGACTGTGCAGGATGTTTAGGATGGCTTGAAAATTCAAAGTTTTTGACTGAGACCTGCCTGCAAGAAGCAAAGAACCTGCCAAGTTTCCTTCTACACAACCTGGTAAAAGCCTTCCATATGATGTCAATCATGTCATAAATTCTTGTGATAAAAGTCCTTCTGGAGGTAGATGGTGGTTTTGGCCCTACCACAAGGGTACCTTTCAGAGTGCAATGCTGGGAAACTGCTCTTCAAACCTTGGCCTCTGGACTACAGTGTCCTGCAATGTTCAACTTTGTCCCCCATGCTTTTTAAACATTTACATAAAACCACTGGGAGAGATCATCTGGAGATTTGGGCTGAGTTGCCACCAATATGCAAAGACACTCATCCCAGTGTTCCCTCTAAGCTGAGTTAGTGTGAGCTAGCTCAAAGCTTTTTAGCCTCTGACTCACAGATTTTTGTCTTAGCTCAGGAAGGATGGCTCCAGGGCAAACTAATTTATGCAGCAGCCAAATTGCTCGCTCACAACTTTAATGCCAGTAGCTCACAAAGTAGAATTTTTGCTCACAAGACTCTACAGCTTAGAGGGAACATTGCTCATCACTATCTTGCACTTCCTACAGATCCCAGGGAAGCTATGGAAACCATGGCCTGGAGACAATCTGCGGATGGATGAGGGCTAACAAGGTGAAATTTAATCCTGACAAATTGAGGCGCTACTGTTGGGAGGAAGGTCTGAGCCAGGATCTGGGATATCTCCTGTTCTGGATGGGGTTCCACTCCCCCTAATGGAGCATAAGCTTTGGGACCAACAATTTATCTACCTCACAGTTCTTTGTTTCATCTCTAATAGCAGTACTGCTGACTTAAAAAGTTCTTGTCTCATTCTGTCGTTAAATCTATATTTCTCACATACTGTATACCAGGGGTATACTAGAATGATAAAAGGGCAACTGGAATGATAAAACGGTTCGAACACTTTCCCTATGAAGAGAAGTTAAAGCACTTGGGGCTCTTTAGCTTGGAGAAACGACAATTGAGGGGTGACATGATCAAGGTTTACAAGATTATGCATGGGATAGAGCAGGTAGAAAAAGAACTACTTTTCTCCCTTTCTCACAATACAGGAACTCATGGGCACTCAATGAAATTGCTGAGCAGTCAGGTTAGAACGGATAAAAGGAAGTAGTTCTTCACCCAAAGAATGATTAACACATAGAATTCACTGCCACAGGAGGTGGTGATGGCTACAACTATGGATGGCTTCAAGAGGGCATTGGATAAACATATGGAGCAGAGGTCCATCAGTGGCTATTAGCCACAAAGTATAAATAGGAACTCTCAGTCTGGGGCAAGTGATACTCTGTATTCTTGGTGCGGGGGGAGGGGGCAACAGTGGGAGGGCTATTAGTGTCCTGGCCCCACTGGTGACCTCCTGATGGAACCTGGTATTTTTTACCACTCTTTGAGAGTGTTGGACTGGATGGGCCATTGGCCTGATCCGGCACTGGCTTTTCTTATGCTTTTATGTTCATTATGAGGGCCAGATCTGACATAAATGAGACCTTGTTGGGCCAGGCCATGTGTGTCATAAAATCTAATGCTACATAGTGAAGATATAAACTTTATAAAGGACACAAACACAATTAAAGATTTGTTTTAAACTTTAAACAAAACATGCTTAAAACATTAGCCCCCTTGCGATATTTTGTTTATTTAACAGTCTCTGATAACGGACACCTCTTGCTCTCAATTATTGCATTAAAATGTCTGTGCTGTAGCAATCTTGAACATGCTGTTCAGGTTTTTATCTGTAAGCTGCAAACCTATTTTTGATTTATTGACATTCATTACAGAAATCTCATGCTCAATGTTCTGAGCCTAGGATCCAGGGGAAAACATGAAATGGGTGGGAATTGCATTGTGAGCTTTTGTACATAAATTGCTTTGTGTGCTGGTCAAGAAGATAAGAAGGAATGCTGACACCGACTGAGGGCTATGTGTTTGTCTACAAATCTATAGTCCTCCCCAGAGAAATAACTACAATTTCTATGAAGCAGTGCAAGAATAGAGAGACAGCAATGTATAGTGGTCAGTAGCAGCCTACTATCTGGGAAGTCTAAGTTCAAAATCCCTAGTCTACAAAGGAAATGTGCTGGGTGAACTTGGTCTGGACACACACACTCAGCCTAATCCACCTCACTGGCTTGTTGTTATTCTTCATCTAAGAAGTTCACATGGCTTTTCTACTGAGGAAGACTGGATCACAAGGGCATGAATACAGTGAAAAAGAGGAGGGGAACCCAGTTGTACCCAGGAGAGCCCTGGCATAATGAGCCCAACAAAACAGACACTGTAGCAAGGCACACGAAAGCTCATACTCTGAATAAAACTTTGTTGGTCTTAAAGGTGCTTTTTATTTCTCCTGTGTGACTGAGGCAGCTGAACAAAGAAAGGCAGGAGGAAGGAGAGGAACCTTAGCCATTAGCCAATGGGGGGGGAAGAAAGGCATGCCTTTGTCTCCTGTGCAATTGAGGCAGCCTGGCCAGAAAGCAAGCTCTGGCTCTTCCCCTCCCTCCCCCTGGGAGGAGGGAGGAAGAGCCTCAGCCAGTGCAGGGAACAGAAGCTTGCCTATCTATCTCTCCTGTGCGATTGAGAGAGTCTGGCAAAGCAAGCTGCGATGCAGCAACAGCAGAACTGGAGAAAGAAGGAGACAGCCAGTTCCTTGTGGGCCAGATAGGAGCCCGCCAAGGGCCTGATCTGGCCTGGTGGCCACATGTTTGACACCCCTGATGTACACCCTTCTATTGTTGAAATGTTCACTCTTCTAACACATTTAGTGACATTTATAAATATAGTTTTAAATATAATGTATACATTATATATAAATATAATAAATTTTAAACCCTACATCAATAACTCAGCTTCTTCCATTCATTAGTCAAACATGAATTTACAAAAGGTCTCCAGGTTGTTTCCCAGTGACCTTACACAATTTCTCCACAAGTAATCATGTTCCAACAAGCTTCTATTGCCATGTCTCCACTAAATAAACCCAGAAAGAGCTAGAAAGACCTTTCATTCTCTAGTTTGTCTCAGAATTCCCCCATCTTCCAGTAACCACTTCAGTCTTTGGTGGGAAAGGAATGCAATGAAACTAGGCTGTCAGGAGGGATCTAACACTCAGACGACTCCACTGTCAGTGGTCTTCAGGCAGAGTTACAAACATCTAGCCTGTTGAAAATATGGCCACAGAGGAGCTCATCAACCACTTTAATATACAGTCACAGTGTATATTAAAACCTGTCATTCTGATTACAAAAGTCTCTGTAGGGCTGGCTCAAGTCTTGATTATAGGCAGATTCATAGCCTGACACATAATTGTTTGACAGTGCATAGCATGTAAAAAACTACCCCTCTCAACAAAGGAATTCTTGGCCAGATTGCAGCAGGGTTGGGAAACAAGCAGACCTCTGGCTAATTAGCTGGTTTGCTACACCCTGACTACCTTGTAACATCATCATGCCACATGGGAGATGATAAGGCTTCTAGCAAGAAAGACAAAAATAGCATAAAAGGCCAAGCACATCAGGCAAGACAGAAATCAAAAGTCTGCAGTCAAAGAATTGTCCCTCTCAAAATGCAGAGACAGAGACACCACCACCACCTCACTTGTCAAGTATTTGGGGGCAAAGATGAAGAACAATTATTTTTGTAGTGCAACTGCTCATTCCTGCCTCATGCAGGACTCTGGAGAGGCAGCATATACAATCCCTAAATAAATAACAATTACCTAAATGATTAAAGTGCTAGTTTTATTTTTAACACATTTATATTCTGCCTTTCCGCTCGGTCAAAACACTCCCAGCTAAAACCAAAGATAAAATAGCAAGCTCCAAATCCTGCCCCCCCTTAAAAGTGCAAGGGACTGGTTCAGTATGACATAGCATAAGAGACTGGCTTTAAAATGCAAGTATAAAGTCAAATAGTGTATTTATTTAAAAACAAGACTAGGTTTTTCTCAAGTACACTATCAAAAAAAGAGGGAGCTGTCTTACATTCATATACAATTTACAGTTATATATAGTAATTTTAAAACGTGCATCACATTGTTTGGGGGGGATCTTACATCCAGGGTCATCTTCCTTTTAAGAAAACATGGTATTTGTTCTCAACTGAACCACGACTATCATTTTCCAGTTTTCTGATTGTACTGAAGTACTCAATTTGAATATAAACCTGTGCCTTATTTAATGTAAAAGATCCATGCTGTCCTTAAAATACCAGGGAATTGACAATGGATGGCAGAAGCCTTATTTAATCATTCCTGGTTATAATAAAGAACTGGGTACGCAATACAGCTCCATCAGGTCTCTGAGAAAGCAGGATGATGGGCAGGGTGACTGCAGTGGGTCCAGTAACCACCCCCCAATCAAATTACATTATCAGACTACAGTAGCTTCCAAGGCCTACCCTCTCTGCTGCCTCAATTGTCTGGTGGCTTCTACAGCAATGGCACCTGACAGAGACAAATTCACACAGAGAGAAGCATGGGTCTCTTCACGAATGCTAAGGTGTGTGTTTGCAGAACTTACTCCTGCTCCAGGCAGGCAGACATATATTTTCTGATGTAATTGTGACAAAGCTTTACCCCCTCCCCAATAATCTCTGATAACTACTCACAAATGTCAGTAGTCTCTGATCTGCCACTTGCATCACCAGAATTCACAAGATTAAGATTTATAATTGCCAAACTGATTATCTGGGACAGTTTCTTGACATTTACAGTGCTAATCACATTACCTACTGTCAGAGGATAAAAAAGAAGGAACAAAAGTTGAATACACATTTCTACCCACCATTTGTTGAGTTTAATTGACTGAACAACAAGATAGCTGGAATAGAAAAATCTATCTATACCTTTTTATCCCTTCCCCCCAAGGCACTCACATGGTCATCCCCTCCCCATTATTCCCCACAACCACCTTGCAAAGTAGATTTGACTGAGACATAAGTGACCACCCCAATATTATTCAGTGAGCCTCATGGCTAAATAGGGGATCTGAACTCAAGCCTCCCCCATTCAAGTCCAACGGTGGCTTATATCATGCAGACTATCAAGTGTGTACTCACTGATGTTATATACCACATTTACTACTGGAAGTGCTCTTCAATATTCCCTCTCTAACTCCCTCAGTGAATGGTAAAGGTTCACAATATCTTGATGTGTTTTTAATGCCCAGAAGCACAACTGAACGAAGTGCAGTGGTAAACTTTACTTGGGTTTCAGAGACAGGGGCTCAGGTAAGTCAAATCCCTGTTCAGGGGCTCGGGTAAGTCAAATCACCTTTGAGCCTTGTCCAAAGTGGAAGCAGTACTAGTTCTATCCAGATTTCTTACAAAACTTACCCAGAATATACATGAACATAAAACTCCAAGAAAACGTAAGGAGAACTGGACCCCCTAAAAGCACAGTGCATCTATCTGATCAGTCTTTGGAGTTCATGTTGTATAAAGCAGAGACGCTGCTTGATACTTCTTCTGAGAAACTCAGAAAAACTCACAAAAGATATCAAACATTGTACTGTTGAAATATTAATCACACTCGCTTGCATTTTCAATCATGCCCTAAAAACAAAGCTTTCTATCATTTTCAGAGCCATGGTGTACGGCGTACGGCGTCTCAGCTACGCTATGGTTTCATGGGTATTTGTTACAGTAAACACATAATTTGCCAACATTACTACTTAGAGACATGTCCTGAGGTGCTATGACTCTCTGGCATGTGTCCTGAAGCACATTTGGAGATGCTTAACTCCCCTTGTTCTTTATTTATTCATTAAAACCAACACTGAACTGCGGTACTGCATACCGTACAGGGTTGCTAGGCCACCACCAGGAACCTCCGGGAGCTTTGGACGTGGGCGATAACCCAGACTTCACAAAAGCACATCAGGTGAGACGTAAGAGCATCACCTGATGCACTGATGTTACACTAACAGATGCCCAGTTAAATTTTATTAGGTTCCAAAGTCAAAGAAGATTTGATGCACTGACATTACATTCAGGTTTTCATCACATTTCTCCTGCCAGCCAGGATGTCAAAAATGGTCAGGGGAAAGATGGGCAGACCACCAGGAGGCGGCCTGCCCAAAGTGGGCAAAGAATAAGTCTAACACAGTGTTAAGTGGATTTAACAACAGCCAGTTTATTTTCAGAGGGCAGCCATGTTGGTCTGCAGAAGAACAGGTATATTTGAGTCCAGTGGTACCTTAGAGATCAGTAAGATGTTCAGGCTATAAGTTTTTGAGAGTCAAAACTGATGAAGGGAGCTTTGACTCTCGAAAGCATGTACCCTGAAAACCTTGTTGGTCTCTAAGGTGCTATTAGACTCAAATCCAGGCAGTTTGTTGGATTAGAAGGAACACATGTGCTGCTGTGGTAGTAACAGCATTAGGAGAGGCTCAGTTAAAACAAAAGCATCCTGCTCACAAACACTCAGGCATGACTGTCCTTCTAGCCCCATCAATCAATACTAATTTCCTAAGGTTGGAGACATGTTGACGGAAGTTTGAGCCCTGACAGTCCATAATGCAGTGATGATTCATAATAGCTATCAAAATCATTTACCCAAAAAGTATAGAAACTGGAAGGAAGGAAATAGTTATTAAAGCCATTATTAAAGTCTAATGCAAGCCACTGCCAATACTGCGTTAGCTCTTTACCTTATTTATCGTTCTAACATTGCGGTTCTCTGGTTAGCAAAGAACCACCAGCAGTAATGACATTGTCAATATTTATTCCTTCTATCTATAATACTTCTTGCCATTAAAATATTCCCCTTAGGACTACATACCAACACTTACTTACTTGGAAGCAAGTCCCACAGAAATCAGCAGGGCTTAGTTCCAAGTAATCACAATTCTAATCAGGCTGCAAGTTCTAGAATCACAGAGTGCGAAAGGATCAGGAAATTGACGTCCCATTCCTATTCAAGGCAGGATCCTCTACAAAAGGTGGGACACCTCTACACACATAGTCCAGCAAAGTGGCTTAAAGTATACGATTGTGTAAATTTTTTGAGCACCAGTATAGGCAGCTCTATGAATATGATTACTCAAAGTTGCATGTTTAACATTTTTATAATATCTCAGCATGAACTGCAAATAAATTGGGTATTATATTTGCTCACAAATATTATTAAATATTCTGGCTTTAGGGAAGTTTTTTTTAAATGCAATTTTCTTTTTAATTCAAACTAGAGGCTAGTAAAGTCTTGCTAAGGAAGGTTGGTGTCATACATCTTTCAGAAGGAAAAGAGTTTGGTCTTCTAAACTATACAAAAGAGAATGCATATCTGGTACAGCCAAAGCTTATGCATAGATCTAGATCTGCTTACCACATTACTTTCCTTTAACCGCACTAAAAAAAAAACAACAACCCTGTAAGGAAGTGGCCACGGGCCATGTCAATTTATTTAATCTGTACATTCTTATCCTGACCTGCTTCCAAGGAGCCCAGGGCAGCATATACGATTCTCCTTTCCTCCATTTTATCCCCACAACTGCCAGGTAGGATAAACTGAAAAAGAATGGCTGCCCCAGAGTTACCAGGGAGTTTCAGGGATTTTTACCAACATTATGATCATATAGGAGTTTGAGACAGGTGACTTAGTTCTCCAATTCCACCACTCTCATTGTCTCAGATTCACATTTCAATGAATCACTGTACCCATTTTCTAGCTACTACCTTACATTTTTAGAATGTAAGCAACCAAAAGGAAAAATAAGGAAAAAATCAAATATATAGACGACTATCCATTCCTAGGAGGTAAACTCAGAGTTTATGGGAGCTTTCTGACAGTTCTATAAGTTATTCGGTAGTTGATAATAAATATCTTTCATACATTTTTAGTTTGTCTTCTTTTTCTAGAATTTGCCTATTAAGTGAATAAGGATTTTGCATTTCTGCCATCAGCAGCTGCTTAAAAGCTACCAGGGACACGAATGGAGAGAGAGCAAAAAATTAGTAGCACATGATCATGTCCATTTAGCAGCTTCTCTTCTTTTTAATGGAAACATTATTAAAATATATTTTTTCAACATCTGATAGTTATGAAGGATATAAAATCTTGCATAAAGTCTGGTCTACACATTACATTTCCCATGTGCAAGACAAAACTGGTAGTAGCTATTATCATTACCTAACAGAATTGCTGTGAGGATAAAATGCAAGTGGGGAGAACCATGTATGCTGCTCTAAGTTCTTTGGAGGAAGGCTGGGATAAAAATTGACTAGATTTATGAATAAATAAACTGTCAGACTCGGGTTCGCCTCCTTTTGTGTCTTCTGCACCTGTGATATTAATAACCTGTATTCTGTACCCTGCACACACACCCCATGCCTTCCCCGCTTGCTTGGACTGAAGCAGATGTATCCTGCTGCCCACTTATTGTTTGCCCTCGCTGACATTCCTGGTGGGAGGGGGGAGTAAGAGAGAGACTGTGTGAATATCTGTAGTTTAGGGAGACAACGCTAGTAACGTTTTTCCCAAGCAGCACCTCACGGAACTTTCACATGAGAGTGTCCTTGAAGAAGATAAGACTTTGAATGGCTAGTTGAACTGTTGTATCTGTCTGGGTTCTTAGATCTGCTTACACGTATGACTGTGTGGCGTATGCTTGGAATGTGGGTTTTAGTTATACGCCGGGGTTCCGCTTCTGCTCCTCAGTCCTGACAAAGAGTTCACCCTTTCAGCATCTCAAATCTCTTTAATAAACTTTCTCTCAAGAAAGCCTGTGTGGAGAGTGAGCTGACTGGGAACCTGACAGATTGTCAGAACTGATCACTCCTACCCGAAACCCCACTATTATTATGGGGAACGGAGAGGGAGACGGCGGAGCAGGGACCAGTACCGGGTCCAAACCTGAGTTGCCTGGCCCTGATCCCCATAAGAAGAAGATGGGGAAGTCTACTGGGATGTGCCCCAAGAAACAGGTGTTCTTCCAGCCCCCGATCGCTGGGATGATCCAGCCTAGTTGGGGGGGGAATCCTGGTCTCTGCAGCGCTCGGGGACATGCTGAATGGGAATGGCAGAGGGTGTCCTGTATGTTCCAGGATGATGCCGAGCTAGGAGAGAGGAGTGGGAGAATGAAACGGCCGCTGAGAGGGGCCAGTCCAGCCTGCATTCGGATCTCAAGAAGATGAAGGAGGGTTTCCAATTCCTGGTGAAGAACCTCCCCAAGTTGGTGAAAGAACTGATGGAAAAGGACGCCACCAACACCTCGGATGAGGAAGGTGAGAAAGAGGAGGAAGCCGAGTCTCTTCCCCGGCCCACCATGCTGAAACCTGGCATGGAGCAAGAAAGGCCTCGCGATGCACTGGAAGCAGCAAGCTACCTTTGACGGGAGCCCTGCCAAGCTGGCCTTCTTTGTGGTCCAGGTGCGGAAGATGTTACTTGAATGGGGCCACACGTTTGCTTCAGATGAACAGCAGGTGGACTTTGTCGGCTCCCACTTGTGTGATGAAGCTGCTGACTGGTTTGTCGGCCTGTACAACATAGCGGCACCAGAACTGAAGGATGTCGATGCCTTCATGCAAGCTCTCCATCAACAGTTTGAAGACCCTCTGGAGTTGGAAAAGGCGAGAACCCGCCTGAGAGGTATTCAGCAAGGTGCCCAGTCGGTGCAAAAGTATTCAGATGAGCTTAAGGCCACTGCTGCGAAATTTCTAGGGTGGCCTGAAGAGGTGTTCATCAAATTCTACACGGCCAGCCTCAATACCCTCATCTTGGAGAAGGTGTTGGTGCAAGACAACCCCTTAACACTAGCCAGGTGGATCCAAGTGGCGTGTGAAGTGGAAAATCGCCACAATCTGGTAAAGTTGTACCACCAGAAGACCACTGGTTAGGGGGGCATAACCTGAGGGTCATGGGGCAGAGACTCCCCCCCCCAGTGGATTGGGAACAGCACTTGAAAAAGGGGCTTTGCCTCCGATCTGGGAAGCCTGGCCATTTTGCCGCCGATTATTCCTGGGCCAGGGCGGAGATCGAAATCCCCCTGCGCTATACAGGCCGCTGATTTTTTGTCGTCTGAGACAACCTCTTCCAGCGATAGAGACGAGCCTCAGATGCAGGGAAAAAGCCAGGAGCTGCTGTGAAGGGCGCCAACCAGCAGGTCCACGATTTCTAGGCACGAGAATCGGTGATGATGGCGGCACGCTAGCAGACTCACCTCCCAGACCTCCCGGGGGTGAAGCTGCGCTCCAGCCGAAGGAGGGGGGTGCAGGTTCACTATTCCCCCAGGGACCCAGCTGAAGGGACCCTGGCCATGGAGCTTTTGAGAGGTTGCCTCTTCGACGGCATAATGCCGGAGAATTGAGGCACCTCTCTGCTCTGATGGTTTTTTGTGCTGTGAGACCGAATGGACTAAGTGACGCTGACTGGGGCAAGCGCAGGAGATCGAGCGTGAAATGGAGTGTAAACAAGGTCTGTGGACCAATTATGAACGTGAGTCGTTAAGCATTGATTAAAAAGAAAAGAAGCTCCCCACCCCACGGAACAGAAGATAAGGTGAGCGGGGGAGGGACGCCTTCCAAACGCATAGATTTTAGAGCGATTGGGGGGGCGGAAGCATAAAAGGTTAAAACTGCTAAGGATTACTTACCAAGGCGAGTGCGAGAGTTAAGGAGCATATTCAGAGACTTTCAAAAAGTTTGTGAAAGTAAACAAAGAGAAAAACATGGCGGGGAAGAGGACGGAGAAAGAGAAGCATCTGAAATCGAAAGTAACTGAGAGCCCAAAACCGGAAAGAGCCTACGAGCCGGCAAAGACTTTGGCAGACTCCATGCGCCACCTGCTGGACCAAATGAATAATCTTAAAGAGCAGATGACATCAATGACCCAGTGTATTACCACTCAACAAAATCAGATCCGCGAGACCTTGAAAATGATGAATCAAACGAATGAGAAGGTGAAAGAAGTGGACGCCACTACCCAAAAGGTGAAGAAGAAAGTACAAAAACTGGAAAAGAAGCAAGTTTCTACAGAAGAGCAGTTGCTACAATTACAAATGGAAAAAGCTAATACGATCCTTCGCTTTCAGGACATGCCAGAGACTAAGGGAGAGAATCTGAAGGAAGTGATGAGTGAAACACTGGCCCCAGTGACAAAGATGAAGGCGGAATTTTTGCTAAGCGAAATGGATGTGGCCTACAGATCATATTCAGGATACATAAAGAACAATAATCTGCCTGGGGAAATTGTCGTAAGATTCTCAAAGAGGCATGTAAGGGATGCAATCCTGAAAGCAGTATCTGGAGCACCCCTGAGAGCTGGGGAGAATGTCATCAGAGTACTGAAGTATATTCCATTTGAAATAAGACAGCGGAGAAAGAAATATAAAGATCTTGTTCTTTTTCTTCAAACAAATTCAATTGGATATAGATGGTTAATTCCAGAAGGCATCACCTTTAAAATTAAGGATAAAAAAAGAAAAGATTCACTCTGTTCTGAAAGCGAGAGAATTTTTAAGAGTCCAGCTGGGAGGGCCAGAGGAGGAAGAAAAAGAAGGGGACAGCAAGTCCAGTGGCGAGCTGGACTTGGGTTCTTCCAGAGAGGACTCTCTGTCTGAGAAAGGGGCAGCAGCTCCTAAAAGTCCTTATAAGTTGCGGAAGAGACTGGACAAAAAGAAGTGAAGGCTGAAGGACTCTGAATTGTGCCTTTGAAAAATGTTGAATTGAGATGCTTTGGGGTATTTCCTGATATCAGTTAAATTTAAGATGTGGGAAAAGTTAATAGACTATGTGACTCAGTTTGTAATGAGATTAATATGATTAAGACTAGATGTGTATTTAAGCTGATTAGAAGATCTCTTCTCTTGAGTTTTTAGTCAGTAGTGGGTATCTTTTCTTTATCCCCTTAAATGTAGTCCCCTTCCTTATTTCTGTTATAGTTTGTAGTTTTAATAAAAATGCAATAAAAATTCCCCATTGGGGAGGGGGGGGAAAAGAAATAGTACTTCTTTGTTTCATGTGACTGTGACTGTGACCCTTTTGAACCCCTAAGCCAAAACCCAAATCCGTGTGAGGGCATTAACTGATTCGGGGTGCTCCTGGGATCTTATCAGCCCCACTCTAGTTACGGGATTGGGGTGTGATGTCCATGAATTGGGGGATCCTGTAGTCTTCACCCAAATGGATGGGACTACCATGCAGTCGTGCAAATTTCAGACTGTGGAACTACCTGTAGGGGTGTTGGGACATTGGGAACCATGGGCTTTCATAGTGCACCCCACGGCCCAGTTCCCCATGGTATTGGGCAACCCCTGGCTGGCAGTCCATGACCCCTACGTTCAATGGAGCAAAGGAACATTGACATTTCTAGATCCCAGGTGTAAAGAATACCAGTCGAACCTGGCATGGGGGGAGGAGCGCTGCTCGGCCCCGGCACGGGTTTGATTGGCCCACGAGGAACTAAACACTATTCCCCCAGAATACCGAGACTTGGGGAGGGTGTTTGAGGAAGGGGAGGCAGAAGAATTACCTCCTCTTCGGAAGACTGACTGTGCTATTGAGATACTGCCAGGGCATAAAATGCCCAAAGGAAAGCTGTATGCTATGAACCTCCCAGAGAGGGAGGAATTTTGACGGTTCATTACCAAAAACTTAGAGCGGGGTTTTATCAGGCCCGCTACCTCCCCTTTTGCAGCCCCGATACTCTTCAGGAAGAAAAAGGATGGGGGCCTGAGGCTGTGTACGGACTACCAGGGGTAAAATGCCGTGTCGATGTCAAACGCATACCCTTTGCCTTTAATAAAAGACTTAATGGCAGAGGCAGCCAAAGGGAAGTTGGATCTTTGGGATGCATATTTTAGAGTGCGCATCCAAGAGGGCAACGAGCATAAAATGGCTTTTAAAACCCCTCTGGGACAGTTCGAGTACCTGGTGATGCCCTTTGGGTTGGCTGGGGCCCCAGGGCTATTCATGAATTTAATTAATGAAGTATTACACAAGCACCTGTTCAAAGGTTGTTTATCTAGATGATGTGTTAGTGTACATGCAAGATTTAGATTCACACGTGAAATTGGTGCGTGAAGTGTTGACTGCCCTATATGACAACCATTTGTTCGTCAAACTGTCAAAGTGCGAGTTTCACAAGACTGAGATAGATTTCCTGGGGTATCGCATCACCCAGCAGGGATTGGGGATGGACCCAAAGAAGGTGCAGGACGTCGTGGGATGGGAACCCCCTAAGACTTGGAAACAGCTCCAAAGTTTCTTGGGGTTCACGAATTTTTATCATGCATTCATCCCCAATTTTGCACAAGTATCGCTCCCTCTGACCGACTTATTAAAGACTAAAGGGAAGGGCCCTAAGGCAAACAAAGGAGGAGTGAGCTCGAGTGGTCCTCTGATTGCCAATGGGCTTTTGATAATTTAAAATTACTGTTCACTTCAGAGCCCATTTTACATCACCCCGATGAGAATAAGGGGCTTATTGTCCAAGTGGACACAGGGGGAGGCAGGAGCCCATCCTTCCTGTAAGCCAGTCCCAACCACCCACAGCACTTTTAGAAGGCAACTCCATAAGGCAACTTGTTTCAACTTCCAGCTGGAGTATGGCTTCCAGTGCCCATGGAGAACACATGACAACCAACATGTCTACTTTGTCCCTCGATCACAGGACCTATTGTGAAAATTAAAGAACCATCTCTTTTCCTATATTCTGTTCTATAGAATGCACTGCATTATCTACATTAGTGTTTAACAGTGGCACAACTTATATAGAGGACACTGGAGAACAAGTTGCCCTTATTACTGGACTTACTGTCTGTGAAAAGTAAGTTACAGTGGAGCCAAGGATGTTAATTTATTTTGTTTCACTTTGAACAGTGCTATAAGACAGTTTGATATAATTAGCAAATTAATGTAATGCTCGGGGGGGATTCATTCGCTCTGTTTTGTCTCTTTTTTGTGTGTGTGGAATGCCTAGTTAAGTGTGAGCTGGTGGGGATATTGTTCTTTAGGCTTTAACGCCTCTAACCAAAGGAGGAAATTATTTCCAGGTCAGCTCAGAATTTTCAATGGTATCTTTTGCTTGAGCTTTTCAGGTGCCACAGGGTTCATATCTAAAATTCCATGGATTAGTCACAGGTTCTTCTGCCATCAAGGATGCTGCTCAAAATAGAGGACCAGTATTTCCAGCTGGAATATTCACAGAACTGCCCAGAATCCTCCTGCTCTGAAAGTCTGATGACACTAGAGGGCTAATCCAGTGCTGCTGATATAAAACATTTCAGATCTTTTTGCTTTCCCTCAGTCTAGGCAACGTTTTGTCAGTAGGCTACTGGATCTTCTCTTCTCATTGCCAACTAGCCAAAGAATTTGCCCGTTCTCCAGCTTTAGTGCTTGATAATGATAAATTTATCAGGTGAACACATGTGAAGCTGCCTTATACTAAATCAGAAACTTGGCCCATCAAGCCTGCTTGCAGGGAGGGCAGCATACAAATCTAATAAAATAAATAATAAATAAATAAGGTCAGTATTGTCTACTCAGACTGGCAGCAGCTGTACAGAACCTCAGGCAGAGATCGTTCACATCATCTCCTACCTGGTTCTGTTAACTGGAGATGCCAGGGATTGAACCTGGAACCTTCTGCACACAAAGCAGAGCCTCTTCCACTGAGCCACACTGATCATTGCTCCCCATCGATAACTACTGCATCATGTAATGATTACAACAGTTCTGGTAGCAGCAATCAGCTCTCAGAGTACCAATGACTTCAGTGGACTCAGAAATGTATAGCTCTGCTTAGCATGGTCCTTCAACAAATAAAATTACAAACTTGTGTCAAAGCTACTCTATGTACCACAGTTTCTTTGAAGCATGTATTCCAGTTGCAGCATTGATAAGTACTGATCACAAAGCCAGCAAGCACCACTTTGAGAGCTTCCACGAACCCTCCAGCAGCTGACAGAAAATACAACACAAGCATATGGATACTCATTAGGGTAGTACAGCATAAAGAAAGCAATTCTAAGCATTATGGCTGGGATTACTTAACATGAGGAGACTGTCGCTGGTAGCATCCCCATGGCAAGTATAACCTCAAGACTAACCATTAGTTTTTAGAACTATTTTAGAACTTCTATAGAACGGATAGGAACAGAAAGCAACTTGGGATTTGACATTCTCCTTTCATTTAAACAGATATGATCCTCAGCCTCATTTAAAAAAATCAAAAGCTCTTATTTTTCAGTTGATGTATTAAATAGCACATGTTCACTCACTTTATGCTAATACAGCACCACTGTATTTGACCTTGCTATTTTAAACAGGAATACAATTATGCTGATGAACCAATTATTTTCATACAACGCACTAGTCAAAAACGAACATCCTCCTCTTTTCTCAAGAAAATAAAGTTACATTCTGACATTGCTTTATATCGTCAATATCAGACATAATCATCATTACATTGTTGTTGTGATACTCACTTTAAAAATAAAATAAGTTGTGACAGAGCAATACAGCATTAAAGTTGTAAAATATCAGCATTGCCTTAAAAATTCTTCCCATAAAAACAATGACATACATCTTCCTGGTAATAAATATATTTTAAAAGAAAAGAAGTTTATAAGCCTTGAATTAGGCCTATACTTTATTTATCGGTGAACTTTATAACCAGCTTTTCAAAATATTTTCAAAGGCCCCGGTCACACGGGCCGGATATCGTGGGGGGGAGGCGTGGCTGTTTGCCCCGGAGCGAACTACCCCGCGGCAGCCAGATCAAATGTCCCGCCCGATGTCCCGCCGACGTCCCGTGGTTGGGGGGAGGTGCCGATCATACCTCAGTCCTGCAGCGTGGCAAAGAAGCGGCGCCACGGGGGTTGCGTTGTTGTTTTTAACCCAAGTGTTCGCATGCGCCGTTGGGTGCTTGTGTGCACCCGTGGAGACCTGACCAAAAAAAACTTTTCGCGACGGGACATGGGCGGGCGCCGGATGCCACGAGCTAAAACCGGAAACATGCTCTGACACCCGCCCTTGCCCCGCAGTTTCCGGAAACTAGTACCTCGAAGGTACTAGTTTTTTTACAGCGCATCTTCGGAGTGAAGCCTCGGGTGAACCACGGGAGCTCTATGCTTCCCAGATGTGGTGGTGAGATTGCGCCCGGAAAATCCACCTATCTTCCATCTCTCTAGCGTGCCTAATGCTGCGTGTGACCGGGGCCATCGTGTGTGACAATCCTGAATTAACACAAACATTTCAAAACAGCAGTTCAAACAAAAATCCATCTTCTTATCTATAATCTAACAGCCAAAACAGCTAAACATGAGTCAGAAACGGATGCTCATGCTGAATCACTGTCCCATAACAAGTCATACAGAGTGGGTCCACTCACCTAAAAAGCACTTCAATGGACTCTGTGGGGGGAGGGGCTTCCAATTTTTCCCTGCTGCTCTCCTAAGTGGCAGTGGAGGACAAAGACTGATGGCAGGACACTGCCCAACTATCTGCAAGCTCCCCACTCTCCCTTCCCATCAAATTTGGCTCTGAGTTTAGGCTTCCCAGTTAAGAGAGGGGGAAATCACTGGGAGGAGATTGCAAATGAACAGTGGCAGATGGGAGAAATGTTAAGTACCTTAGGGGAAGAGGCTGTAGTCCAGGAGTAGAATGCATGCTTTGCATGCAGAAGGCTCCAGGTTTAATCCCAGACATCTGCAGTAAAAGGACTTCAAACAGAAGGTGCTGGATAGAGGGATTTCTCTGCCTAAAATCCTGGGAAGCTTTTGCTAGTCGAGAGTAGCCAATACTGAGCTAGATGGATCAATGATCTGATACATTATAAAGCAGCTTCAAATGCTCGCTCCCCTCTTCCCCTTCTTCCTTGCTTCTCCATAGCCCTTCTGGGTTCAGAGATTTAACCACAGTTTTCTTGCTTGTGGTCCTCCTGATGCGTCAAGTTTTCCTCCCATTTCCTCATGACAGCTGACAGCACTTGTTTGATGGAACTTTACAATGTCAAAACAATCCCTACATATTAAAAAAAGTTCTGTTAAAGTACACAAGATCAAAGAAAACATATAATTATGAACATAAAATTACTCATGATTGTGATGGAAGCCATCTCATTTAGCTGATAAGGCCAGCAGGCTGATTTTTAAAAAGAAACTATTCACTGCAGCTTCAACAGTAGATACAGACAGACTCGGAACTGACAAATCCTGCCTTTTGTTTATGCTCAGTTTAAGAAAAGCTTGAATGTGCAAATATACTTTGAGCTGGACACCTTATGTGCCAAAGCCACAATCTGAAAAAAGATGTATGTATTTCCTGAAGAATGGGAATGTGGAATGAAATGGTGCCATGCCCACACATGAAGAATAACACTCCTTATGAGTGACAATATACAGGGATGGTGTTTGAAATAAAATGGCAGCTTCTCGAAATTGTAAAACACACATAGGAGCCGAGGGCATACAGATATATCATAACTGGCACTGATGATAATATTTTTACACATTTATAGCCAGAGAAGGTGAGGACAGTTCTATTACTGACTTGACCTGTCCCCGGAATCGTCTGCTATTTATTTCCTTTTTCCTTAAGCTTTGCATGTATTTGAATGCAAACAAAAAGTTAAATATTTAAATTGGATAGCATTTCATTTCTCCATACCGATGCTATTCACAGATTGCATAGAGCCTGTTTTGTGTCTCATTCTGATGCCATTTAATGAATAGCTCCAGGAAAGAGCAATAAAAACTCCAGAGGGAATTCAGCCACTAGCACTTTATTCTACAATGTCCTAGGGGGAATCTGAACAAATCAGGGGAAAAAATACCCCTGGATTTGTCTTTGATAAAATGCCAGTCATTACACTGCTGTTTGAAATTCACTGTGGACCTGAACTACAATATATGTTTTACCAAATATATGGTAATTAATTCTAATGACATTTAAACCCCCTTCCCCCTCTGTTTTTAGAACCACCATTCAACACAAATAAGCTAATAAAGTCTACTAGGAATGTCATGACTTATTTCATAACATTTTCAAAAGACAAAGAGAGATTTATACCTTCTTAACAGCACTCTATGGGAAAAGGTCATGATGAGCTCTTTCAACTGTGTTAAAGACAATGATGATGACGTACTGACAACCAAATTCATCTAAAAATACATTTGCCATAAAATATTGGTAATTATTGCCTACAGTGCTATACTAACCCTGTGGATCTTGAAAGAATGACACATTTCCCCACTAGAAAAACGAAGAAGAAGAAGAAGGAAATGTGGCCCAGACACTCCAACAAGTTGTGAAAAAGCCCTCGGTTAGGCCTGTTTTATGTCTAATGTTAACATTCACAGCATGAACTTTATCTTACAACAAAAGCAAGAACTACAGCTCAGAACAAGCCAGGTACAAGACAGAATGTTGGGTGCTTATTTCTTCCTCCCATATTCAAATAAGCCTTGAAATGAGCGAGGGATGATTTTTGGTGTCAGCCCATTTCACACACTGCAACAATCACTACCATGTTTACCAGTTCTTCTGGGCCGCCAACATCACCTGGTGCATCCTGGAATCCCATGGGATCCCAATAACTTAACTAGTCCACAGCCTTTGTGAAGGGGCTGTCATGAGTAAGTACTGTGCCACTGAACTTTCTCCTGGCACAGATCACTGGTAACAGAGAGTTGGGGGGAAGTAGGCAGTTTAGTTTGACTGCTAGCTACTTGCTCCCAAAAGCCAGGATTGTTTTTGATTTCTTGAGAGTACACATTTGACCTGTGCTCTATCAGCTACACTGGCTTCAAACTGAATTTTGAATCAGGTTCAAGGTTTTAGTACTTACCTTCAGAGCCCTAAGTCTGGGACCATCGTATCTACAGGACCACCTCTTCCTATATGCCCCTCAGGGAGCATTATGCTCAACTATTACCAACTTGCTGGTAGTCCCTGGTCCCAAAGCAGTCCGGCTATCCTTGACCAGAGCCAGGACTTTTTTGGCCCTGGCCCCAGCCTGGTGGAACTCTCTCCCCAGTGAGATATGGGCCCTGTGGGACTTGGGTCAGTTCTGCAGAGCCTGTAAGACTGAGATGTTCTGCCAGGCATTTGTTGAGTACGGTTGTACTGATGCAGCTTCCCCAGGAGGCATGGGCTGAGGTCCAGCAGGGCAAGTCATAGGCAAGGTTGCAGAGAGTAACCAAAGTGCATTCCAAAAGTCAGGGATTCCAGAGAGCAGGTTTACCAAATTCCAGTCTAGGGTCAGAGAGTTCCAGGCAGCAAGTCCAAATCCAGTCAGAGGTTCCAGAAAAGCCGGTTGTCAGGTCCGGTCCAAGGCTCATGGTTGCAGAGGTGCAGTAGCAGCAAGGTCGGTGGCTCTGTAGCAAAGTGTATTTGTTGCGGCCATAAACAGCTGCTTCTCCCAGCTGAATTTATAGACAAAGTCTTAATGAGCTAAACTCCCAGCTAATTCCTTAGCAGTCATCCCAAAACTACTCATTCATCTCTTCAATTAATAGCTAACTGTGGGCCATGATTCTCACACTTCTCCTTTTTTGCAACTCTAAGCATCTCTAACAACATCAGCGCTGCAAGTGTGTGGGTGAGCTAGGTGGACTGGTAGTGGCTTCTGAAGACTTGTTTACTGCTTCAGAGCTACAAGGTGTTGGCTTGGTTTCAGTTGCAGGTTGTGACTCCTGATCAGCCGGTAACCTGATCTCTTGTTCTCCTGGTTCAGAACCAGCTGAAGCCGGCTGTTCAATTACCAGCTGACAGCTAGCGCGTAGCTCTTCATCTGAGAAATCTGAGCCATCACTCAGTACACACTGACTTACGACACCAGCAACAGTTAGAGAGAACAGTGGCCTCCCAGGTTTCCCCCCGTCCTTTATTCTTTTATGTTTAAGATCCTCCCTGTGGAAACAATTTGGATTATACACAAGCCACCTCAGCTATCTGCGGAACAGATATGTTAGCCACCCAACAGTAGACTAAATTGCTGAATAGCACTAGATTTTAATGTATGTATTCCATTATGGATTGATATATATGTTGTATGCCACCCTAAGTCCTGTATGCAGGAAATGGAGCAGGATAGAAATCAAATAAACTAAACTTTTCCTCTTAAAGGAAAGGAAGGAAGGTGACAGAATCAGGAAGCGTGTGGTTTGTCTCACCTACAGCTGCTCAGATCTATGTGGGGTCTGGGGATGTTGGGATCCTTCTTGTCAAAGAACCCAGTTAAGAGAGGCTGACTGAATAACCGGGTTCAATTCCACACTTCTCCACATGAAGCCAGCTGGGTGACCTTGGATCAGTCACAGCTCTCAGAGCTCTCTCAGCCCCCCCCCCCTAGATAAGTCTAGCTCGCTAAAAGACTTAGAACTTAAGGCTGCCAGACAATCTTCAGATCTCTTGGTTATACCACACACAGTGCCATACGATAGGTGCTCCCTCTCCTGTAAGTTAAAACCCTGTTTGAGGCAGCTAGGTTCATCATTCCTCCAGGTGAGGGGAGGTCAAAGGGTGCCAATGCGGAGCCTTTTCCTTCTCCCATGCAGTAGTGCTGCACTCCAGTCAATGTCCAACAGAAGAGGTTAAACAGACAGGACTGACAAGCAAGAGCTAATCAGATTTGAGATTTTCCATGTATATACTTACAGGTAATCACCACACTGCCTTTACAGCAGTTCCACCTGGGCAGCCTCACTGGCCCCTCATCTTGTTCAGGCTCAGGTTTCAGGCTCATGCCCTGGACCTTGCCACTCTCTACCATCACACTGATAACCTACCTCTGGACCTCCTCCATAACAGTAGCACTTGGCCCATGCCCACAGGCAGTCATGAGTGCACCTTCCCAGTCTGGGGGCTGAGCCATGGATGTCTTTTTGGCACCCTTGCACCTTGCTTGCGGCATTTCCTCTGCCACTGTCCAGCTCCATTTATGTCCAGCTATGAACTGAAGACTTGTTACAAAACCCCGGTTCTGGGTGGGGTTGTGCATCATAGCACGAAAGGTCTTTTACATTTCCTCCCCCTCCCAAATGAACTGGAGAACTTGAAAGCTTATACTGTGTTGTGTTTTGGTTGCTCTTAATAAGAGATATTAAATTGCTCTGGATTTTGGACTTTGGTATGGACCAATATGCCCCCTCATGGATCACTGCCTTGTCGTGGCGAGGGGGCTTGCGCAGTTCAATGAAGCTGTGGGCTATGCCGTGAAGGGCCACCCAAGACGGACAGGCCACAGCAGAGAACTCAGACCAAGCGTGATCCACCTGGAGAAGGAAATGGCAACCCACTCCAGTATGTTTGCCAAGAAAACCCCATGGACAGTATCAAAAGGCTAAAAGATATGACGCCGGAAGATGAGCCCCTCAGGTCGGAAGGTGTCCAATATGCTACTGAGGAAGAGCAGAGGACAAGTACAAGTAACCCCAGAAAGAGTGAAGCGGCTGGGCCAAAGCCGAAAGGACGCTCAGTTGTGGATGTGTCTGATGGTGAAAGGAAAGTCCGATGCTGCAAAGAACAATACTGCATAGGAACCTGGAATGTAAGATCTATGAATCAAGGTAAGCTTGACGTGGTCAAAAATGAGATGGCAAGACTGAACATCGATATCCTAGGAATCAGTGAACTAAAGTGGACAGGAATGGGCGAATTTAACTCAGAAGACCATTATATCTACTACTGTGGCCAGGAATCTCGTAGAAAAAATGGTGTGGCCTTTATAGTCAACAAGAGAGTGCAAAAGGCAGTACTGGGATACAATCTCAAAAATGACAGAATGATTTCTGTCCGATTCCAAGGCAAACCATTCAACATCACAGTAATCCAAGTCTATGCCCCAACCACTGATGCAGAAGAGGCTGAAGTGGACCGGTTCTATGAAGACCTACAACACCTCCTAGAACTAACACCAAAAAATGATGTCCTCATCATCATAGGGGACTGGAATGCTAAAGTAGGAAGTCAAAAGGTAACTGGAATAACAGACAAGTTTGGCCTTGGAAAGCAAAATGAAGCAGGGCAAAGGTTAACAGAGTTTTGTCAAGAGAACACACTGGTCATAGCGAACACCCTTTTCCAACAACCTAAGAGGCGACTCTACACATGGACATCACCAGATGGGCAACACCGAAATCAGATTGACTATATAATTTGCAGTCAAAGATGGAGAAGCTCTATCCAGTCAGTAAAAACAAGACCTGGAGCTGACTGTGGTTCAGATCATGAGCTACTCATTGCAAAATTCAGACTTAAACTGAAGAAAATTGGGAAAACCACGAGGCCATTCAGGTTTGACCTAGATCGCATCCCTGATGAATATACAGTAGAGGTGAAGAATAGATTCAAGGGTCTGGATTTGATAGATAGAGTGCCTGAAGAACTATGGACAGAGGTTCGTGACATCGTACAGGAGGCAGCAATCACCACCATCCCAAAGAAAAAGAAATGTAAGAAAGCAAAGTGGCTTTCTGATGAGGCTTTACAAATAGCAGAGGAAAGAAGGAAAGCGAAAGGCAAAGGCGAAAAGGAAAGATTTACCCAACTGAACGCAGATTTCCAGAGAACAGCAAGGAGAGATAAGGAGGCCTTCCTGAATGAACAGTGCAAAGTAATAGAAGAAAACAATAGAATGGGAAGGACTAGAGATCTCTTCAAGAAAATTGGAGAAATCAAGGGAGCGTTCCATGCAAAGCTGGCCATGATAAAGGACAAAAACGGTAGGGACCTAACAGAAGCAGAAGAGATTAGGAAAAGATGGCAAGAATACACAGAAGAACTATACAAGAAAGACCTCAATGTCCTTGACAAACACGACGGTATAATCACTGACCTTGAGCCAGACATCCTGGAATGTGAAGTTAAATGGGCCTTAGAAAGCATTACTAACAACAAAGCTAGTGGAGGTGATGGTATTCCAGCTGAGCTATTCAAAGTCTTAGAAGATGATGCTGTTAAAGTTCTGCACTCCATTTGCCAGCAAATTTGGAAAACGCAACAGTGGCCACAGGATTGGAAAAGATCAGTATACATTCCAATCCCAAAGAAGGGCAATGCCAAGGAATGTTCAAACTATCGCACAATTGCACTCATATCACACGCTAGCAAGGTCATGCTCAAGATCCTACAAGCTAGGCTTCAACAGTACGTGGATAGAGAACTACCAGAAGTACAAGCTGGGTTTCGAAGAGGTAGAGGAACGAGAGATCATATTGCCAACATTCGCTGGATTATGGAGAAAGCAAGAGAGTACCAGAAAAATATCTACTTCTGCTTCATTGACTATGCTAAAGCCTTTGACTGTGTGGATCACAACAAACTATGGCAGGTCCTTAAAGAGATGGGAGTACCAGACCACCTCACATGTCTCTTGAGAAACCTGTATAAGGGCCAAGAAGCGACAGTTAGAACCGGATACGGAACAACTGATTGGTTCAGCATAGGAAAAGGAGTACGACAAGGATGTATACTGTCACCTTGCTTATTTAATATATATGCAGAGTACATCATGCGAAATGCTGGCCTGGATGAATCACAAGCGGGAATTAAGATTGCTGGGGAAAAGATCAACAACCTCAGATATGCAGATGATACCACTCTAATGGCTGAAAGTGAAGAGGATCTAAAGAACCTCTTGCTCAGAGTAAAAGAGGAGAGCGCAAAAGTGGGCTTGAAGCTCAACATCAAAAAAACTAAGATCATGGCATCCGGCCCCATCACTCCTTGGCAAATAGAAGGGGAAGCTGTGGAAGTAGTGACAGACTTCACGTTCCTGGGATCCCAGATCACCGCAGACTGTGACTGCAGCCATGAAATTAAAAGACGCCTGCTCCTTGGGAGGAAAGCGATGGCGAACCTAAACAGCATGATAAAAAGTAGAGACATCACCCTGCCAACAAAAGTCCGCATGGTCAAAGCAATGGTATTCCCAGTAGTCATGTATGGCTGCGAGAGCTGGACTATAAGGAAGGCCGAGCGCCGAAGAATAGATTCTTTTGAACTATGGTGCTGGAGGAGACTCTTGAGAGTCCCTTGGACTGCAAGAAGAACAAATCAGTCAATCCTCAAAGAAATCAACCCTGACTGTTCCCTGGAAGGCCAGATAATGAAACTGAAGCTCAAATACTTTGGCCACCAAATGAGAAGGGAGCACTCACTGGAGAAGACCCTGATGCTTGGAAAGATTGAAGGTCAAAGAAGACGGGGACGGCAAAGGATGAGATGGTTAGACAGTGTCATCGATGCAACGAACATGAAGTTGAGCCAACTTCAGAGGACGGCAGAAGACCGGAAGGCCTGGAGAGAGCTCGTCCATGGGGTCGCGAAGAGTCGGACTCGACTGTGCGACTGAACAACAACAATGGACCAATATGACTATCGACATCTTTGTATTAGCAAAAGAATGTCGACATTACTACAGCTAACTATCAGAACATGGATTGTGGCTGTCCTGATAAAAGATGCCAATATTCCATAATTAAAGCAAGTCAACCTGTACTTAAGAATGTCATTGTCACATAAGCAGGGAGTTTTCAATGGAGGGAGGATCTGAACTCCAGTAAGGTACCAGTGGCCAAAATAAGGTGGGAAAGCCATAATTTATTATCCTAGAAATTATACAGCCACATTCTATGCATGCATATTAGGGGAAGAATATTACTGTGTTCATCTGGGCTTACTTTCAGAACACAGGATTGCAGCCTTAGAGGAATTTATAGTATCTATTTTATTATCAGCAGAGTATTTCTGTTTGAAACCATTTAATACACACTGAACCATTTTGTTTTCTTGCATCATTATATTTACATATTTGTTATTCTTTTTTTTAATATCACATGCAGCAGCAACTGGAGAAAGGCAGAGCTGAAGGTCATTATGATGAAAACACTTCACATTGTTGTTTTCCCCATCCCCCGCTGAGCTAAAATCCATGGGAAGAAAAAAAAATGGCATGTGAATTATTTCTGTAGCTGCGAGAACACATCCCACAATTGACAATCTAACCTTCTTTGTTTCTGTCTAGTTTTATCAGGGTTTCGGGAAATTATGACTTGATTATTCAATAAAATACTTTTATGTGCCTCTTTATTACCTGCTCTCTGGAACTGCTCATTTGTATCATTGTTCTTCTTTTAGAACTCAGTATTAACGCTGTACTTTGTTTCCATTCAACAAATACATGATTAAAACTCTTTCAAAAAACACAGTACAGCAGAAATATATATATACTAGGGAGCAAAGCCCGTTGTGGATGAAGACAACTGGCCTAGAAAGGTAGGGTGGGTGGGTGGAAAGGTAGAAAGAAAGGAAGAAAGGGAGGGAGAGAGAGAGATGGAGAAAAGAAAGTAGAAGGGAGGGGGAGGCGTGGGGGGCGTGGGGCGAAAGCCTCTCTCACCCGTCCGGCTAGCCGGGTGGCGGGAGAAACGAAGGGGGGGGGTCCTGGTAAAGGTTCTCCCGGCCGCCCGGCTTGCAAAATCGGTTCCGGGGTAAGCGGTGCAGGGCCGCTGCTGCAGCCCTCTCAGGACTCTGCCCAAGGCCTGCCTCTTAGGGTGGGGGGCGAAATAGGGGCCGCTGCAGCCCTCCCAGGGCTCCGCCGAAGGCCTGTCGTGGGGGGCGTGGTCTTCTACTTCGCGGGGGGAGGGCCGAAGCCCGGCTTGCGCTGGGTGGCTTGCTGCCACTGGCGGCCGCTGACTTGGCTCCCCCTCCACACACACCAGGAACACCCCCACCTGAAGACACAAGCACAGGCAGTTTGGCCGCCGCTCTGTCCTGGGGTTTCCCATGCAATTCCATCCCCTTACCTGGGTCCCCTTGTGTCTACTGGCGACTCTTTGGGGCTTCTCCGGCTGGGCCGCTGAAGCCCCGTCCCTGCGCTCAGTCTGCAGATGGTCCTCTCCTGTCAGAGGCCCAGAGCAGACTGAGCCGAAGATGCTGTCCGGGGCTGACGTGGGCGGGACTACACAAAGCAGCCAGCCAACCCAGCCAGCGTCTTCTGACTGACAGTTCTTGCGGCCAAACAGTGTAGGTGTGCACTGGACCGTTGGACCCCACTACGGCTTTATATAAGGGGAAAGATATATATTATGGCTGATGTACCCCCTCCCTCCAAATCGCCCTAACTAACCAGGAAAAAGAGAGCCTAATCACCCCTGCTGGCTCCACTGGCATGACCATGCTCAGTTAAACTTCTGTAAAAGACTTCTACACGCTTAGGGTCCTCTATGAGATCAAAAGTCTGCTTGTGTCAGTATGTGTGTGCTGTTGTTGCTATTTGCATCTTTCCCAACCACATGAAAGGGCCAATGCATGTGCATCTGTATACACAGAGGGCTCTCTGCAGAGTCAGCTGAATGCACAGACATCACAGCAGGGGGCAGCAGATACAACCCTGTCCCTCTCTATGCATGTACAGTGTACACTTTTTTAACACCTGCCCAATGCTCCTGTTTACATAAGCTTCGATCCCACCTAACATTGTCAAAGGTGGAAAGGTTTATCCACAGACATACAACTTCTCCTTTCAGTATAAATCAAAATCCCACCCACCCCCCGGAAAAACAGGAAGGCGGAATTGGAGATTTGCCACACGATGAAATAATCAGATAAAATACTATTCTCCCTGTGAAACTATTGATTTATACCTTGCTTTTCTCCCAAACAGGGATCCAAAACATCTTACATCATTCTCCCCTCCTCCATTTTACCCTCACAACACCAACTGTGTGAAGTAGGCTAGGATGAGAAAGTATAACTGGTCCAAGGTCAGCCAACGAGATTCCATGACAGAATGGGAATTTGAACCTAGGACATGGACTGTAGGGAATTTTTGGGTGGAATCCTGCCCACAGTATGGTATCCTACAATGTATGGGCAGAGCTAGAAACTGAGATGCCACGCTGCAATCCTGATGCCACATGTGGCACTCTAGTCCACCGCCATATCCAATAAGAACATATACACAGGTTCACAAACCACTCTCTGGAATCATTACTTTTCCTAACATCCCCCAGAACAACTGACTATGCAGGAGTACCAATTTATTTAACAGTAGGCTATTAATAAACACCCCCTCATGGATCACTGCCTTGTCGTGGCGAGGGGGCTTGCGCAGTTCAATGAAGCTGTGGGCTATGCCGTGAAGGGCCACCCAAGACGGACAGGCCACAGCAGAGAACTCAGACCAAGCGTGATCCACCTGGAGAAGGAAATGGCAACCCACTCCAGTATTTTTGCCAAGAAAACCCCATGGACAGTATCAAAAGGCTAAAAGATATGACGCCGGAAGATGAGCCCCTCAGGTCGGAAGGTGTCCAATATGCTACTGAGGAAGAGCAGAGGGCAAGTACAAGTAACCCCAGAAAGAGTGAAGCGGCTGGGCCAAAGCCGAAAGGACCCTCAGTTGTGGATGTGTCTGATGGTGAAAGGAAAGTCCGATGCTGCAAAGAACAATACTACATAGGAACCTGGAATGTAAGATCTATGAATCAAGGTAAGCTTGACGTGGTCAAAAATGAGATGGCAAGACTGAACATCGATATCCTAGGAATCAGTGAACTAAAGTGGACAGGAATGGGCGAAGTTAACTCAGAAGACCATTATATCTACTACTGTGGCCAGGAATCTCGTAGAAAAAATGGTGTGGCCTTTATAGTCAACAAGAGAGTGCAAAAGGCAGTACTGGGATACAATCTCAAAAATGACAGAATGATTTCTGTCCGATTCCAAGGCAAACCATTCAACATCACAGTAATTCAAGTCTATGCCCCAACCACTGATGCAGAAGAGGCTGAAGTGGACCGGTTCTATGAAGACCTACAACACCTCACAGAACTAACACCAAAAAATGATGTCCTCATCATCATAGGGGACTGGAATGCTAAAGTAGGAAGTCAAAAGGTAACTGGAATAACAGACAAGTTTGGCCTTGGAAAGCAAAATGAAGCAGGGCAAAGGTTAACAGAGTTTTGTCAAGAGAACACACTGGTCATAGCGAACACCCTTTTCCAACAACCTAAGAGGCGACTCTACACATGGACATCACCAGATGGGCAACACCGAAATCAGATTGACTATATAATTTGCAGTCAAAGATGGAGAAGCTCTATCCAGTCAGTAAAAACAAGACCTGGAGCTGACTGTGGTTCAGATCATGAGCTACTCATTGCAAAATTCAGACTTAAACTGAAGAAAATTGGGAAAACCACGAGGCCATTCAGGTTTGACCTAGATCGCATCCCTGATGAATATACAGTAGAGGTGAAGAATAGATTCAAGGGTCTGGATTTGATAGATAGAGTGCCTGAAGAACTATGGACAGAGGTTCGTGACATCGTACAGGAGGCAGCAATCACCACCATCCCAAAGAAAAAGAAATGTAAGAAAGCAAAGTGGCTTTCTGATGAGGCTTTACAAATAGCAGAGGAAAGAAGGAAAGCGAAAGGCAAAGGCGAAAAGGAAAGATTTACCCAACTGAACGCAGATTTCCAGAGAACAGCAAGGAGAGATAAGGAGGCCTTCCTGAATGAACAGTGCAAAGTAATAGAAGAAAACAATAGAATGGGAAGGACTAGAGATCTCTTCAAGAAAGTTGGAGAAATCAAGGGAGCGTTCCATGCAAAGCTGGCCATGATAAAGGACAAAAACGGTAGGGACCTAACAGAAGCAGAAGAGATTAGGAAAAGATGGCAAGAATACACAGAAGAACTATACAAGAAAGACCTCGATGTCCTTGACAACCACGACGGTATAATCACTGACCTCGAGCCAGACATCCTGGAATGTGAAGTTAAATGGGCCTTAGAAAGCATTGCTAACAACAAAGCTAGTGGAGGTGATGGTATTCCAGCTGAGCTATTCAAAGTCTTAGAAGATGATGCTGTTAAAGTGCTGCACTCCATTTGCCAGCAAATTTGGAAAACGCAACAGTGGCCACAGGATTGGAAAAGGTCAGTATACATTCCAATCCCAAAGAAGGGCAATGCCAAGGAATGTTCAAACTATCGCACAATTGCACTCATATCACACGCTAGCAAGGTCATGCTCAAGATCCTACAAGCTAGGCTTCAACAGTACGTGGATAGAGAACTACCAGAAGTACAAGCTGGGTTTCGAAGAGGTAGAGGAACTAGAGATCAAATTGCCAACATTCGCTGGATTATGGAGAAAGCAAGAGAGTACCAGAAAAATATCTACTTCTGCTTCATTGACTATGCTAAAGCTTTTGACTGTGTGGATCACAACAAACTATGGCAGGTCCTTAAAGAGATGGGAGTACCAGACCACCTCACATGTCTCTTGAGAAACCTGTATAAGGGCCAAGAAGCGACAGTTAGAACCGGATATGGAACAACTGATTGGTTCAGCATAGGAAAAGGAGTACGACAAGGATGTATATTGTCGCCTTGCTTATTTAATATATATGCAGAGTACATCATGCGAAATGCTGGCCTGGATGAATCACAAGCGGGAATTAAGATTGCTGGGGAAAAGATCAACAACCTCAGATATGCAGATGATACCACTCTAATGGCTGAAAGTGAAGAGGATCTAAAGAGCCTCTTGCTCAGAGTAAAAGAGGAGAGCGCAAAAGTGGGCTTGAAGCTCAACATCAAAAAAACTAAGATCATGGCATCCGGCCCCATCACTCCTTGGCAAATAGAAGGGGAAGTCGTGGAAGTAGTGACAGACTTCACGTTCCTGGGATCCCAGATCACCGCAGACTGTGACTGCAGCCATGAAATTAAAAGACGCCTGCTCCTTGGGAGGAAAGCGATGGCGAACCTAAACAGCATGATAAAAAGTAGAGACATCACCCTGCCAACAAAAGTCCGCATGGTCAAAGCAATGGTATTCCCAGTAGTCATGTATGGCTGTGAGAGTTGGACTATAAGGAAGGCCGAGCGCCGAAGAATAGATTCTTTTGAACTATGGTGCTGGAGAAGACTCTTGAGAGTCCCTTGGACTGCAAGAAGAACAAATCAGTCAGTCCTCAAAGAAATCAACCCTGACTGTTCCCTGGAAGGCCAGATAATGAAACTGAAGCTCAAATACTTTGGCCACCAAATTAGAAGGGAGTACTCACTTGAAAAGACCCTGATGCTGGGAAAGATTGAAGGTCAAAGAAGACGGGGACGGCAAAGGATGAGATGGTTAGACAGTGTCATCGATGCAACGAACATGAAATTGAGTCAACTTCGGAGGACGGCGGAAGACAGGAGAGCCTGGCGGGAGATTGTCCATGGGGTCGCGAAGAGTCGGACTCGACTGTGCGACTGAACAACGATTAATAAACAGCCAATTCTACATTATAATTTTTATCTACCTCTATCTTTCCAATACATTGGGAAAATAATAATGATATGTTAAATACTGAGAAGTTCAAAGGTTAATGAGCATATTGAATATCTACAGGCAAAATAAATCCTGCTTGATGTTGGAGCAGGCACGTGACCCACCGAACTGAACATCACCCACCAGTCATATATGATGGTTTACCAGGGGCTTGATAAATCTTCTACTGCTTGTTTAAGATAACAAAAAAAAGTAGAGTTGTCAAACACTGGCCTATAGATGGCTGAGGAGCTACATTCAGTTTAGAGAATCACAGGCCTATAGTGAAGAATCACTCTTGGAAATATTTTCCCTTTACATATTTCAGTCATCTCTATTCTGTCTTTCCATAAAATTGTGGAATCATGTCACAATAAGGTCTCTATATCTGGTCTCTCTCTCAGATCACTCTCTCTCTCATTTAGACTTGGTGGTAGCATGATCCAGCCATGTTAAACACTTTCAAACCCAACTGATTTCAGTTCAGGAGTTCAGAATATCTTTGTATCTTTCTCACTGAAACTGGTTGGACAGTACTTAGTTTGGGATGAGTTGTGAGAAAATAAAAATAAAATGTCAGTCCCTGAAGAATCTAAAGAATTGTTATATGCAGACTATTCCACTGAATTTGGACTACAGCAGTGGGAAAAATACTTATGTAAAATTGCTTATTGCCTCTGCTCTTAGTATACTTCCATAAAAGTATCTGCAGTATTGTGAACCTACAACTTTTATCACATAAAAAGTATATTCCTATACTCCAGTCTAAGCCCACTGAAATCAGTAACTTCAGATTGGAATAACTCTTCAAAGGATTGCACTACAGGCAAACTTAACCCTGTTAGACCAGTATACATTCAGCAGACACAGCAAGAGATTTACATGAACTGATATGTAAAAGTTTTCTAATAAATAAAAGCAGTATGAGTCTCTAAGAAATAAATCAGATGTTTGTATAGCTTCCTTTTGTAAGCTATACTGCTGTGTGGTGGTGATGGAAACTGGGGTACCATAATGAAAATAAATTATGTTGGTCTAATATTTTAATAGAAAAAAGCAAAATCAGCATGCTTAAGGTTTCTCTTCAAGGTGAAAAGTGACAAACTGCAATGCTGGCAAACAAAACACTAGTTGCATGCCAAAATACTTCATTTTTTAAAAAAAAAATCCTGTTAAACAAGTTCTGTTAAAAAACCCTACACTTTATGGAATCCTACTAAGAGGGCTAGTACTGTGACTCCTCTTCATAATGAGCCATTTAGGAAAACTTTGATACCACAATACAGTGAGGAACTTTTCATAAGCAGAACTTAAAGTGCTACCCAAGTTTTTGAACACAGAACATTTTACAAAATAAAGTCAGCTTTTGTGATGTGCAAACCAGTAAGCGCATTCAGGCAAAACAATCTGTGAAACACTGAGTAGAATGCCACCCATATAGTTTTGCTGTATGAAAATGAATTGCACAACCTTTGTTCTCTTCCTTTGAAAATTTGTAACCATTATCCCAACCTGATTCCAAACATCATATACAACATACAATCGATGTTAACGGAATGGTATAACTAAATAGGGACACAGATACATAACTATCTCATTTTTGACCGCACTGCACTATGACTTTGAGTAGATAAGAAAAAATATTATTTTAAAAAACTCTACATGCACAGAGGAAAATACTCATGCTCAACCCTTCCCCTGACATGCAGTACATCCAAGGGGTTTCTTAGATTGGGGGTGGGGATTAATCAAATATGCAAGCTTCACTGACAGCTTAAAGTGGTGCAATCCCAGAAAAACTTTGCCATGTTATTTTGTTGAATTGACAAAAAGGTTCTTAGTCACTTTAGGGGTAGTAGCCAAACAGAACAAGAACACAAGACAGGAACTAACAGGAACAAGAGGGAGGGAAACCAGTGTTATTCAGAACTGTGCAGCTGAGCCAAAACAGAATTAACAAATGCCAAGACATCAAGATGACTCTAGAATGCCTAGAACTGTAGCTAACCTGAGTCCAGAACTACACAATACAGTTTTCTTGGGTGCATTTGTGAATCAGAACAGCGAGTCTCAGCGTCAGCCTTACCGCCACGGCATTTCCTACTGCCACGGCATTTACCATCTCTGCCACATGGCTGCTGATGCCAGAACCCCAGTTGGGGAAACTGGCAGGCAGCCTTAAACAGACCTGGGGTAGCCTTACTCAGGCTTGTACTTTGAGAGGTCTTGGGCCTCTAATGTCTCCAGATCGGGGTTTAACAAGTCAGTCCTGCAGTCAGTTCCACCCTTGCTGCCAAACAGTTGTGTGGCCTAGTGCAGGAGCTTGGAGGAGGGAGTGAGAAGAGCGGACCCGGCCTGCTTTGTCTGAGCTGACTGATTTGTTTAGTTCTAAACAACTTTGGCTCCCCCTGGAGATTATCAGGCACCCCTGCCATCAGACACCCTTGGAGTGAGTGGGGATTTTAAAACACTTTCTGCTACCCCAAACTACCCAGGCTGGGACAGAAAGGACCTCATTGGGTGCAGAGTGTCTGGGAGCTTTAACCCCTTTCTGAAGCCTTTCGCCAAGGCAGTGTGACTGTTACCATCAGTCGCCACTACATCAAACGAGTGTCAACAGATGTTAGGTTCCCTCATCGAAGATTCTCAAGCTGCTACTCAAGAATACTTCCTGGGAGGTGGCTCTGGAGCTGCT
>NW_015161950.1:17465-38678 GCF_001447785.1 Gekko japonicus | reverse complement strand
TCCAGTCCAAAGGTCAGGGGTTCCAGAGACCAGGGGTGCCAAGTTCAGTCTAGGATCAAGGGATCCAAGCAGCAAGTCCAGGTCCAGTCTGAGGTCTGGGGTTCCAGAAAAGCCAATAGTCAGGTCCAGTTCAAGGGTCAAGGTTCCAGCGGTCCAGTAGCAACAAGGTCAGTGGTTCAGTAGCAATGTTTACTTGTTGCATCCATTAAACTGCTGCTTCTCCCAGCTGATTTTATAGCCAAGTCTTAATGAGCTACACTCCCAGCCAATTCCAGTCATCCTGAAACCACTCATCCATCTCGACAATTGACAGCTGATGATGAGCCATGAATCTTGCACTCTTTTTCCTTTCCTGCAACTCTGTGAGCCTCTAATGACACTTGCACTGCAGAGATGTGGGTGAGTGAGGTGAGCTGGAAGTGGCTTCTGAAGACTTGTTTACTGCTTCAGAGCTACAACTTGATGGCTCAGTTTCAGCTGTAGGCTGTGACTTCTGATCAGCTGGTAACCTGATCTCTTGCTGCTCTCCTCCTGGCTCAGTTACCGGCTGAGGGCTAGCTGCAGGCAACTCTTCGTCTGAGGAATCTGTGCCATCACTAAATACAGACTGACTTACAACATGCTATTTAAGAACAATAAACTAAGCTGCCAGCTAAGATCTACTAGTTTTATTTTGTTCTGCTTTTAGTGATTAGGTTAACTGAATATAGCTTTGTTAGATAGCACTATGTAGATTAGTTGGGACTTATTTCCACCCATTATGTTCTAGTTTTGAAGGTTAGGTTTTCTTACATGTAGTAGTACAGGAGGGTAGTAAGATGGGTGGAAGTTAGTTTTTTTCCTGGAATTTGGTAATTAGTTGTAGGAGTTAGTTGTTTTATCCTGCCTAGGGGTTACTTAACTACTTGAATTTTATTGAATTATTGATTGTTGCTGTGCTATGTGGGTAAAGGGAGGAAAGGGAGGATTGAATGATGGGGGTGAGAGAGGAAACCATCCCAGTGATCAGGGTCGAGGAAGGTATGGTAGTGGGAAAAGGTACTGGCACTCCCTCCGCCAAAGATCCCCAGTATTGATTGTGCTGGCTTGATGTGGTATGCTGAGAAGGGATTGGCTGTCAGGCTGGTGTACCAACTGCCTAGCGCACCTGCAAACAGCCTGTCAGGCCTGCTAGAGGCAGCGGTTGGCTAAGCCTTGGAGCTGCTGAGATTAATAATTCTCAGGGACTTCAACATCCATGCTGATACGGCTACCTATAGCATGGTATGCACTTGGACTCTCCCAAACTGTATCAAGCCCCACTCACCAAGCAGGCCACACACTGGACTTGATCTTTGGCATGGGGATAAACATTGATCTGATTGCCACTGACAGGGTGCCATGGCCAGATCATTATGACCTGAATGCCCAACTGTGTCCCACCCCCTCCCTGGCTAGGCAGCAAGTTAATTTACACTCACCCGTGGAGACTAATGGATCCTGTAGGTTTCCAGAATGGGCAGGATCCAATGCCTCCTGGTGACTCATTGGATACACTGGTAAAGGACTGGGATATGCATCTCTCTGAAGCCATCAATGAGATCACCTCCTGACACCCTCTTTGTTCCCTCCCCATGGTACACTGAGGAACTAAGAGGGATGAAGCAGGAACTCAGACAGCTAGAGGGAGCATTGTGGCGGTCTCGCAACAAAGCTGCAAGAAATCCTATAGGATGTTTATGAACATCTATGAGATGGCAGTGAAGACTGTTAAAAGCGAATTCTTCTCATCTCCATCATGTCCCCTAGCTCCAGCCCAGCACAATTATTTAGGATAATTAGGTCCTCAACCTCTCTCACTGAGAGTACCCAGAAAACTAGTGATTTGGCCAATAGTTGTGAGGTTGTTGCAAGCTTTTTTTGCAGATAGTGTCTTGTTGCTCCACCACAACCTGCCGACCAATCTTAGTACAGTCTGGAGGCCCCTTGGCTGTCTTTGGATTCAGTGTTTGACAGCTTCAACTGGCTCTCCCAGGCCAATGTTGACAAGACTCAATAAATATAATAAATTCTGAGGCATCTCAATTGCTTTGTAATGATACTGACTTGGATGCAAGGTCTTACAAATTAGCATAGCACCAAATTTTCATGAAGCTTAGTTTTTAGCATGAAAGTTTCTGTTTCAAAGGGTCACTTCTCAATGTGCTGCCATTTTCTCAGCACCCCTTTGAATATTCACATAAGTCAGAAGATTAAGCATACTGTAGGGCTTCCGGTCGAGCCAAGATGGAGGACTGACGCACTTTCACTTTTGTGCGAAGTGGGCGACGGCTGCTTTTGACAGTTTGGGCAGTTTCTAGCCCAGCGCATCGCTCCCCAGCGAGGGGGGGGGACAAGCAGGCAGCAGCGCCTAAGAGGGAGTGTTAGGTTGGCGTGATTCCGCTTCGGAAGAAGCGGAAACAGGCTTTGATCTCCTCCCGCGAAGAAGGCAATTGCCGAGCAACTCTCCAGCAGCCGTTCGAGCCGGTGTACCGGTTTAAATTCTCCATCAGCCGACCTCTTGAAGATGGGCAACAACAGTGAGTGAAAAGAAGCAATGCGAAAGCCCGTTTTGATCGTGTAGATAACAATAAACGTGCCGCTTACCTGAACTGCGTTAAAAAATAAATTGAATCAAGCGGATGAGCGGATAAAGAATTAATATTCCCAGAACTCTGATTCCGGCAAAGAAATAGTTGATTGAAGGCTATAAAACAGCAAAAAAGCATTTTGTTTAACATTCCTGCGGTGAGGACGGAGCTGAGCGCGCAGCAGAAAAAACCGAAACTGACGAACAGTATCGCGGGAAGATGTAGGTTGGTGTAACCGGCAAAGTATTCCGAGTAGGTTGAGCAGTGAGAAGATATCCTAGAAGGGTAACAATCAACAGGAAGAAACTCGGACTCTTCAAACTGCAGGACCGGATGTGAGTGTATGCGAACAGACGGGACCTGCAGAACGCCAAACCGACCTACTCTATCCCTAATTACCATAGAGAAGTTGTGCCCGACATTTTGAGGAGGACTTTAACTTAATTTGATTTTTAAAGACCTTTTAGAAGATTTTTGAAAGCGCAAATAGACGCATTTGGACAATCGAAAGCTTATCTTCTAGAAGAAACAACTTGTTGTGTAAGTTTGCGCACCGCAGAGAAATCGCCAAAACGGAGACCAGAAGGGCACCGAAACGAACCAATTCTGACCCTGACGTTCAACCAGTTGTGAGACCAAGGACAGGCTCAACATCAACCCCTAAAATGTCAAAAGAGAGGGAGAAGGATAAGAAAGAATTGTATGCAGCCATGGAATTGATGGAGAAAAGAATGATGGAGGCGATTCAGGCCATGGGTGAGCAGATTGAGAAAAGGTTGGGGGTGCAAGAAAAACATATGGAGCAGCAACTGGAAGAGCAAATGGCAAAGCAAACTCAGATACACTTGAAACAAATTGAAGAAGCCCAGGAGAAAAATGTAGCAGCATTAAAAGAATTGGTTACAACAGAAATTACTTCAATCAAGCAAGAATTAGATGGAGTCAGAAAAGAAATACAGGCTAGTGCAACCAAAACTACAGAGACAGAGGAAAAAATGCAACAATTGGAAGAGAAACAGGATTCTTTGACTCAGCAATTTAGGAGATCTGAAACAATGATGGAGTTCAGAAGAATGCAAACTCATTTGAGATTTAGAGGTATCAAAGAAAAAGAGAATGAAAACATAAGAGAGGAAATGATAAAAGCGATCACTTTGTACTTGGAAGAGGAAGAGGGAACAATGGAAGCAGATTTTGATTTGATATACAGAGTGAACTCCAGAATTGCGGAAAAGAAAAATTTACCAAGGGATGTAATTGTACAATTTGTAACAAGAGCAACAACAGAAGACATCTTTAAGAAACAATTTACCGTCCCGTTCGAAATTGAAGGGAACAAGATCATGGTGATGAGAGAGCTCCCACGAGCAGTATTGCAAGATAGAAAAAGGTATAAACCTCTGGCTGACAAACTGAAGACCTTGAATATCAGATACAGATGGGAGATTCCACAAGGCTTATCCTTTACTTACAAAAGTGGGAGGGTCCAGATCAGATCGGTGACGGACTTATATAAATTTAAGGCAGACAATTTAGATGCCTTTGGAGAAATTTAACTTAAAATTTACAATGGATTACAAATTGTTGTCATGGAATGTGAATGGACTAAATTCACCAAATAAGAGAAAAAGAATCAATCATTGGATACAAAAACAAAACTGTAATGTGATATGCTTGCAAGAAACTCATATTAGAAATTCCGATACTAAATATTTAAAAAATGTCAAATTTGGATTAGAATTTTATTCTTCGGCCTCAAACAAGAAAAAAGGAGTTGTGACATATGTGAAAAAGGATTTACAACCTAAAGAAATTTTTAAAGACTTGGATGGA
Source organism: Gekko japonicus (assembly GCF_001447785.1). Classification (NCBI taxonomy): domain Eukaryota; kingdom Metazoa; phylum Chordata; class Lepidosauria; order Squamata; family Gekkonidae; genus Gekko; species Gekko japonicus. The sequence continues at coordinate 34,236 of NW_015161950.1, read as the reverse complement.
AGATATGTGGGTGTGGAAGTTTTGATCCAACAGAAAAAGACATTGGTGATCAATCTATACGCACCCAATGGAGCAAAAGAAAAATTCTTTAAGGACTTAACTGAACATCTACAAGGACAAACCTATGAACAAGTCATTTTGGTCGGAGATTTTAACGGAACTGTGGACCGTTTGGATAGAAGATCACAAAAAGGCAACGAAATTAGTGGAAAATTGCCAAAGAACTTTTTTGAAATAGTCAAGCAGGAAAAACTAGAGGATGTATGGAGGAAATGGAACCCGACGCAGAAGGATTTTACTTTTTATTCCAATAGACATTGCTCTTTTTCCAGAATTGATATGATTTGGATGTCAGAAGAATTGTCAATGAAAACACATAAAATTGAAATTTTGCCAAGATGTAATTCCGACCACAACCCTGTTTTGTGGACTTCTATAGAAAGGAACAAATCCTTTCTTTGGAGAATTAATGAAGATTTGTTGGATAAAAAAGATGTAACTGAAATGTTAAAGGAAGAAACAAAGCAATTTTTCCAACAAAATCTGAATAAAGAGACCCCAATTCAGGTGGTGTGGGATGCGTATAAAGCAGTGATGAGAGGGATTCTCATCTCTCAAAATGCGAAGCAAAAGAAGGAAAAATTTCAAAAACAAACAGTAGTGTTGGAAAAAATATCACAAAAAGAAAAAGAATTAAAGAAGAAACCAGGGAAAAAGAAGATTATTCGAGAATTACAGTTGTTGAAAGAACAACTGAATGAAACTTTAAACCAGGAGCTCTATTGGAATTTAAAGAGGCTACAGCAAAAATCTTTTGAAGGGGCAAATAAACCGGGGAAATTTTTAGCGTGGCAACTTAAGGCTAGAAAAGAAAGAAGAATGATAACCAAAATAATAGAAGAAGGAAAAGAATTCGTTGACCCTACTGGCATAAAGAGAAGTTTCTTCAAGTATTATGCTAAATTATTCCAAGCAAATAGAACAGATCTTGAGAAGATTAAAAAATATTTGGACAAGGTTCCGTTACTTAAAATAAGCAACGAATTTCAGGAATTACTGAATGGCCAAATTCAAAAAGAAGAAGTGAGGAAGGCAATTGAAGAAGCGAAGTTGGGGAAGGCGCCAGGACCGGACGGATTTACCGCAAAGTTTTATAAAAAAATGAAAGAAGAAATTGTTCCGGTCATGGAAGCTTTATCCAACGATATACGTGAGAGTAAGAAGGTGCCAGACTCTTGGAAAGAAGCAATTATTTCATTAATACCAAAGGAAGGACAAGAACCAACGAATGTGAAAAACTATAGGCCAATTTCTCTTTTGAATAATGATTACAAGATTTTTGCAAAAATTATTGCAGAGAGGGTGAAAAACTATTTACAAACAGTGATTTCAGAAGACCAAGCTGGTTTTTTACCAAAGAGACAGATCAGAGACAATGTAAGAATAGTAATGGACGCAATTGAATATTATGAGAAACACCCTGAACAAGAAGTAGCTTTTTTATTTATCGATGCCGAAAAGGCATTTGACAATCTTAACTGGAAGTTTATGCTGCAAATGATGGAAAAAATAGAAGTGGGACAACACTTCAGAAATTGCATTGAAGCTATCTATTCTGAACAAAGAGCTAAACTGAATGTAAACAAAGAACTGACAGATAGCTTCAAGGTACAGAAAGGCACCAGACAGGGTTGTCCCCTATCACCGTTATTATTTATCTGGGTGTTGGAGATACTTCTACAAAAAATACAGCAAGATCAAGAGATAACGGGATTGACACACAAAGGACTTAAATACAAATATCGAGCATTTGCTGACGATGTAATGTTCATTGTGCAAAACCCGACAGACAAATTACCGTTACTATTCCAAAAAATAAAGGACTTTGGAGAATTGGCCGGATTTTATGTCAATAAGAACAAGACGAAGCTTATTTGCAAAAACATGACGAAACAAAAACAAATGGAACTGCAAGACCTGGTACAATGTGAAGTAGTAAAAAAGACTAAATATCTTGGTATTGAGTTAACTGCAAGAAATATAGACTTATATAAGAACAATTATGAAAAACTATGGACTAAGTTAACTCAAGACTTTAAGAAATGGGACAAAATGAATTTGTCACTGATGGGAAGAATATCAGTCATAAAAATGAATGTCCTACCACGTTTGATGTTCCTGTTCCAAACAATACCAATACTTAGTAAGACAGATTTGCTACTTAAGTGGCAACAAGAACTATCAAAGTTTGTTTGGGCAGGCAAGAAACCGCGAATCAAGATGAAAATTCTTTGTGATGCCAAAGATAGAGGTGGGTTACAATTACCAAATCTTAGACTATATTATGAAGCGGTCTGTCTAACCTGGATGGAACAATGGGTGAAATTAGAAAATGATAAGTTACTGGGGTTAGAAGGCCATGATTGTAGATTTGGTTGGCATGCATATTTATGGTATGACAAAACAAAAATGGATAGCTTTTTTAAGCTTCATGTGGTAAGAAAAGCACTATTTGTGGTATGGATGAGGTATAAAAAATACTTTTGTGATGTAAGACCATTGTGGATTGTACCAGTGGAAGTGTTAACATCTTACTCAAGACATAGAGATAAAGATTGGTTGCCATATAAAGATCTAATTAAAAAAGTGGGAACAGAATGGGTAATGAAAAAGCAGAATGAAATTGAATATGATTATGAATGGCTGAAATATATGCAGATTTTTGACCTTTTTAGATCAGACAAAAGAAACTATGGTTTTAGAGAGGAAAAAAATGAGATTGAAATGATTTGGGAGAGTGAAGGGGGAAAAAATATCTCTAAAATGTATAAAGTGTTACTAAAATGGTATACTGAAGATGAGACTGTAAAAGGGCAAATGATAAAATGGGCGATAAATATGAATACGGAAGTGGCTATTGAAACCTGGGAATATTTGTGGAAAAATTCTATTAAGATATCGCCTTGTACCAATGTTAGAGAGAATTGTTATAAAATGATGTATAGGTGGTACATGACTCCGAAAAAAATTGCAAATATGAACCAGAATATGTCAAATAAGTGTTGGAAATGTAAAAGCCATGAAGGCTCATTTTACCACATGTGGTGGACTTGTGAGAAAGCAGTTGACTTTTGGACAAAAGTCCACAATGAAATGCAAAAAATTTTGAAATGCTCTTTTAAAAAGGCACCGGAAATTCTGCTTTTAGGATTGAAAATGGAAGAAGTCAATACAACTAAAAAGACTTTATTCTGGTACTTAATCACAACAGCGAGAATGATTTATGCACAATTTTGGAAAACAGAGAAAGTACCAGAAATTGAGGACTGGATACAAAAAGTTCTGTTCATGGCAGAGATGGACAAAATTACGAAGAAATTGAACAACAAAGAAGACGACGTGTTTTTTCAAGAATGGAGTGACTTTAAAATATATCTGGAAAAGAACTGGGATGTGAAACAAAACTTAATATGTTTAGACCAATATTAAGTCAAATGATGTTATCTTTAGATTGTAATGATAAGAAACTGATATTGTTGATGATATGAAGCAATTTGGAGCAGGGGTGGAAGCATTGTGGGAAGCCAATGGAGGGAGGGGAGGAATTGGGAATGGGGTAGACAATTGATAGAATGAAATGATCTAATTTTACATGTTGTATTCCTGAAAATAAAATTTGTTTACCAAAAAGAAGATTAAGCATACTGTAAACTTTAAAAAAAAGTGTTCAGAAAGACCTGAAGCTGAACTTTGCCAAATACATTAATGAGATACAGTTCAGAGGTTTGTCTGGAATTTGTCTGGAAAAGTTCTACTCAAATTATCTATTCATGGCATTTGCTGTTCCATCAAAGTTTGCTGAACAGAAACAGCATTGCCTATCGTCTGCATAGTGACATTTCAATTCATATAACTGGATGACCTCCTCTACTAGTTTCATGAAGAAATTAAAGAGTTAATCAAATACCTGCAATGACCACTTAAAACAAAGGACACCACGAAGAGTGTAACATGTAGTAGACCCAAAGTCCTCGGGGTCATCAACAACCCATCCAGAACTAACAGAAAAATTGGATTCTGAATCACTAAGGGTACTGGCAAGGATTTTTAAAAATCCTATGTTTAGGAACAGTGTTCAAGAAATTCAAATAATAATTTGTTCCTTTATGCTATGAGTTTATGTAAACTGCCATCAAGTCGCAGCAACTTACAGCAACCTTGTAGGGTTTTCAAGGTAGAAGACCTTCAGAGGTAGTTAGCCTTTGCCTTCCTCTGAAATCATGGAAATCCTTGGTGGTCTCCCATCAAAGTACTAACCAGGGCCAACCCCGGTTAGCTTCCAAGATCTCACAGGATCAGGGTAGCTTGCACTGTCCGGGTCAGGGTATTCATGCTATACATGTCAGATTATAGTCTTGTTGAAGAATTCAGACAGTTGGCAACAAGCTAGGACAATTGTTCACAAGCACCAGCATTCCCTCTATCACAACCTGGTTGCAAAGACATCTGTTGGGAGCCAGGGCAATATCCGTCTCTTGCCACCATTGCTCATAGCTATCTGGGCAGTACCATGCAGACATCCCAAATGCAGCAACAGGACTATGGAGAGGAAATAGCACTGACAGACCACAAACTCCCTTGCTAATGCTCTTGTCACAGCAACAGTTCGGGTATCTGTAGCAGACAAGCTTCTCCATTACATGCAAAGGATAAAAACGTCCTCTCCAATTCCAAATACTGCTTTTCAATAAAAATTGTAGAGCACAGGACTCCAAATAATCTAGAACATTGGCAAGAGAATTTAGGGGGGGAAAAACAATGATTTCCTATGTTCAGGAAGACTTTTCAGTAATTTCAAGAAGAGATTTGTTGTTGTTACTTCAGTGATCACTGAGGAAGCAGCACAAGACCTGAAAACAAGCACATGCATTTTAGTCCATACTAACTTGGTGGTCAAGTCTTTTCTACATGAAAAGTGCTTCCAAATTCTGTGGACATTTCAGCCACTCTCTAAAACAATACAATTCCAAGCTTCCATAAACTATCATAACATGGCAAGAAAAGCCTACATAATGACATTCTGTATTCAACATTTTAGAATATGTATAACAAGCATCTGACCCTTATTTATTTGAGAGTCCCAAAAGGCTTGAAGGCTGTAACTAATTGCTCACAAAGCTCTCGTGGACCTAATTTCTGCTTTTGAACGGAACACTAGGCTAATTTGGCAGCAGAGCACCAGACTTGGTGAGATGATGCCCATGTTGGTTATTTTTAAAACACAAACTTTAGACACTGTTTGGTTTGTGTGGTGCAAAACAATGCTGTGCCTGCCTCAATTAAAAGCTGCAAATCACCTTGGGAAACAATAAACACATACATGAAACTATAAAATCTGCTCTATAGAAATGCTGCCTTTCTTGGCTGGTACTTTAGAAACAGAATACTCCTATTACTGAGATAGCTAGCTACCATGTCAGAATCCTAACTGGTTTATTCCAGTCTCTTCTCATTTTCTTCTCATTTTGAACAAAAACCTCTATGATACCTTGTTTTTCTTTTAAATGAAAGAACCACAATAAACTATTTAATGTTTAATGCTATGAAAAAACAAAACATCCCAGTACTAGTACCCATACTTTGAACACAGTGGGGACACAAAGTAGCTTACAACATTGTTTTTGCCCCCCTCTGTTTTATCCCCACAACAACTAGAGAGAGAGAGAGAGAGAGAGAGAGAGAGAGATATTTTCACTGGCCCAAGGTCACCCAGCTAACTTCCAAGGCAGACTGAGGATTTGAACCTTGGTTTCTCAGATTCTCATCCAACAGTCTAACCTGCAATGTGATATCATGTAACACAAGCTAAAGCATGTTTACGAAGAAGTATCTCCCACTGAATTCAAAGGGTCTAACTCCCAAGCAAATGAGTATAGGATTGAATTCTTTGTTTAATTCTTAAAGTGATAAAAAATAAAGTACTTTTTTTTGCCAACAATGTACTTTATCTTTCTTCTATTGAAGAGGTTAAAAAGTGTATGTTAAAATTAACTATCCACAGCTGAAGTAGAAGTCCTTCAATCATCAAAAAATATTATCAGATTGTATCTTGTTAATTACCTAACTAATGATGTCATATTTCAAGGGAATATTTGTGAAAGGAAAGTAAGCAGGATTTGTGCCTAAGGGCAGAATGTAATAGACTTATAACAGAGATAGCAATAAAAACAGACTTATTGCAAGAATTGATTGAGTACCGTAGCATGTATAATATGTTCCAGCAGGAAGACATTCACATTTTAATAATTTATAGTATATATAACTTACTAGTCTCGATAATGGGAACAACCGTAAAAGAACAGGACTGGAGCCAGCGTGTTGCACAGCAAAGGAACCTAATTATCCAATAAATTGTACTTCTTGCATTTTGGTCTGCTCCGCTTGAATGTGTTCATAAAAAAACCAGAACAATGTGCTAATTTTAATTTCCACATATTTCCCCTCTCTTATGAAAAGAAGCTTGGATTTGTTTCAAGCCTATTTCTGATACTAAAGGACACAAGACTAATCTAACGTTTCATAAGTTTTTCCATTGCATTTTTCTAACTGCTAGTGGTAACCTTAAACAGTGATAATCCCCCTCCTAACGGGAACATTTGCATTGCATTGATGTTTCTTGGCAACATAAGCTGCTCCTTCTAATAGTGTTGGTGTCTGCAGCACAAACTGTCTCCTTCATCCATCAACTTAAAGTGAGTTCTCAGAGTACCTTCCATATCAATTCAGAGAACAATGATGTCTCAAACTCCCACCCCAATTCCTAATATAATTTACCAGCAGAAACAGTTCTCAGTGTACATAAAAATTAAATTACAGGTCTATTCACAAAATAAGTATCTGTCAGAGCCTGGGCTAAAGTGAACGGAACCCAAGAACTGAATTAAAGTACCTCCATTAACCCCCTCATGACAATTTATTTGGGCAACTCATGCTGTTCTGAGACTATACATGTATTAGGAAGCAATTCCCAGGAAACTCACGAGACATTTTCCAAATCAACATGCACAGAATTGGGATGCATGTGTCTTCAATAGGAAATAAACCCAGCAGGGAAACCAGAGCAAATTAAGAAGCCAACTTGTCATGCCAGCTAAATTTACAAATCAGAAGGGAAATTCTTGAAAGAGGAACATACATGAAATACGTTTCTAACAAAATGACAATATGAGTATGTTGATTATAACCACCTCTGTATCCTTCTTACTATGTGTGCAAGAACGGTTTCTGTTTTCAAACAGTATGTGGAAGCTGTGGTTGAGTGGACGAATTCGAGCAGACTGAAAACAATTCAGGTAAGTGGGAGATTATGATTGTGGCAAGACTTTGAGCCCCAAAGAGCCCAAATATAGCAACAGTCATAGCGATGGTACTTAAAGGGGGTAACTTCTCTGAAATGAGGGGACATGTGAGGAGGAAATTGAAAGGAAAAGTAGAAAGGGTGAAAACCATTGGGGAAGCTTGGAGACTATTTAAAACTACAATCCTAGAAGCTCAGGAAAAAATATATATCGCAGCTTAGAAAAGGCACAAATGGGTATAGAAAAAGTCCTGCATAGTTAACAAACAAAGGCTGATTTCCCACAAGCGCCGCTCCGTGCTCACTCCTCCCTTTTGCCCCATGGCACGTGTCAATTTCACACAAGCTGCTGCACAGCTGCATTTTGCCCCGGAGCTTCGCGCGATTTCCCCCACATCTACTCAATCCTCAAAAAACAGGACTGAGTAAATGTGGGGGAAATTGCGTGAAGCTGCGGGGCGAAATCGGGACAAAAGGGAGGAGTGAGCGCGGAGCAGCGCTTGTGGGAAATCAGCCAAAGTAATGGAAGCTGTAAAAGGTGAGAAAGATTCCTTTAAGTGGTGGAAAGCTAGTCTCAGTGAGGTTGATAAAAGGGAACACAGAATGTGGCAGATAAAATGCAAGTCTGTGATCAGGCAGACAAAAAGGGAATATGAGGAGCATATTGCAAAAGCCATAATGACCACCAATAAAACTTTCTTCAAATACATTAGAAGCAGGAAACCAACCAGGGAGGCAGTGGGGCCCTTGGATGACCAAGGGGTAAAAGGAGTACTGAAGGATGACAGGGAAATGGCTGAGAAGCTGAATGCATTTTTTGCCTCTGTCTTCACTGTGGAAGACGAGAAGTGCTTGCCCACTCCAGAACCAGTGATTTCCAGAAGGGTGTTGAAAGACCTGAGTCAGATTGAGGTGACAAGAGAGGAGGTCCTACGACTGATAGACAATTTAAAAACTGATAAATCACCAGGCCCAGATGCCATACATCCGAGAATCCTGAAAGAACTCAAATGTGAAGTTGTGGATCTCCTGACAAAAATATGTACTCTTTCATTAAAATCTGCCTCCATTCCTGAGGACTGGAAGGTAGCTAATGTCACTTCCATCTTTAAAAAGAGTTCCAGAGGAAATCCAGGAAATTACAGGCCAGTCAGTCTGACATCAATACCGGGAAAGTTGGTGGAAACTGTTATTAAGGAAAGAATTAGTAGGCACATTGATGAACAAAACCTATTGAGGCAGACTCAGCATGGGTTGTGGCGTAGACTTGGATTACTGTGATGTTGAATGGTTTGCCTTGGATTCGGAATGAGATCATTCTGTCATTTTTGAGATTGTATCCCAGTACTGACTTTTGCACTCTCTTGTTGACTATAAAGGCCACACCATTTTCTCTATGAGATTCCTGGCCACAATAGAAGATATTGTTGAGTACCGGGTTATGCCTTTCGGCCTCCAGGGGGCGCCCGTGGTGTTCATGAACCTGATCAATGAAGTCTTACACAAGCACTTATTCAGGGGGGTGATTGTTTACCTTGATGATATCTTGATTTATTCCCTTGATAAGCCCGCTCATGTGAAGCTAGTTCGGGAGGTCCTCCAAACGTTGCACAAGCACCGTTGCAAAACTCTCTAAGTGTGAGTTCCACAGATCTGAAATTAACTTCCTGGGTTACCACATTTCGCACAAGGGGCTAGAAATGGATCCGGTCAAGGTGCACAATGTTGTGGGGTGGGAGGCGCCAAAGACTAGAAGGCAATTACAAGGATTCCTCAGTTTTGCCCATTTTTACCGGTCCTTTCTCCCCAACTTTGCTCAGGTGAGTTTACCGCTCACGGATTTGCTGAGGACTAAGGGGAAGGGCCCCGAGAGCACCAGCCTGGAACACGGCTTGTGTGGACAAATGACTGCCAGGAGGCGTTTGAGCACCTTAAAAGTTCTGTTCCCTGATGGAAGACTTGCTAAGGACAAGGAGGAAGCAGGAAATGGGGCAAGGCAATGGGGGCTGCCAGAGAAGGAACACAGGAAACAGGGAGGGAAATAAAGGGGGAAATTAGGTGCCCCGTGCCCCCAAAACTCCCTGCAGGCTGCCTGATGGTACAGATTGTTTTACATTCTAAAAAAATCCTCATGTTATGCAGTTTGAATGAAGCTTTGGCTTAACAAGAATTCCGCTCATAAGTGTGTGTGAATTTCACAGAAGTTTCTTTCAGTGAGTCCAACATTTTGAATTTTTGTATGGATTTTTTTTTAACTCCTTGGGGAAAACCTGGAGATTTTTCTGAATTTTTCTGGGCTCTCTGAAACTCTAATCCTATTGCTTTCCTGTCCACAAAGAAATCTGATATATGCACATTTAACTGCCTTCCCATTTTTCACACACACATACTAACAGTGAGAGAGGAGCTGAAAACAACTTTCAGTGGTCTTTGTGAATGCAGATAATATCCTACTGTCCCCTCAGCATCTGTTAACAACAGCATTCACCTATCAAAATATATATGATGATCACTTGCATGACTCCTCCCTGCTCCAAATGGATTGATTTTAAAAAGGAGAAACACACTTGGAAACTGTGCAAGTGGACAATACAGAACATAAGAAGAGCTATGCTGGATCAGACTAATGGTCCATCTAGTCCAACATCTTGTCTCACACAGTAGCCAACCAGTTCATCTGGGCAGCCAACAATAGGGCATAGAGGCTGAGGCCTTCCCCTGATGTTGCCTTCTGAATGTGGAGGTTCCCCTCAGTCACCATGGCTAGTAGCCATTGATAGATTCATGGAGGTTAAGTCTACCTCATCCCCTTTTAAAGCTGTTTATTTCTGTGACCATCACTACATCCTCTGGCAGTGAGTTCCACATTTTAATCACTCTCTGTGTAGAGTAGTATTTCCTTTTGTCCATCCTGAACCTACAGCCCATCAGTAACATTGGATCATATAACTTCTTTCTTCCCTGTCCAGTCAAAAACACCTTGCCTCAGCTGCCTTCGTCTTGTAAGAAAAAAAGATACAGGGATGCCTGAGTTCAAATCCCACAGACTCACTGGAACAACCTGGGCCAATCACTCTCTCAGTCTAACCTACCTCATAAAGTTGTTGTGAGGGTAAGACATGGAGGGGAGAACCACATATGCCGTCCTTCTCCTTATGAAAAGAGTTACTTAGTTTTTCTGAATCTGAGTCCCAGATTAATATCATGGTCTTGTACAGATCCATAAGAAACCTGATCCTAACAGGAACACTAATTCAGGATACTCGCTACAACAGCAGAAAAGCCATGTATTTTAGATCAATCCCTTGTGGTATCATACTCTCCGTCACAAAGTTTACCAATGAAGTTTTTATAATTGTGCTAAAGGACCACAAGAGCAGAGGATGCTTTCAACTTCCTTTGGAATTTTATCCTTACCTACATTTGATGCTTTTCTCCTCCCCACCCCCTTCTTGGTTTAGTGGTGAAGCACAAGAAATAAAGTGCCCCAGACACAAACAGGGAAGCTGAAGGGTACAAGATCTGCCTCTTTTGTATGGAGTTCCTGTCACTACAAAATTTCTGATATATCCCTAACATGTTTTCCATTTATCTTGAAATGTACAATTGCAGCTAGACAAAGATGTCCCAGGAAAGACAGTTGCATCTGACAAGGGACTGTGGAACAGCAATATAGTACTTCCACATCTTCATTAAATTCCACTATACAAAATCAATACCTAATGGTTTCCAGTGCCACAATGTACCACATTAAAACAAAGTGCCACCTATTTCAAAGGAAGTTAATGAGAACAGAACACATTGAAGTTTTTTCCACCACACATTATCTACAGACCTTCAAACATTACTAGAAGTTCTCACACAGGCAAATCAAAGCCTTTCAGGAGCTTGACTTGGGAGACAGTACTTAAGCCCAACCTATTTATCACAGAGATGCAAAAATATATTCTTTAAGAGAAGAAAATTGGAAGCATTAAATTTTGATAGGGATATGCAGTGCCTTTTAAAAAAAAATAAGGTGCCAGTACTCATAAATAAGGTTGTGCCAATCTCCACCAATTCCCCCCTAGGGACAGCCCTGAAAAAAGATGCCAGTATTCAGTACCGATGAGCACCCAGGAAAAAAAGCTTTGTGGATACATACTGACATAGTAGAAGAAGAAGAAGAAGAGATTGGATTTATACCACGTCCTTCACTACCCAAAGGAGTCTCAGAGCAGCTTACAAACTCCTTTCCCTTCCCCTCCCCACAACAGACATCCTGTGAGATAGGCAGGGCCAGCTCCAAGTTTTTTTGTACACTAGGCAAGGCTAGCTTCTGCCCCCCCCCCCAGAAGCCTGTGGTGGACTCCCCGGGAGGCCTGGGCAAGGACTGCGGCCGGAAAAGGAGAGAAGCAGCGGCAGTGGCAGCAGCAGCGGGGGGAGGTCTTCTGACCAGCAGGGAGGCAGCCGCACTCTGGCCGGGCGCCACAGGGTTAGGGGCGCCTTTGGGCTACGAGTGGCCCCGCCACCTTGGACAGCGACGGCTTCGCTGTCTGTATCATCAAAGAGCTGCTGAGGCAATCCCCAGTGGCTGACCAAAGGTCCCACACACCACCTTGGAAAACCAACTGCTGACCCAGCACCACCACCACCCCCTTTCCCCACATCTCCTCATCCTGTTTGGGTGTGCTGAGAGCTCCTTGGGCTGCATAGATCCCAGGGTACCTCAGGAGAATGGACCCTTCATCAGTGGCCAGGACAGGAGGCTTTCTTGCCCCCATCCTGCCCCTCATCTCTGGCCTGATCCAGACTCCCGGGTCTCTCCCTGCCATGCGACAGGTAGAAATCCACCTGGTGAAAATTCCCCACTATGCTGAGCTGCGGCAGCGAGGCTGGCTGGCTTGGGCTGCTAAACGCCCAGTTCAGACTGCCCACCAGCTCTCTCTCCTGTCCCGCCTCCCTTCCGCTCGCCTTGTGGCTGCTCCAGACGCCCCCACCGTGCCTGCAGCCTTTTCTCCCCCCCCGCCTCCCCCCCACACAGCCGGCAAGTGAGTAGCAAAGGCTCCGAGGCTGCTGAGAAGGAGCGTGGGATCGGGGACCCCACCGAAGGACTACGCTGCACAACACCCCCTCCCCGATGGTGGACATGGATGGGGTCCCATATCTGGAGGAGGGGATGTTCCTTCCGCTGCAGGCGGAAGGAGGGAGGGTGGTCGCATTGGGAATCGGGGGGAGTGAAGAGGCGGCAATGGCCGGGGTGCACGGTGCGAGCTTTTGGCGGGGTGGGGGGCTTTTGGTGGGGGGGAAAGGTGGCTCAGGTTGGCGCCCGCTGCGGCGCCGACACCCCCGTGATGGCCCCGCTGTAGGTGAAAATCTAGTTCGCCTAGTGAGTGAGCCAGCCCTGGAGGTAGGTGGGGCTGAGAGAGCTCTGACAGAAATTGCTCTTTTTCAAGGACAGTCTTATCAGAACTATGGCTTGCCCAAGGTTATCCAGCAGGTGCAAGTGGAGGAGTGGGGAATCAAACCTGGTTCTCCCAGATTAGAGGCCATGCACTTAAACACTACATCAAACCAAAATCATATTATAATTTAAAGACTATGAAGGTGTACTCTAAATACATAAGCATAATACAAGTCAGTAGCTAGATTCTTGCCTTCCATCAACAGTTGGGATCACATGCTGAATAAGAGTTTTTTTCACCACAGTTATTTCTAAACAAATCCATCTTTCAATGGAGCCACAGATTACACTTCAGTACACACAAATGCTTATACCTTGAATGAAACTTTGTTGGTCTTAAAGGTGCCACTGGACCCAAACTTTGTTCTAGCCCAAGTAAAAATATCAGAAGTTAATTCAAAATGTTTTAGCATGCTAAATTCAACAGTTACTTTTAGTTCTCCCTTTAGTGAACCTGCTATGCACTAGATCCTGATGGGCAGCCATGTTGGTCTGAAACAGTAGAACAGAGTTTGAGTCCAGTGACCCCTTTAAGACCAACGTTTTATTCAAGGTATGAGCTTTCACGTGCAGGCACGTTTCCTCAGATACACTGAAATGGAAGTTAACAGTTCATACATATAGACAGAGGGTGAAGCAAATTAGCACACAATAATGAAGATGTTTTAACAGATGCAAATACCAAATAAGAATAACAAGCTAAGTTTATATGATCGCCTTATGTATGAGTACTGGCACTTTATATGGTCACCATTTGTTTGGATTTAATTATGGGGAGGAAACACAGTGAAGCAAATGAATATGACAAATTAGGAGAGTGATGTGTAAATGTATTCTTCTAAGAGTAATTAACTGAGACCCTGTTGTTACACTCCATTCCTCTTAAGGATGGAGGTAACTAACAGCATCCTTTTCTTTAAGGTGGGGTAAACGGTTGTGTGGTGTTATGTCTCCCTCTGTCACCAGATCAGAGAAATACATTCCAATATTCATTGCATTACAGTACAATCACTATTCCAAATAAGAAATACACTAAAATGAAGAGGATGTATAGCCCTTCTTGGTGAGAATACATATGTAAGGACTGAATGAATTAGGATAAGTAGTGAGATAAGAAACCAATATCCCTGTTAAGTCCTGGGGGGTTGTTCTGAGTGTTGTCATAACTTGTAATTCAGCAGATGCAGGTGGGTAGCCATGATGGTCTGAAGCAGTAGAACAAATTTTGACTCCTTTAAGGTGGTACTGGACTCAAAATTTGTTCTTGTAATTCAGCAATTTCCCCTTTCAGTCTGTTCCTGAAGTTCCTTTGCAATAAAACAGTTACTTTGAGGTCACCCATTAAATGTCCTGGAAGGTTGAAGTGTTCTGCTACAGATTTCTCAGTCTTCTGATTCTTGATGTCAGATTTGTGTCCATTTATCCTTTGGCATAGAGTTTGACCTGTTTGCCCTATGTAGTGACGTGTTCAAATTAAATGTTGCATTATTGTGGGTGAGGAGTTGTTTGAGATTGGGGGCTGTCTGTGCACAAGAAAAGGTCTGCCCCCCCAGTACTTGTGAAAGACAACTGTCGCTGATGATGTGTTGAACTGTTTTGAGCTGAGAGCTGTATGTAACCACTACTGATGTTCTGTTATTGTCCCTTTGGGGCCTGTCTTGCAACAGGTTTTCTCTGGGTACCATTCTGGCTTTGTTAATCTGTTTCCTGACTTCATTAGGTGGATATGTTAGTTCCAGAAAGGTTTGCTGTAGATCCCTCAGGCGAGAATCTGTCTGTAGAATTGGAGCAGATGTGGCTGTAGTGTAGAGCCTGGCTGTATACAATGGATCGTTTGGTATGTTTAGGATGGTAGCTGGAGGCATGTAGGTATGTTTGTCAGTCAGTAGGTTTCCAATATAAGGTGGTTCTAGGCGTTCATTGTGTATTTTTAGAGTAGTGGCCAGAATATTTATCTCTTGCATAGATAGGTTCATTGTCAGGTTGATGGTGGGGTGAAAGTTGTTGAATACCTGGTGGAATATGTCCAGGGCTTCTTTACCATGTGTCCAGACAATACAAATGTCATCATTGTAATGCAGGAATAAGACAGTATCTGAAGAACTGTGGGTACACACAAAGGTCATACCTTGAATAAAACTTTGTTGGTCTTAAAGGTGCCACTGGACTCAAACTTTGTTCTACAGTTATGCATTAAACACCCATATATTTCAGGATTCCAGAATTACAAATGAATGTTCAGTACAACCTTATTAATTTAAATGTCCCAAAATGTGTACAAACTGGTTGGGTAAACACTGAAAAGTTTTTACATATGATCACACATATACATGTCTCTGCGCTGCAAAGCATCAGATAGGACTGATGGATATAAAACCTTACCAATAATAAACCTCCAGAAAACCAGATTCTCAGTATTATTTTTAAATTTCTGTTTCTCCCTTCCCCCTCCCTACTCGTTACAGTAGACTGCAATCTTTACAATCTTGAAAGCTGAAAATTGTTTCAAGTAGCAATTTGGGGGAAAGGACTGGCTTTCTACAATAACACACGTAGAAATCACTGACAGAAAACAAACAGACTCTGTTTCTCAGACTGCAAAGCACTTCAATTAATTTATCAAAGCAAGGATGGACAATATTTCCAGTAGTGAGGGCCACCCTACAAAGTACCTTTGATGACTACGGTATGTTAATGTACATATTTCATTATCATTAACAATTTGAATAAGGTTTGAATGAACCATTGATAGTGAGTATGTGCACAATGGTACATGTATTTATGTGCTATATTTATTCTGCAGTTTTTCCAGTCACGTATGGAAAACCTTGAATCTGCCCTTTAAAGGAAAAAAATGGGTTTAGAATCAAGCTTCAGATTTCAAAGAACAGTAAGTCCAAGGAACTTCAGATTTGTATCTCCCTATGTAATTTTCATTTGGGGTGGCACTTTCCAGCGCTCCCATTGGCTGTGAAATGCGCTCCCTCAGTCATTGGCCCGTCAGCCGCCACTCAAGAGTACTTGTGTGCCACTGGCCGGGTGCTCGGTCTGCTCCTCTTCCCCGCCCACTCCCCCTTTAGCCACTGTGCCCTGTCAGAATTACTGGCAAATGACTTTCTCTCTTGACAGAGATGCTTCTCCTGCTTGCTTCCTGTGTGGAACTAACTTTTCCCTCATTGGCTGTTGTGAAGAACTCATTGGGGCCAGTCCTGATTAGGGTTAACAGCTCCAGGTTGGGAAATTCTTGGCTATTCTGTGTCTAAGGAAGCCAGTATAAGGAAGCCAGAGTTTGGGGAGGGAAGAGGAGAGGCCTCAGCTGAATAGAATGCCATAGAGGCCACCATCCAAAGCACTTATTTTTTCCAGGGGGGGAAGAGATCTGTTGTCTGGAGTTCAGTTGTGATACCCACCAATCTTCAGACTCCACCTGGAGGTTGGCTATCCTAGGCGTGGCAGTTAGCACTTCAGAGCAGGGTCTGTCAGACCCAGGTTCTTGCTGTGGAAGCTGTGATTTTGGATCACTCACAGACTGGCAGTTACCTGTGTTTGTAAGATGGCTGCCATCTGCAGATGTCTGTTTAAAATGTTCCCCCATAAGGTTTAACTGAGCTGTAGTTCCAGAGAGGGGCCTGCAGGGGTGTCACTCACTGGGTTGAATGGGGCTTCCTCATCTACTGGCCTACAGTTCCCAGCTGCCCCAAGGCCAAAAAGTGCAGGAAAACAGGGACTGTCCCAAGGGGCGGGGTGGCATCAATATAGACTCCAGCCCATCCAGGGAGGGGGCAGTCTTTGTCCCTGGGAGGCAGCAGTGATTCAGCCACTTCACAGTCGGCTGGACTGGGGAATGAATGGAAGTTTCTCTGCTCTCTTGGGCAAGAGAGAGAGGCTGAAGCAGAGCCAAAGGCCGGTCCAAGGAGAGATCCTATCCTGAGCCCACAACCTCCAGAGGTAGAAAGTATTGTGTGTAGGGA
>NW_015161950.1:0-17066 GCF_001447785.1 Gekko japonicus | reverse complement strand
GTAGGGAAATAGAATTGTGTTTAACCACTGTTGATTTATGCCCCATTGGTTCATAGTGTGTGCTTACTCCTACAGTTCTGCCTTATTCATTTAGTGTGTGTGTGCTCCATAATTGTGTAAATAGTTAAATTATTTTATTTGGGCTACTAATATGTGTTGTGCTCTGACCACATAGTCTCCCCTGCTCTGCACAAGGGGGTATCCCAAGGAAGCAAAGGAAGGCCTAGGGTTGCCAACTTTCCAGGGATTCCCCAAAGATTGGGGATTCCCTCTCCAAATAGGGAGATTCAGCCAGAGGGGTCTCACTGTCCCTCTAAAAAGGCAGTGACAATTCAGTGAGTGGTGGCAGCAAACTTAAGGAGTGAGATACACCCACAGGAGATGATTGAGGGGAAAATCAAGGTAGGTTGATGATTAGCTGAAAAGGAGATAGGGTTGCCAACTCCAGGTGGGAAACTCCTGGATATTCCTGGAGATTTGAGGGATGGAACCTGGAGAGGGTGAGGTTTGAGGAGGGGTGGGACCTCAGACAGGTACAATGCCATAGACTCCACCCTCCAGTGAGAGCCAGTTCGGTATAGTGGTTAAGTGTGTGGACTCTAATCTGGGAGAACCAGGTTTGATTCTCCACTCCTCCATTTGCAGCTGCTGGATGACCTTTGGCAAGTCATAGTTCTGTCAAAGCTTTCCTTGAATGAGCAGTTTCTGTCAGAGCTCTCTCAGCCCCACCTACCTCACAGAGCGTCTATTGTGGGGAGGGAAAGGGAAAAAACTTTGTAAGCCACTCTGAGACTCCGAGTGAAGGGTGGGGTATAAATCCAATCTCCTCCTTCTCCTCCTCTTCCTTCTTCCAACCAGCCATTTCCTCCTGGGGAACCACTGTTGCCAATCTCCAGGTGAGGCATGGAGATTACTCAAAATTACAACTGATCTCTGGGAGGGGAGAAGGAGATGGAAAGCTGACATCAGAGGAGCAGATAACGACAGGTTGATGCTTGGCTGGGAAGGAGATAGGGTTGCCAACTCCAGGTTGGAAAATTCCTGGAGATTTGAGGGGTGGAGCCTGGAGAGGGTGAGGTTTGAGGAGGGATGGGACCTCAGACAGGTACAATGCCATAGACTCCACCCTCCAAACCAGCCATTTCCTCCTGGGGGAACCATTGTTGTCAATGTCCAGGTGAGGGGTGGAGGTCACTCAAAATTATAACTGTTCTTCAAGTAGCAGAGATCAGTTCCTCTGGAAAAAATGGTGGACTCTGTGTCATTACACCCTGCTGAGATTGCCATAGCAAATTGACACTGAGTGCCCAAGGCCTTGGCATTCTCCCAGAGCCTCTTTCTAGAGCTCGTTGTATTTATTTCCACAACAGGCTTTACTGCTAATTTCTGATAAAGCAGCCTCCCATGGTACACCGCAACCTGCGTTTGAAACTTAAATGAGTGTAGTTCGCAATAATAGCCAGCTGTTAAAATACAACTCCATAAATTCCACCGGGCAAGTATTGAGTCATGTGCTGCCTGCCTTTGCCATAAATCATATGTTGAAAAATCAAATGTTTAGCTCCTAAGAAATCCTTTCCATTAACTACAACAAGTTCTATGGAGCTTCCTCACTTCATCCATGTGTAGGTCTGGATTTTCAATTTCTATTTTTTGTGATCTTTAAAACCAGATTAACAACAGAGGGACGCTGCATGAACTGAAGAATAACAGTGTACAAAACTGGCAGAATGGAGGGTGTTACACAGTTTAAAACTGTCCTAACTGGCTTCCCTGTAAGCCTTTATGGAACCTATCCTGGGTCATCCCCAAAATCATAGGCAATGCTTGATCCAAATGTGAATAGAGAATGGTAAGAACCTTAAGCAATAAGCCTCATTTACTGCTTAAGTTTGCTTCTTCACTTTTATTCCAAAATAATGTGCAATTTAGAACACCAGCTAAAAACATTGTGTTCATTGCTATAACTCAAGGTTCTTCCAACTGTTCTACAGCTGAGAGGAATTCTCCAGTGTAACTGTATTCATACTGCAACCACCACATTCCTTGTGTGATGCCAATGAAAGCAGTAACTAATATTTGGGGTGGATCCTGCCTAAAACTTCAATCTGCACAGAAAAAGAGTAATTTTCACAGTTCCCCCCTGCCACAGCAGACTTCCAATTCCCCTCACTATTAACAGTGTTGGAAAGTGCCATTGTCAGAACCCACAGTCAACAACGAAGTACACGCATTCAGGAACGGTAATACTTTTATTGCAGAAAGCACATAAGCACTGTTAAGAATGGCAGTGGCCCCTTGGGCATAATAGGATATAGGGTATTCGTATGGAAACCCCCCCCCCCCCCCGAGCACTGGCCAATTAGGCACCCTCCCGCATGCGGGATAAAGCTTGGAGACCGTTAGGTAGCTAAAGCTGAGAACCAACACTCTCCCACGGCACCTAGGAAAAACCTAGACGATACGACTCCCTCCTGCACATCTGTATAGATAAGCATTTCGGCGCAAAGCAGAAAAAGCACAGAAAGGAATGCAGGAGCAATTAACCAGACACAGACCGAGCTCCCCAACCCCCGTGGCAGCGTAGCTGACAGCCATCAAGTCACAACCAACACATGGTGAACTCATAGAAGTTCCATGGCAAGAGACAAACAGAGGTGGCTTGCCATTGTCTTCCTCTGCATAGCAACCCTGATATTTCTTGGTGGTCTCCCAGCCAAGTAGGAGCCAAGGATGACCCTGCTTAGCTTCTGGACAAAGAGTGGACTAGCCTGAGCCACTATCCCTATCCCCCCCCCCACTGGAGCAACATTTCAGGGGGCATTTCAAGAGGGAGCAAGGAGGCAGAAAAGTCACACTTTCATGGACAAAAATGCTTCCACCCATGGAAATTGGAGGAGGGATTTAAGCCATTGTTAACAATTGTTGGAAAATGTAAGGTAAGGAATGGAAGTTTTCTTTTTTAAGCCAGGTAGAGAAATTGTACTTCCAATTTGGTTCAAAAAAGACAAGGAACAAAACTCAATCTTACGTGCTATACAAAGTACCCATTATTGTCTATCTTGACACATTTCTTGAAATTAGGCCTTATCTAATATAGGAAAATGTTCCAATTTGCATTGGTAGCCAAGGGACCACTCAGTAACCTTATCTGAATGTCAGAGGTGTACAGACTATCTAAATATTCCTTTATGCAACACATTTTAAGGGGCTGAAGGAGGTCAGGGCATGATGGTTACTGGAGAACTCAAATGTTCTCCCACCTCCAACAGCAACTTTATTGCTGGATTAAGACAGCAGTTTCACTGCGGTGGCTCAAGTGGTTAAGACGCTGAACTGCAGGCTGTGGAAGGTCGGTAGTTCAGCAGTTCGAGACCCGAGTGTGCCGTATGACGGAGTGAGCTCCCGTCTCTAGTTCCAGCTCCTGCCAACCTAGCAGTTCGAAAGCAAGAAATTGCAAGTAGATAAATAGGTACCACTTCGGTGGGAAGGTAACAGCGTTCCGTGCACCTTGGTGTTTAGTCATGCCGGCCACATGACCACGGAAACGTCTTCGGACAGCGCTGGCTCTTCGGCTTTGAAACGGAGATGAGCACCGCAACCCTAGAGTCGGATTCGACTGGCTTTCGAGCAAGGGAACCTTTACCTTTACTTTCACATTTAAAAAGTTACTTCTACGGTAACTGCCTACTACATATTTCAGGTAGAAATGGGACTATGAAATATGCATATGTAATAAATAAATATGCACCAGCCAAGAGGGACTTTCTCAGGCCTGAATTACAACACAATACTGGTAAGTCAATCAGCCTCTGGACTCAAATGACCAGAGTAACACCTGGTGGTCACAGTATATCATTACTGAGCAAAGTGCTTGAGCATATGGTAGCCACACAGCTTCAGGCTCTGGACAATTTTTGCCAGGATAGTGACAAGGGGAGCACATCTCTGTTGATTCTCCAGCATATCTCAGTGGCTTTCAATACCATTGACCATGGTATCCTTATGGACAGGGTGATTGGGTTAGGAGTCTGCAGTCTCATGGTGGTTCAACTCCTACCTGTCTGACCATTTGCATAAGGTGGTACCATCTTTCCCCTATGTTGTTTGATATCTACATGAAACCACTGGGGGAGATTATGCAGGTACTATGCAGTTTGGTGTAGTAGTTAAGACTCTAGTCTGGGACAACCAGGTTTGATTCCCCACTCCTCCACTTGCAACTGCTGGATGACCTTGGGCAAGCCATTGATCTGTCAAAGATGTTCCTGAAAGAGCAGTTCTTGAAAGAGCTCTCTCAGCCCCACCTACCTCACAGGGTGTCTGTTGTGTGGAGGGGAAGGGAAAGGAGTTTGTAAACTGCTCTGAGACTCCAAGTGAAGAGTGGGGTATGTGGAGAAACCCCCCTCCCCATTCTGAGTTTTTAAAGTGTTCCTGTCCCCCCCCTTCTCTCTGTAAGGGCAGGAAGCTAGGGCAATTACCTGCCATAGTTATGTAAATGGCTTGACTTGCAAAGGAACTGAGGGATTTGGTATTAGGAATCTCCAGGTGACTCCTGGAGATCTCCCAGAATGCCTGCAAGGAGGGCTCCCAGGGTGCACTTGGGTGACCTGGGCAGACCAGGTCAAAGGGGGTGGAGAGTGGTGTAGAATGGGTGGAGTCAGAGGTTTAATAAAAGTGGTTGCTCTCAGGGGGGAGGGACTCTGGACTCTTGGTGTTTATCTCTGGGAGAGGACAGATGGCTGAGCTCGGATCTACAGGCTAGGAGCCATCAGCCATGTGGCCTGGCCTGCTGGCTGCAGAGAGCCTAGGTAATGAAACATCTTTAGAACCTTTTGTAACTTGCTAAGCTTGAAATTGCCTACTCTATTTCAACATCTAGTAGAGTAAGTTTTTAGAACCAGGGAAAGAAGGATGCGATTATGACCAACTTTTCTTTGTCCTTCTGGTTGCTGATCTGGTGCTGTGCTAAGAGTATGCTTGTAACCTTTTTCTCTTTTTAATAAATATTTTACTTTTTGAAGCTGGTAGTGTTCTCTGGACCGCATGGTCCCCCAACTGCCTTGAACCACACTACTGTAAGAGGGGAGTCCCGGGAAGGGGGAAGGCAAGCAGTCACAGCACCCATTGCCAATCCTCCAGGGAGCCCCCAAAGAAGGAATCTGGTCCCTGTGTTAAGCAGGAGCTGCGTAGCAGGAGACCAGAGGCAGACCCTCAGTTTGAGAAGGGGTGTCAGGAGTCTGTCCCTCCTGGCAGGGTCTGTAAGTCAGAACAGGCCTGTTCCGCCACAGGGTATAAATCCAATCTCTTCTTCTCTGCTACAAATATGCAGATGATACCCTGCTCTGTTTCTTCCGAAGAACCAAGTTTGGTGGTTCTGTGGAAGGTAATGTAATGGATGACAGCAAATAAACTGAAGCTCAGTTCTGAAAAGACTCAGGTTCCATAAAGCTGCTCAGTAAGTGAGGAATCAGCCTGTCTTGACAGGGGGCTGCACTCCACCTGAAAGAGCAGGATCACAGCTTAAGAGCTGCTGTTTGATCTTGGCTGCAGCTGGAGGCTCACCTCTCTTCTATAACACATAGCACTTTTTCACAGCTCTGGCTGAAACGTGGTCATTCCTTGAAAACCATGAACAGGCCCTCTGACTCATACCCCAATTTATCCAGGTTAGATCACTATAATGTACTGAACATGGGGCTGCCCTTGAAGACTGCCTGGAAACTTCAGGGGGTCCAAAATTCAGCAGCCAGTTTGCTATCAGGGGCTGGATATATTAATCATATCTTCCCTGTGCTGAAAGATATGCATTCATTTATTATTTATTTATTTATCGAATTCCTACCCCACCCTCCCAGTGAAGGCCAGCTCAGGGCGGCTTACATAAGAAAACAGATAAATTACATTAAAACATAAATTACTAATAAAACAGATCTAAAACCACTGGCTAGCTGGCTGAGAACATAGAATAACTTGAAATGCTAGTGTTAATACCACTAAAGCTGTAAATGGCTTAACACTGGAGTCCCTAAATGACCAAAAAAGAGAAAAGGGAAAAAACTGAACCTAAAATCTAGAATTCAGATCCTAAAAAGGTTAATCAAGAATAGAAGAGGGCCAATTCTAAAAATCTAATCATGAAACATACAAAAATATACATGTATTTATTCAACACAAATTAAAATAACAAATAAGGGCCCATTCATACCTCATATACAAATATAAAAACATACAAAGGCTAATGAAATAGACCTAACACGTATCGGCCTTTACAGGCCTTCCTCAGAGGTCTAGTACAAATAGAACATATTGGCTAATATGTAAAAATATATACAATCATACATATACAAAATATGAAATAAAGACTAGAAAACAATTGTTCCAAAGTTTAACCACTGGGCAAAGAAAAGAAATACAAAAATACAAATGAAGTCTCCAGTGCAATAACATGTCCAGTAGTACTTCTCTCTGGTCAACTATATATTCTCCTGAAATTGTACAGCCAAATGTTCCCAATAAAATGTTCCTTAAGTTCAAGGAAGGCCTGTAAAGGCCGAAACGCGTTAGGTCTATTTTATTAGCCTTTGTATGTTTTATATTTGTATATGAGGTATGAAAGGGCCCTTATTTGTTATTTTAATTTGTGTTCAATAAATACAGGTATATTTTTGTATGTTTCATAATTAGATTTTTTAGAGTTGGCCCTCTTCTGTCCCTAAATGACCACCTTCTCCCAAACTGTCCTGCCCACCAAGTAACGTCATCATTGAAAGCCCTGATCCCACTGTCCTAACTTGCAGAAGTAGGTGAGTGGCAACCACTCTAAAAAGGGCCCCCCTGGTTGAGGAATGCTCTCCCCCTTGAAGCTTGCCTTGCACTTTATTGGCTTCTAGGTGGCAGGAAAAAACATTTTGCACCCTTTTAATATTTTTAACTCTACTTTCTACAGCTTGTCCGCTGTTTGTAAATTATTTTTATGTTCCTGGTTTTACTGATTGCTGTTCTACCTTGCTGAAATTGTGGGAGGGGGGGCATGGAGGGCTTGGCATTTTATGGATTGTTTTAAATTAACTAAACTATTTGTTCTATTTATTTAGGACATTTTTACGCCACCTTTCCACCCAGTCAGGGTCCACAATGCAACAAACATAAAAAATTAAAACATTTAGAGTTAAAATATTAAATTTATCTTTTCTGTTAGCTATCCAGAGCAAGATTTCTGAGAGAGTAAATATTTGCATGGGTTCATTTAAAATGTGTTGCGGCCTATGTCCAGCAGCCATGTGAGCTCAGTTGGCATGCTCATGTAACACCCACTCAGGCTACCAGCCTCTGCCTCGCTAGCATTATATTTAAATCAGGCCTCCCATAGTAGCCCAGCTGAGGCACAGGGGACACGTCACCCATTAATTCTGACAAAACAGTGCAGCAGTTGTGTCCAACCTTACTGAGCTATTTAAATGTCTAGCTGTTTACTTACATCTGCTTTTAATTAATAGCATCACATTTTTAATCAATCTAACCCTTTTGTCTTTACTATCACTGTTTTAAAAATTAGACCTGATGGATATATTGCCTTCAATATTTCATCCCATTTACAAATTTACTGACCCTCAAAATTCAGTATTGATCCTAGCTTTCCTTTGATCAATACTAATCTGTGTGATAAATTAGTCTTTACATTGACCTCGGCAAAAATCACTACACGCATATGAGCAAAACACCACAATATATATTTAATTAGAGACAACTAAATGTTTGAGGTTCTCCCCCTCAATAATTAAATATAAAATGAACATTTATTATCTTTAAAGCCAAAATGTAAACCTAATTTCCATAATAGGCCAATCTCTATAATGATTTTTGTAATTACCCGAACCCCCATCTCTATTATTTTAAGGCATATATACTTACTGCCAAATTGTATCTAGCTAGATACAAGTTCTTAAATGTCCAACAAGGATCAATTTTTTTTTGGGGGGGGGGAGTTTCCATTTTCCTTATGGAAGAACAATTTAAAGATTAGAAAAAATGATGATGCAAACCCACAAATGTCAATGCATCTTTAATTAAGCTAGCCATGGAGCACTGATGACAACCATTATTCCAAGGGTGCATCCAGGACACAAGGGAAACCCAAGTCAGGCAAGTCTGGATATTGAATCTAACCTACTCCAAAAGTGATATGAAGGCACCTATGCGTGCCACTTTTCTCCATCACCTACTTTGGGGCCAGTTACACTTGCATGACACACTGTAGAACAGTACTGTGAATGTGTGCACAGCTTCCCAAAAGAACACCATTCACTGCATGCTTGTTTATGAATTCCAACATACACATGCACTCATGCATCAGACAGTCCAGTACTCAACTTATTTCCATGTAAATATGTGTAGGATGAAGCCCTTACAGCTACAGACCTACAAACACATACTTGTAAGCAAGCATCATAAATTCAGTCAGTCTTACTCCTGAGTAAACATGCACAGGATCAGATTCAGGCTGCTAGAAACCACCTCTTTAGTAGCTCAAGAGCTATTGTTTTCTTAATTCAATCAATTTTACTATTATTTCTGGGCCTGAAGAAATTGTGCCAATGCCTATTTTCATTAAGCAATTACAACCAAAAGTGAAAAATAATCTGTAAGTCATTAACAGATGCATATTCCACAATATAACGGAAGACAGAGCAACTTTATCACATCTTCTTGAAATGATGAAATCTCATTCAATTTATTTAGATGTGGTAGAGAAGTTCTGAAAAAATGTGATTATGGCCTCTGCTAAATTATCACCTGCAGCACAATCCATAAGAACCAATTATTTTGTGCATGACAATTACACTCCTCTGATTTAGCAACACCAATAAAAACTCGTTCAGTCAGTTGAAAATAAAAGCTAAACAATATCAACCAAAAGATAAGTCCATTATACAATCATTGCACTTTGGTGGAGAAACACAGTAGTTTGTTACGATACACTGAGGGAGCAATCCTAAACCTAGTCTACCTTGCAGTAAACCCCATTTTACTTACTCCCAGGCAAGCATTCTTCAGGATTGTAACCTATTAATTAGTAATAAGGAAACAAGGGGAAGTATTTTCAAGATGCTGTGCAAAAGTTCTTCTCTGGAAGGTTAAAATGACAGCCAACAACTAATTATTCAGGGTATATGGCAAGATAACAGGCTAAGTGCATAGTAACAATACCTTACAGTCAATGATATTCAAGGATACCTAGTAATTCAACACCTGCATGATAAAGCAGAGGCTTGCAGGACCCTTGCCTTGAGCTAACAACATGCTGCAAAGCAGAGATCAGACACATGGACAAGCAATGCTTACACAGCAGCATTAGCCAGGATGACTCATATAAGTGAGTCAAATGTTAATCCAGGCAGACATACAGATTTTCAGAGAACAGACAAGCGCTCATCTGAAAGTTTTAAATTAGATTTGGAATTCAAATTTTAAGGCATGCTTCCAGTTTTTCAAAACCAAACAGAAGACAAGTGGTACCTTAAATAAGACTAACAACATTTATACCAGTATGAGATACATGAGTCAGAGCTCACTTCCTCAGATTGGGGGGGGGGATCATAGGGCATGAACAAAATACAGAATTATCCCCCCCCCCCTATATTTTGCTGAGGTGGTCATGCCCTACCATTATTTTTAAAGTATTACTTCCTTTCTCATCCTGTCTATAGATATATGTTATTATTTCCTCTCCTACTATGACTTTTACATTTTTAACAGCTGCAGAAATTCAACAGATGTACAGGGCCATCCTAAGCAAAGTTACACCCTTGTAAATCCACTTAAGTCAAATGGGCCAAGAGAGG
This sequence comes from Gekko japonicus, assembly GCF_001447785.1. Taxonomy (NCBI): domain Eukaryota; kingdom Metazoa; phylum Chordata; class Lepidosauria; order Squamata; family Gekkonidae; genus Gekko; species Gekko japonicus. The sequence goes on along the minus strand of NW_015161950.1, from coordinate 7,221 downwards.
TGTAACTGTGCTTAGGAGAGAACTGTAAAGCTGCCCTAGTGCACCTGTTGAATGTCTGCCCGTCAGGGGGCTATCGGGGCATGTGGACATGGACTGGAAATAAAAGCAACCAGTTCTTGTTCCTAGTCCCTAAATTCTCTCTTCTGTACTGCAGCTTTCCCATGATTTTATGAAATTTCAAACACACTACAAACGAAACAGAACACAACTGTAAAGAAAACTGATTGCAGGGAAGTTCTCATCCAGGCCAGGATGTTTTAAAATGAAGAAAGCTCCACTAGCAGAAGAAAAAATAAAACCGGATCAATCACAAACCTGCCCCCCCCAGTTGAATGTATACCATCTAGCATCCCATTTAAGTCCACTGTGTCCACAAACAAGAAGGGAGAACATAAGTTTCATATTCAGATCACACAAAGGCACTAATTTAGCCACAATCTTCCTAGTCACACTTACTTGGAAGTAAGTTCCGTTGAACTCCAGGCCGCTTATTCCTGGGGCTGGACTGTAAAGCTGAGATCCTACGCAGACGGAGAAGACCGCCACTGAATGAAAGACTGCCACAGGACACAGCGCACGCCTAGTGAACCCCAGCCATGGGGCCCCCCCCCCCCCGGGGGGGGGGGGGGGGGGTAGGGTTGTCTAAGGAGAGTTCTACCCTCCTACGCCCATTTCTCTACCCGTGGATGACCGCCGTCAACGGACTCAGGCAGGGGTAACTCATCAGCGCTGCCTTTCGGTCCCCCATACCATGGGGAGGCAAATGGCTTCTACAGCAGAGGGCAGAATCGCCCAGGAGACTCTTTTAGGAAGCGCCCTGCTAGAGACGACCGAAGAAGTTCAGCGCCCTCTTTTCCCCCCGCCCCCCCCCCCCCCCCCCCCCCCGCACGGGCGCCCCCCCCCCCCCCCTCTCACGTGCCGCCCAAGACAGGACAGAGACTCCCCCCACGCTCGCACACCCGAGTCAGGGACGTGCCCAAGGCCCTGGCCGGCGCCAAAGCCCCGCCTACCCCGCCTCGGTGGTCTCCAGCGACCGCCCCCTCCCCCCAGCTACTCTCCCAGGCGCGCACGAGCAGGACTCACGTGCGCGCTGTCGCTTCCTGCGGGCCCGCCGGCGCTTGACTCCGGGACTTTATTGCCTCCGCGCTGGTCTCGCTCGCCCGCTTCCCACCCGGCCAGCAATTCCCTCCCCAGTCACGCGCTGCTCGCCCGCCTGCCTGCCTACCTCCCTCGCCTGGCTTTCGTCCGGAGCCGCGCGCGCTCTCCAGCCGCAATGCAGCTTTGCCCGCTTCCCGCGAGCCCTGGCGGGCGACGGCGATCTGCGCGCCCAGTGCCGCTGCCCCGGCGCTTCCGTCTCCAAGGGCCGACGGCGGGTGGGCAATGGGATTTGGGAGCAGCAGCCAGTTGGCCTATCTAATTAAGCAGGGTCCCTCTCTCTCTTCTAGCGCTCAGATGCAGGGGCGGGTGGAAGTGTTGCAGAAGTGGGTAATGTGTCGTGTGTCGTCGTCGTCCCCCCCCCCCTTCTGCGCTTCTGATGCCCCGTTCCTTAAGCGAGCGCCGCACGAGGTTGTAAAGGGGCGCCTTATTCACACCCGGGGCGCAACTTCGCGGCGTTCCTCTCCGGCGACTGACACCCAGCACTTGCGCAGTGCAAGGGCTCTCGGAGGAATGACCGGCAGCGACTCAAGGAAACGGGAGGGCCATGGCTCTGGGAAGCTGCCAACTGCGACACTTGAATTCCTGGAAATTAGGCGCCTTGTCCCGCGAAACCCTCCATTGACAGCTCTGGGCAACGTCATCTGGCCCCTCCCCCTGTGCTCTGGCTTTGATCTAAACTATGGCCTCTTACTTTCCTATCCGGCTTGAGAAGTGGTAGGGCAACTGTGATTCCTCAGCTGCTGGGAAGAAGCTGTTACTCTTTTCAGGTCACCTTGTAAAAACACTGGCAGTTATTTGGATGATTTATCAGTCAGTGAGTTAGAGAGGGCCAAGTAGCTGTATACACATGCTAGTAAATAAAGATTGCATGATAACAAGCAAGCTTTGTATTTCTTGCTGCAACCGGGGGTCATTTCACATTAGGCAAATGTAGCACAATTACCATGATTTGTGCACACAATTAGCACATATCCTTGTGATATGTGAACTTTTTTATGCTACTTTTTACCACGTTCCCCAGATGATGTTTATTATAACGCATATTTTGAAAAGCATAACTCCAGTTTTTTTTCCTGAATCACATGCCACTTTAAAACAAAAACTGAAATGGGCACTGCACAACGGGTCAATTACACTATTGTGAATTGGCACCATTTCTATTTCTACCATTAAGTGAGATTCCTGACATCATGACTTCATAGTACTGAACAGCTCAAATTGGGGGGGATTACAGAGGTATACTTATGCCAGCAACATAAGAGGGGCAGATTATTTATGAAGACATAACCCCTATTTGGATCAGCCCCGTAGCTAGGGAATTCTTTGGGGGGGGCCGCCAGCTAATTAAATGGAAGTACAGTGCAGGTGGTAAGTTGGAGCACTTTGGGGGCAGCCCTGGAGGGAGGGGGCCCAGAAGAAACACAAGGGGGCCGGGCCCCGTGGGCCCCATGTTAGCTACGGGCCTGATTTGGATAGGAAAATCTGGGAGATAAATGTTTTCAAAAGTGCACCATCCATCCACATATGGATCCTCCACTGTAATTGTGTATGCTGCTGTGAGAGTTCATCCCCCACCCACTCTGCTATCATATTCTCCCTGTTAGATCCTCTCGGGCCTCAGTGCTGGGCATCAATACGACACTTGGTACACACTACAAGTCCTTCCTTTCCTCCCCCAGAGCAGCATTCTGCCTCACCACCAAGTATTGCACTGTTTCCTTCCCTTTCCATCTACCTTCTGACTTTGTTCTGCCTCCTTTGTCCTTGAGGAGTCAGTCACCCACCTTCCCCATTCATTCAATGACCCTGCACCTGGATCTAGCTTGGTGTGCGGCTTGTTTTCTCAAGCCAGTTGTTGCTGCCTGGCTCCAGGTGATTCTCTAGGCTGCCTTAAGCAAACAGTCTGTTCCTTAACACTGGCTGATGATATCAACAGCCAAGGCTAGAAGAAGGCTCTCTTTAGTTGCTGCCTCTGTATATCTTCTTTCCTCCTTCCTTTGTGAGCGCCTAGGCTAAGTATGCATTTCAGCTCTGTAGTCTGGGGCAGGGCAGTTGAGTCTGGACATGGTCCATGTCTAAACAGCTGCTAAAGTCAGAACAGCAACAACTTGATTGCAAAGAACTGCCCCCAGTGCAGAACTACCCTGGAAGTGCCTCCTATTTTAAGGATGACAACATGGTAGGACTGCTAGCCTCCAGGAGGGACATGGGGATCCCCCAGGATTACAGCTCATCTTCAGAATACAGATATCAGTCCTCCTAGAGAAAATGGATGCCTTGGAAGGTGGACTCTATAGCATTGTACCCCACTGAGGAACCTGTTCTCCCCAGGATCTGCTTCCAAATCTCCAGGAGTTTCTGAACCTGGAGTTGGCAACCCTTTACCACCCATATCCTGCTGGTAGCCAGGGCAGACCTGGCAACCCTACAACATGGATTACATATTTCAGTTTTTGATTGGACTGGAGGTATCTGAAATATTTAAGTACATTTAGTGCTCCCTATTTGAAGTGAGAGGTATAGCAGATCTATTTTTCAGATTTTTGTAATAATTGGAATGTTTGGACTATTAGAAATGCCTCCATTTAGCCAAATCCTTGAGACCCAAGCATCTTATTATAATTATTTTTGCATAATACAGCTCCTTTCTCTACTTTATAACCAAGCTTTCCTTCGCACTGTATATTTTTACACTTTGCAATGGCAGATCGGTATCTTCATCAGTCTTTTAAATGTATGATTGCAAACTCTAATGGAAGATTTGTTAATTGTGCATGTGATTATGGAGTGAAAAGGGGAGTGAAATATGCAGGTCTTTTCAGCCTAATCTAAAATGGAGAGTGAGTTAATGTGAAGGAATCACTTTTACTAAATGCAGAGAAGGTAGGAAAGAATAAACAACAGGTCCTTTACATAAGCAATGGTTAGGTGTTTTTGTTTTGTTTTTAAGTAAAACGTTTGTTTGCTGGGCAGACTGCCAACACCAGGTCACTGCAGCACCTTTCAACTGAACTGTTCTGCTTTTGTTATTGTAACATGTAGGAAAAGATGTATTAATATTTTCAGCTCATACAAATCATAGGAGAATCTGAGAAAAGTGTGGTTCTTGTATACAGGAGAAAAACATGATCAACAGAGTGTTCTATAAATTAGACTGGCATGAAATGTATTATGTCACAGTAAAACCTTTTCAGACTGCACAAGAAGTATAATTATGATCTGAGTAATATGAGTGGACAAAAGTAACCCGTTTAACTCAGATGTAAACTGACATAGCAAAGAAAAGATCAGGAATTCTTCCATATACAAAAGGTAATTAAAATATTTATCACAGACCTATATAGAATAACAAATAGGAAAAGAAAAGAAAATAGCTAGTTTACATATTTAAAAAACAGATCCCTTACTAGAATCAACTTTTAGCAGATTTAAAACATATTTTCATTTATTTGATCCTTGGAACTCCTTGCCTAATACAAGTGTCATCAAAGCTTATTGGGTAAAAAGTCTTTTCCTGGTGACTTTCCCCTTTTAGTTAGCTTCCCTTTCAAGACATCATGACTTTTCCTGTAAAATTGCTGCATAAAATCTATAGCTGACCTGTAGTAAAATGGAAGATATACAAGCCAAAGTTATACCTATATGCAGTGGTGTGAGTGGTACCTACAGTAAATGGAATGTGCAAAAAAACCCCAGAGAACTGTTGGCTTCTTATATAATGAAACCTAGAAACATAGGAGGAGTGCCATTTCCAACCCTTTAAGATAGCTTCTTGTCTTTTCAGCTCAGTTCAGGCACAATAACATCTCTTAAGAGAGAGTTATCTGAGATGCCTGCCTGCTTTGTCATAATTAACTGCTGCCCAAATATGTCTGTTGACAGCACCAAGGATCTAGGAGAACCTGATATCACCAGTGGACAACTACAGGAGGCCCTTACCTGGGTGGTCCAGGCTAACCCAATTTTGTCAGATCTTAGAAGCTAAGCAGGGTCAGCCTTGATGGGAAACCACCAAGGAAGTTCAGGGTAACTATGCAGAGGCAAGCCATCTTTGAATGTATCTTGCCTTGAAAACCCTATGCCAGGGGTGGCCAAACTGTGGCTCAGGAGCCGCATGCAGCTCTTTCACACATATTGTGCGGCTCCCGGCAGGGTGGCTGGGGAAGCTAAATATCATTAGCAAACAAACATCATTGGATGAATAAATATAGTTATCAATATCTGCTTTTACTGCTTTTGTAATTATTTTGGCAGTTTCATTTAATGTTAATAAAAAGCAAATTTGCATATTTCCCAGTAAAAACGTGTAATACTTGTTAATGTCTTGCGGTTCTCAAATATCTGACGTTTATTCTATGTGGCTCTTGTATTAAGCAAGTTTGGCCACCACTGCCCTATGGGATCTCTGTAAGTCAGCTGCAAGTTGATGGCACTTTCCTCCACCACCAGCACCAGCAGGGAGGTTGCATTTTTGTTCCAGCACGTATTGTCCCTTCCCAGCCTCTTTGGTGCAAATGTTTCTGATGAGACTCTTAAACACCATTGTAGAGAAAGGACAAGGGGCCTGACTGATAGTTTAGGAAGGCGATGAAAGGCTTAGAGGTACGCAGAAGGTGAAGGATACAGTTGCTCAAGGCAACTGTGGAGGTGGGTGAATAGCTACCTGCAAGGGAAGATCATTGTTCTTTCAGTAGACGATGGTGAGGAGAGGACATAATGAGTATAGAAAGTCATGTAAGAGCTTGTGAAGCCACAGGATTAGAATCGGGAGGATGACTGGGTAAGAAGTCACTACAAAGGCCTCAGCCACCATTATAAATTTTTATTAGTAGTATTAGTATTATTATATAACCACAAGTAAAGTGCATGGGACCCTATAGGAAACAAGAAGGCAGGTCCCTGTCCCAAATAGCTTACAATCTAATGGGGGAAGAACATACATTTATTGCCATTACATGGCTTGTTTTTTCAGTTGAGGAAGGGAGGAGAGGAGACTAAGCAGCCATGTTAAAGGGTTCCCCCAAAAAAGGTGTGAAATCAAAGCCAGTTGTTAAAAGGTTTGCTCTTAAAAGCTCCATCTTGAACCCTGGTTCTTTAAATAGTGTCTGCCTTATTTAAAATAGAATAAAAATGCATTAATTCCCATTTCCCAGAACTATATGCAGTATATACAACTGGAAACTCTAAAAAGCTGCTGCTTAACACAAAAACTGTCGTAGGCATAATCCAGTGAAATTAATACTCCTTCCCCTCCATATGTTTATAATAACTTCCCACTTCTTAATTATAGATAATAGTTCCAACAATGGTTTTCTTTTCAAAGAAGATAGCATAACCTATTTTTATCATTGTAACCATCACATAAAGGTAAGTGTCCATCCCGTCTTATATGGTAGGCAGAATGCAGCAAGTTTAGTATTTTCATATTAAAATCCATACAATGTTCCCCATTCAGTGTGTGAAGATGTAAGATTTTGGCATGATAACTAAAAAGGAGAGTAGATAGATATAGGCATGAAAGCTGTCACTCCGTCTTGTACTAAGTAGTCCTCTTTGACCTCTACTTGATTGTCCTGCAGAACGCAATCACTTAATGCACAGACCGACTGCAGTAAACAACAGATGCGCCAACTTTAGCATTATAAAACTGATTTATGGTGGCAATGACTGTTACCCTATCCACATGGTCTTTACTTTGCAAGGGCTTTGCATCGAAGACACAGATTGAATGTAATAACTGAAGAACACCCTGATAATCACAAAATGCACAGTGCAATCCTAACCAGAGTTGTACCCTTCCAAGCACATTTACTTCAGTATATTTAGAAGGGTGTAGCTGTGTCCTGACCAGGATAGCCCAGGATGGCCTGATCTCGTCAGATCTCAGAAGCTAAGCAGGGTCGACATTGGTTCATACTAGGATGGGAGACCACCAAGGAATTCCAGGGCTGCTAGGCAGAGGCAGGCAATGGCAATCCACTTCTCGATGTCTCTTGCTTTGAAAACCCTCCAGGGTTGCCATAAATCAGCTGAGACTTCTGTTATGCCAACTTCTCCAGGAAA
>NW_015161949.1:1904586-1919090 GCF_001447785.1 Gekko japonicus | reverse complement strand
GAAATCAATATTTCTATACACCCCCCCACACACACACCTGGCACTGGCAAAGAGAGGCTAGTAAGTGTGTCCCTAAAGCCACAGCAAGGAACACCTTCCCAGCTGGGAGAGGTGTTTAAACAATTGTCTCACAGTGTGTGTGTCCCTCAAAGCCTCCCCCTGAGTCAGCCAGTAGCAAGCAATTCTTCTCCTAACTCTCACTCTATGACTAACTCCTCTTCTTTCTCTTCCTGCTGCAAAGTGAAAACACCTAAGGCAGGGTGTGGTACAATATGCTCCCATAGAGCAGAATGGGAGCTCCGAGTTGACTGCCAGAGCTGCCAATCAAACTATGGACAACTACTATGGGTGCTTCTAGGGTTCTTCACAAGTCCACCCCCAGCACTGCCAAGGAATTGATTGAATCAGTTCCAGGCTATCTGGCCAGTAAACTGCTCTAACGAACCATCTGAATCTCCACAGAAAAAATGGTGGTTTGTCATTGCTTTGGGAACAGTGTGATCAAATGAACTGGGTCAAAATGAACCACAAACCATTCCAGTTCGTATAAAAATTCAGTTTGTTTAGCAGTTTGTGCCCATCCCTAGTCTCTACTAATTATGGTCTGTCAAACCAGTATCTGAAAGTCAGGCTCTGTTTGCTTTACTAACCAAAGTTAGTATTAACTGTAGTTTCACATAGAATTGTAGAATCATAGAATTGGAAGGGACCTCCAGGGTCATCTAGTCCAACTCCCTGCACAATGCAGGAAATTCACAAATACCTCCCTCTCCACACCCGCAATGACTGCTGTTCCACACCCAGAAGATAACAAAAAACCTCCAGGATTGCTTCCAGACTCCAAAGTGGCAATCAGCATTTCCCCGGGCATGTCAAAAAGGGCCACAAGAACTAAGCACGGAGGCAACCCTTCCTGCCCTCCCTCTCATGATCTACCTAAGTTCACAGAATCCACATTGCTGTCAGATGGCCATCTAGCCTCAGTTTGAAAACCTCCAAAGAAGGAGAGCCCACCACCTCCTGAGGAAGCCTGTTCCACTGAGGAACTGCTCTGTCAGGAAGTTCTTTCTAATGTTCTTCCTTCATGATGGATGAATGAGAACATCTTACTTAATCCTGGTTCAATTTTATGTTGTTCCCCAGATACACCCTCCTAGGCTACGGAGAGAGGGCACTGAAATCAGAATTTATTAAGACAAAGCAGGATTTGAGCGATCATCTGCGAGCTGAATCCTGGTTCACAAACTAACCTTAGTTTAAATAAATCATGGTTTCATGTGATGTCTGAACTGAGCTTCCATCTCAAGATCACCACCATGCTTTTGGTCAAGGTGGTGCTATTATTCCTCCAGTTCTATATTACTGTTTCTGTCTGTGATGCACTGTGATTTTATGAAGGAATTCAACCTTTTAAAGTTTCCTGCTGGACTGTGTCTTCTTTGACATATGGAGCAATCCCCACCCCACCTACTTTCATGATCTGATCTATAGGTTTTATATCCAGGGGTAACTATATATCACAGATTTTTTTCCCTTCCAAACATTTGTGCCAGCTAAATCTAAGTTCACAAATGCACCCAGAATACTAAATAACTTGAAGGTGGTTGAGGTGATTCCATTTACAAAGCTGAACAAATCTTCATGGCAAATTTAACCCTATTGCCATTCCTCAGCTATCTGACCCAAGAAAGGGTCAAGGACAGGAAACCATAACTGTGTCAAATAATGGATGCAAGCAGATAACTCTTATGTGATTCACAGATATAATTCACCTGAAGAAAGATAGTGCTGCTAAATGTAGACCCTCTCTCAAAAATAAAAGGCACTTTGGGTTGTTTTTTTCCCCATAGCAGGTGGCAATTTTCTTAAATAGTCTGGTCTATCTGATCTTTTCTAGACTCAACACATTACATGTTGCTGTACAGTTTGAAGTGGGCAGTGCTGAGTTGTTTGTGATTACAGCTTTTAGCAGCTACATTTTTGACTGTTTGAATGGCTGCTGATAATTGAAAACTTGTTCATTGGCATCATTCATTGGACTTTATTTAATCACAATTTCTCCTCTGGGAACTGGCCCTTTATCCTTTCAGAAGCCGATTCCTAAGGCAGGCTTTCTGAGTGTGTGAGTCTTTCTGGCACCAAGCAGACCCTGGCTCCAAGCAAACGGATTTGTAATTTAGATACTGTGGCTAGTCAATGGCTGTCTTGTCACTGGGCAAAACTTGTACTACTCTTTTTGTGTTCCAAGAAGCCAGTCTATTTTCTGGATAAGAACCCACATGAAAGGAAAAGTGTTTCCTTTACAATGGATTGGATGACTGCCATTTGCTCTACATCACCATTGAAAACATAGGCCACCCTGTGCTTCAGGCAGTCACGCTGCCTTTTTTAAAAAAAACCTGCAGAGTTTGATCAACGTTGCTCTGTTTATCAAAGTGGACCCTTGTTAATGGTGATTGCTTACATTTCTATTTGATCAAACTATATACAGCCTATACTGCTTTTTGTTCTCATTTGACTGTCTCCTTTTCATCTTCTGCATGCCTGCTATTTTAGACTCACTCCCCATTAGCCCCGAGAGAGAAGAAGGATCACAGAGTTGTAGATTCGAATTCCTTCCGTCTTTATCTACTCTGTCATTTTGTAAACATGTGTACATGTAATATCCCAAAGTTCTAAATATCACATTCTTGTCATTTTAAAAAGATCAAGACACTGAATTTGAGCCCTTGGTAGGTTCTTCCACTCCTAGCTTAGCTGACAGAGGGAAGTTATTAACTTCTGTATATAAATATGTTCACATGACCAGTGAAAATGAGCTCCATTGCTACTTTTTGTCTGGCTTTAACAGGTATGTTATAGACAGAAATTCAACCAGTTCAGCTTTCATCAGCATGGCAGTCTAAAGCAAAAGTTATGCTTTTAAAATTCCTGCCTCTAAAGCAGCTGTAAAATGGATAAAATGTTGGTTAGGCAAATGATAACTACCCAAGTATTCAGTCTAAATATATAAAAACATAGTTAATTTTATCAGTGAGAGGGCAGGTTTGATAAACCCACCCTTTCGGCCTCAGAGTAGACTGCAGTTTGGTGTCATAACAACCAAGTGTCTTGGAAAGTGTGGCGGCCCCACTTGTAACTGAGAACCCCTTGCTGTATACTTTCATTTCTCCCCCCCATATATCCCTTTCCTCCACTCCTTCCCCCCTTTTTGGTGGCCTCCCGCATGCTCCCCCCTCTTGAATAATCCATTATAAACTTTATAAACATTCTTCACTATTACATTTTCATATCTACTTATCTAGGTAACCTTATCAATTAGTATTTCAGCTTCCAATTACTTATCTTCATTTTTCATATCTATCAAAACAGAACATATTATTTTTCGTGTCACTACATTTTCAATAACTTTCAAAACAAAGCAAGTTACTTTTCACGTCCCAATTATTTTCCATATATTCTTTAAAGTCCTTCCAGTCCTCAAAAAATTATTGATCTTCTTTATTATTAAGTTTTCTTGTACGTTTATCCATTTCAGCCATAAAAAGAACTTTTTAAATCCAATCCCATTTATCTGGCACTCTGTCTTGTTTCCAAAATTGTGCATATGTCATCCTGGCAGTAGTAATCAAATATCATAACAATGTTCTTTTTGTTACATTTACTTCCTCCATTTTAAGTCCTAACAGTAATATTTCGGGTTCTTTTTTAAAAGTACATTTCAATATTTTTTGCATCTCAGTATGAATTTCAGTCCAATATAGCATAGCTTTGTCACAAGACCACCACATATGATAAAAAGACCCCTCTTTTTTCTTACATTTCCAACACTTGTTTGACATATTTTCATTCATATTCACAATTTTTTTGGGTGTCATATACCATCTATACATCATTTTAAAACAATTCTCTTTCAAATTTGTACAAGTTGATATTTTCATTGAATTTTTCCACAAAATTCCCAAGATGACATAGATATTTCTGTATTCATATTTATAGCCCACTTTATTATCTGCTCTTTTACCGTTTCGTCTTCCGTATACCATTTTAACAAAACTTTATAGATTTTGGATATCATTTTCCTTCCTTTTTCAACCCATACAGCCTCTACTTCATTATTTCCCCCCCTAAAACCATACTTGTTTTTATCTGTCTTAAACAAATCAAATATCTGTCTATAATTCCACCAGTCATATTTATATTCTAAATCCTCTCTGTCTTTTAGCACGAAGTCTTTACCCTATTTTTTCAAAATGTCTCTATATGTTAACCAGTCTTCACCCTTTACTCTCGAAAAAGGATTAATAACTTCCGCTGGTACTACCCATAAAGGTCTTTGTTCAAAAAAAATCTCTTATACCTCATCCATGTCTAAAACAGTGATCTTCTTATACAATGATGCTTGAAACCTTTATTCATTTGTACCTTCCCATACCATGAATAAGCATGCCAGCCGAATTTGCAATCATGCCCTTCTAGAGCCAATAGTTTCTTATTGTCCAAATAAATCCATTGATCCATCCACGCCAAACAGACCGCTTCATGATAGAGTCTAAGATTCGGTAACTGAAATCCACCGCGTTCTTTTGCGTCGCATAAAATCTTCATCTTGATTCTTGGTTTTCTGCCCGCCCAGACAAATTTCGATAATTCCTTTTGCCATGCATGAAACACCTTAACTTCTCTTACTATCGGAATAGTTTGAAACAAAAACATCAAACGTGGTAAAACATTCATCTTAATCTTTGCTATTCTTCCCAATAGCGACAAGTTCATAGTCTCCCATTTATTAAAGTCTTGTTGTATTCTACTCCACAACTTTTCATAATTATTCTTAAACAAATCAATATTCTTCACAGTCAACTCAATCCCAAGATATTTAACTTTTTTGACAACTTCACATTGTATTTTTTCTTGTAACTGCAATTATCTCTCAGTCTGCATATTCTTACAAAGCACTTTAGTCTTGTTTTTATTGACATAAAATCCGGCCAAATCACCAAACTCCTTAATTCTCTCCATCAAAACCGGTACACTATTAAGTGGTTCTTCAACCAAAAACATCACGTCATCCGCAGTCAGTTTTGATGGGTTCTTTGGCCTAACTGTTTTCCATATTTCATTACAATAAAATACAAGAACTTCCTCCTCATTTGACTTCATTTTTGACATGGAATCTAATATGTACAACAGCAGTGGAACAGCAACAGAGAAGGCCATCCATCTCAATTTTGGTGGTAAAGCAGGGCCTTTGGAAGGTTCAGATGATCCTTCATGTACTCTGACCCTGACTCATATAGAGCTTTAAAATACATAATCAGCACTTTGAATGGCACTCAGAAGCAAAAGGGCACAGACATAATTGAGTTACCATCAGTTATGATTTTGACATTTACAATATTCATAAAGGAAAGCACCCACATTAATGGCTGATATGGTAAAATAATCCTGACATGATTTTTAATTGATCAGTTTCATGTAAGTTTCATGTACCACCTTCATAGGAAAAGGTTGTAGAGTGTTTGGTTTCGAGAGTTTTCTCTGATGTCCTTTTGCTAACTGTCACAATGTGGGGCTATTGCCCACCCACCCCTTGAATGAAACACGTACACAAGTCATGGGTTAAACTGGGTATTTATTTATACACAAGCTGATCTGCCTCTATTATATCAAATTAAGCACGGGTTACCTTATACTTGCAATGTGTACTTCCTCAGGGCAAAACTCACCCCGGATCAGAGTCAAGTTCGGAATCCTTCCGTACCCCCCTCGTCATAACCCGCATGTTATATGTGTAGAGGGGATGTGGGAGCCCCCCTCACCCATGACTGCTAAGCCTTAAGGCTTGATGTATGCTCCCCCATCCCCGAAGAGACCCCAGTCCGGGCACCTGGACTGCTCTTCCTTGGCTGGAATGGCCACTACCTTGCTGCGGTCACCTATTCTGGCCAGCCAGTCCTGATAAGCCCGTGCTCCCGTGCTGGGCCCTGATAGGCTCCGCCGCTCCCCTGCTTTCATTCATGGATGCGTGGGGGCGGGCAAAAGCCTGCACTTGCCAAGGGGCAAGCACCGGTCTTGTCTCTCCACAATGCACTGAAGTTTAACTGTTTTGGACTATTTTACCATGTCAAAGGGGAGAACAGGCATCAGGCTCACTGTTGCGATGTGATAACTCCTCCAAATTTATTATGCTGTTGCATCTTTTTAGGAGGATTCCTTCCTGTAAAATTCTGAAAATCTTCTGCCCCCTTTCTCTGCATTTCTGACATAAATATTTCCTTAGCTCATTTAATTTAGTTTTTTATTTGTTTGATTTGTATCCCACCCTCCCCGCCGTGGCGTTTTAGCATGGTTTCCCCTCCTCTGAGGAGTTTCACTAGTCTTTTTAAAGCTCTTTTGGCTCCCTCAAAATTCCTCATTTGTTCAGCCCAAAGAAGAGCCTTCACATTTGCCTTGAAAATATATTCACAACTCCAGGTTACTCAGTTTAGATTTATGGATGGATGAAAAGAAGCTGGTAAAGCTTAAGGGAAAAACATAGTTTAAACAAAAGAAACACAGGGCACAGAAATTGTGTGTATAAAAAGGCTAATATTCTCCAGGGGGCAGAGAATAAACTAACAATACTCAGCCAACAAGTCCTATATATGTAGAAGTACGAGTAACTAGTCCACAGAGAAAATGAAGTTTGAAAGAGTTATGGTGAATAATGTAGATAAAAAGAATTAAGAAGTATAAGAGGATCAAAAATAGAACACTGTTCTCATTGAAAATAAAGGGATTTGTTATTATACTGAATGGAACCCCTACTGATATTTAGCCCGTGGTTTATTTTCCCAACCATGTAGTTTTTCTTGGTTTTTTTAGAAGTATGGGCAATTTTGTGCCACTTAGTATCCTGCAGTGAATTATCCCTTGATCTAGTGCAGGCTGAGACAGATTTAAGCAGATCAGTATCCAGAGTAGCAAAAGGTCCCTCTACTACAAAAACAAAAGTTGGGAGATTGTCCTTTTGCGCTGTTTACATATTTACTGAAAATGTTTCCCATTTATGACTGGCTAAGATTAAAAGGTCACCATTGAATTAGTGGCTTTGCAACTGGGAGTGACATCAACTTTAGTAAATACATAGTCATGTCAACCTAGATTCAGAAAAGATAGAATTTATGCAGTGTTTAAATTAAAATGGAGCAAAGGTAAAAGAAAACCCGTTAACTCTCATAAACTGTGAACTCAAGAAACCTCTGCATCATAGAAATGGCCATGCTTGGGATACTGGAGTACCATGCTTACTGGTCCAGGGTTGGGTTTCTGATTCTGTTTTCTTTTGTTTTTGCTTGGTTCCAGGTTGGTCTGCGTCCTTGACCAAGGGGCTCTCTGCACCTCTTGAATTACAGTGGGCTGAGATCCCATTAGGATAAACCTGGAGTTGTGGACAGCCAGAAGATGTATTCTGCAACTCAGAGTGCAGCCTTAAGCAGAATGACACCTTGTAAGTCCATTGGCTTCAATAGACTTAGACGAATGTCACCCTGCCCAGGATTGCCTCCCATGTCTTTGGAACTTAACCTTCTACCTACAGATTACTCTGCTTTGGGTTCTTCAGGTATTGCTTTCTGGAACTCAGCTCTAGCCTTTATTGGACTATGTTACTGGTTTTTCCTGCTCTTTGCTTGCTGCTTTAAAAACTTGACTTTTGCCTATGCACCACATATGGCATTACTCAGATCTGTCAGCCTCAATCTGATGCTTCAAATATACAAATTCCACTAGTAGAAAACACCAGCAAAGATTGCCAAAACAATATATTAAATAATTATAAAGTTGGTGGTGTCACAACAACAACATTTATGCGTACTGTAACTGTAATAAGGCATTAGATACAATGGCCTAGTTCAGACTGGCAGTTTGAAGCGCTAGGGAGTCGTGGCAAATAAGACCCAGAACAGACCCTGAATGGCTTGTTCGCGGTGTTCCCGTTCACACTGCAGCGAATGAAGTGGGAGGATACCGTGGAGGAAGTGCAAGGGAGCGTTTGCACTGTCGGCCCACCCCTGGTGGGCTGTTAGTGGTGTTTTCTGCACTCGGCTTCATGCGCCTTGCGCATGGGTGCATAGGTGCCTGCCTGCAGAACCAGCTAGCACCTATTATCAACTGTGGGTTGTTCCCACCTTAGTAATGCTTGCATTCACACTCAGGGAGCCGGAATCAACCCGCTCTCCACACGGTGCGCTACCACTTTCACCTGGTACTTTTTAAACTCGGGAGGGAAGTGGCACAAGACGGCTTGAGTACGGCTGGGGGACACCTGAAAGATGTGCCTGTGTGAACCCGCCCCTTTAATCTGCTACTGAAATGCTCCTGAAACGTTTGGCTGCCAGGCCAAACTGCCAGTCTGAATGCGGCCAATATTTCCTTCTTTGAGGATAACACATAAAGTCCATTTACCCAGTGTAACTTGATAGGAGGAGTCCACATAGTCATAACGTATTCCAAACAGCCTTTGCAAAGACGCCCATTCTAGATATTTGGAAGATGCGTTTCCTTCGACTTCTTAAGTTTGCTGGCTGTGTAAGTGGAACCTGATTTCAGCAGTTTCAACACACCAAAAGTGAACACAGTCGGCAAACTGAAGAAGTCGAAGGAAACGCATCTTCCAAATATCTAGAATGGGCGTCTTTGCAAAGGCTGTTTGGAATACGTTATGACTATGTGGACTCCTCCTATCAAGTTATCAAGTTATACTGGGTACATGGACTTTATGTCATCTTCAAAAGAGGAAATATTGTATCTAATGCCTTATTACAGTATGCATAAATGTTGTTGTTGTGACACCTCCAACTTTATAATTGTTTAATACAGGGATTGTTTCATAGAAAAAGAGCTAGGGGAACTCACTAGCATAACTCATTAGCATATGTCACACCCCCTGACATCACCGGACGTGTGTCATAAGGCCACACACCCCGCCCGGCCTTGCAGCTCCACTGCCGAGCCCCATGAGGGGCCTGGCGGTGGACCTGCAAGGCCGGCGGGAGTGCAAGGAAGCCCCGCGAAGGCCCTCCCTGGCCCCAGGCAGGCAGGGGTGGGGAGAGGCAGGGAAGAAGCAACTTACCCTCCCTCTTCTCCTGCCTCCTCCTGGCTGAATGAGGGCCGGAAACAGGGCGGCCGGAAGCAGGGGCGGGGCTTTGTCATGTGCCCCGCCCCCATACCTCACCTGGGGGAACTGCGATCCCCCGCGATCCCCCCCGAAATGACCTCTGGTTTAATATATTGTTCTGGCAATCTTTGATGGTGTTTTCTGCTAGTGAAATGTGTATATTTGGGACTTCTGTGACACTAGTCTTTTCCCTTTGTTCTTTGGATCAGTCTGATGCTTGGCTTTCCCCATATCCTGAAACTCTTGGGGCATGACCTCTATGGGAAATTAAAAAGTCTTAACTGTAGTTATAGGATTCACGACTTAGAGACATTCTCTTAAGTGTTAAAGATAGGGTTACCAGACCATCTGGTGGAGGTGGAAGACTCCTGCTGACAGGCCCTACCTCCCCACCAGCCAGCAGGAGGACGTACCCTGAAAATGAGGGGGATCCACCCAACATGCAGTGATATGCCTATGTCACTGCCCATGTGACCTGCATGTGATGTCATCACATCCAGGATGTTGGGGTGATGCTCTGGTATTTGAGACAAAACTCTATGGTAGAACCCAATTTACCATAGAGTTTTTTGCCCAAATACCAGAGCGTCACCCCAACATCCCAGGTATGATGATGTCACTTCCTGGTCACGTGGGCAATGACATAGACCAGATCTGTAGCTACAGTGGGGCATTTCGGGGCCTGGCCCTCTGACTTCTGTGCAGCCCCCAAGCCCCCCAACTCTCTGGGCCACCTGGAGGACTCCCCACCGCCACCCTTTCCCCAAGCACAGCTTGCTTCCCCACATAGGCAAGCAGACTGCAAACGCTGCAAAAATGAGCTTTTAACATTTTATTTTTATTTTATTTTATTTTTTATTCTGTGATTTCAGTGCCCCCATACTTATTTAAAGGCCCCCTGAATTACAAAATCTTGGCTATGGCCCTGACATAGACATATCACTGTATGTCAGATGGGCGTCCCTGTTGCTCCTGGTAAGTTTCCCCTCTCTTGCTGGTTGCCAGGAGGGACTTGGCAATGCTAGTTAAAGAACTGGTATCTATAGACTTGCCCTTAGATCAAATGACCTTTGTTTGTTCCAGACCAAGCCTTAGAGTCTGATATACAAGATATTTAGCATGTCTTCATATTAAAGTTGTTATAAGCCATTCCTCATCCTAGTAGTCTTTATCTGTAGTCCCAGAAATATTATATTAACCAGAGACCCTGAGGCTGCTAGTTCAAACCATAGCCTCCTTGATAATCTTCTTGTGCTCCTTTTCCCCAGGAGAGTTTTTTAAGTATAGGAATGTGTGTTGCTTATGGAGTGCTGGGCATTATGACTGGAGAGAGACAGATTGCCAAGTGTAAGAGCTGATGGGAAACAAACCTATAAGTAAAGGAGGACTTCTTCCCAAATGTCTGCCTTGTAAAAAATTAATAAAGAATTATATTTCCTGTTAAAACAGTATGTACAGATTTGTGCCAAGAATGTGATTCTTTTGTCTTAAGGCTCAGAGCCACCCTTCCCTTTTTCATGCAATTGCTATTATATCTGCTTTCAATTATTCTTTTATATGTATTCCAAGAAGTGATGAAGCAGAAATTCTTTCATGGAAGAGCTGGGGTGCTCTTGATGTTTCCTCTTAGAGGATTGTATGGAACCAAGTCTGAAGTACTTTATACTGAGTCTTTATACTTCTGAGTTATCCTTGTATTTTATATATCTAAGTCTGCCCTGCTCAGCATATGGCCTACCAAGGCAAAGACAGTTTGCCATCATCCGTATACTGTTGCCTGCTGGGTACTTGAAGATACCGGCCCTGTCCTCTTTGTACAATTCTAGAGCATGTCAACAAAATCCTCAGTGTTTACCTGTGAAGATGCTGGTGCATTCTCAAAGAAAAGGATGGGGGGAGGAAGAGATGTTCTTAGACAAACATCTTAGAATTAAGAGCACCACCCATGGTGCTACTAGTGCATCAGGGGCTCACATTAATCCACTGGGTGGAAAACTAGCCCGTGCATACTGATTCTATGGCCTAAACTGAGCGCCAGATTGGTTTAGTGGTTAGGAACGTGGACTCTAATCTGGGAGAATAGGGTTAGATTCCCTACTCCTCCACATACAGCTGCTGGTGTGACCTTGGGTCAGTCACAAGTTATTTCAGAGCTGTTCTCTCACGAGCTGTTCTCGAAACAGCTTTGTCAGACCCACCTACCACACAGGGTGACTGTTTTGGGGAGGGGGAGGGAAAGGAGATTGTAAACCACTCTGGGAATCCTTTGGGTAGTGAAGGGTGGGGTATAACTCCAATCTCCTCCTCTCCTCCTCCTCCCTATCCATGCTCTAAGCAGATTTATGAGCCTCTGGTGGAGTCCATACATGACTGTATTGAACATAGTGGGTTATAAATTGTACATGTTGGAGAATTAGATGGGGATAAGAAGGCAGAACCGGGAGGTGGTAGAATGGACAACACTGCTCCAAACTGCAAACAAACCAAAACTCTATGATGTTTTAAAAACAGTGCAGCAAAGAGAAAAGTTCTAATCCTTCTCTTGGCTTGCTGTTCTGTTTGCTGTTTGTTTGTGTTTTTAATTGCACAGTTTTTAACACGGAGAATTCAAAGTGCGACCTTCCATGATCCTCCTCCTGTAGCCTGAAGTCCTGCCATCTATTTTAGCATCTCATGTCTCTGCCACCTTATTCTCATTTCATACCTTACATATCATCGCATGAAGAAAATCACAAGCTAACTTGTTCACAGAACAAGCATTGGCATAGTAGATTTTTCAGTATGAAGATTTTTTCCCACACACACAATGATTTCACCATGCAAAAAGTCATAGTAAAGCTACCACCTACCACGTTAAAATTTGTCCAAGCATTCATCCTGAGATTGCAACTATATGATCTTAGATCTCAGGCATTCAATCTGGATCAAAAACATTTCTTTTTAAATGTTACTCTACAAGATGGCATTACCATAAGAAGAAGAAGCAGCAGCAAAGTTTGCTTATACTGTGCGGTCAGCAGTGCCTTACAGGCAGGGCTATTTTTGGGCAGGAACGCACAGGAACGGAGTTCCGGCTGGCTCCCAAGTTGGCCACACCCAGCAGGAAAGCATTAGCATAATAGGCCACACCCAACAGCAGAAAATCATTAGGATTGGCTACATTAGGGGTATGTGGCCTAACATGCAAAGGAGTTCCTGCTACAAAAAAGCCTTGGGTTTGGACAAACAAAAGGTAAACAGAATAAGAAGCAAAAGGTGGGTGTGGCTGGATGAGCACAGTTCTGGTAACATGGGGGAGTGGCCTAATATGCCAATGAGCTGTGCTGTCAGGGGTGTGGCCTAATATGCTAATGAGTTTCTGCTGTTGGGTGTGGCCTATTATACTAATGAGTTCCTGCTGGGCTTTTTCTACAAAAAAGCCCTGCTTACAGGTTAATTACCAAATTGCTTGATAAGATAGTTGCTTTTTTATTTCTAAAGCATACTCTTGTTCCTGTGACAAAATGCAAGGAACAAGAATGCAAGTCTCTCTGGAGCACTATATAGTCAATGAAAAAAAGGAACTACACATTTTATAGAGCTGCAACTTTAATGCAAGAGGAACTACAATTTAATAGACATATTTAAAACATTCTTTCTCTTAGGTTTTGTGCTGGATGCTGTAAATTAGATTAATGGTTTATTTATTTATTTATTTATTTATCGTCAGATTTATACCCCGCCCTCCCCAAAAAGCAGGCTATGTATTGAAATCTGATCTGTGATGAAAAGTTCAAATATAGTGGTAGGGGGGTCCCCCTCCCTTTGTTTTATTTTCCTTAAATCTGAAAAGATTATAAACACAAGGTGTTTTTTTTAATAAAATGTGTCATGGATGCATATCCATATCTTGCAGCATAAAAAATAGAAACATTCTAAAATAGGTCTTAATATGCTGAAAAGCAATTGTTTACTTGTCACATGAAGGGATTTTGTTCATTTTCCAGGGATCCCTAAATTTCAGGATCGTGAAAGTAGACACTCATGCAAATTGTAAAAATAAGTTTTCCATAATGCCTATGGTCTCTTAAACACTGGGCAGCAGCATTCTCTGCTTACTCTTTAAAGTACCACAAAAATCCATGGAAGCAAATTCCAGGAGTAAACAGAGACTAAACCCCACATTAGGATGGAATTAGGTTGCCAACATCCAGGTGGGACCTGGTGATCTCCCAGAATTACAACTGATCTGGAGTTTGCTTAACTTCATGTTCGTTGCATCTATAGCACTGTCTAACCATCTCATTCTTTGCCGTCCCCTTCTCCTTTGACCTTCAATCTTTCCCAGCATCAGGGTCTTCTCCAGTGAGTGCTCCCTTCTCATTTGGTGGCCAAAGTATTTGAGCTTCAGTTTCATTATCTGGCCTTCCAGGGAACAGTCAGGGTTGATTTCTTTTAGGATTGACTGATTTGATCTTCTTGCAGTCCACACGCTTGATTTGATCTTCGCGGCGGGGATTACAGTGGACCGGATTACTGCTTCGGCAGTTCCATGGTCGGACCACTATGCCCTGAAGGCCCGAGTGAACGTCTCACCCCAACCCTGTTTGGGCGGCGAGCCGATTTGGGCTTGCCCGCGGAGCCTGATGGACCCGGAGCGGCTTCAGATGGCTCTTCGGGATACACTGCCCCCTGGTGACTCGTTAGATGATCTAGTGGAGAGTTGGGATGACCGACTCTCCGTGGCCATCGAGGAGATCGCACCTAGACGTCCTCTGCGCCCTCGAGCCAGGCTGGCGCCCTGGTACACACCGGGGCTGCGGCTGAAGAAACGAGAGCTTAGACGACTAGAGAGACGGTGGCGGCGAGCTCATGACGAAGCGTCAAGAACATCCTATCAAACGCTTATGAAGTCGTATGAGATGGCGGTCAAAGCGGCGAAGAAGGAGTTCTACGCAGCTGAGATTGCGTCTGCAACCTCGCGCCCAGCACAATTATTTAGAACGATTCGGTCGTTAACCACCCTGCCTCAGAGCAGACAAAAAATTACGGAATTGGATATAGGCTGTGAGGCGTTTGCGAGGCATTTTGCAGATAAAGTCTTGTCGCTCCGTCGTGACCTCCCAGCCACACTTGAGACAGTAGGTGAACTCGAGGCTCCTAGCACGTCTTCTGGTCCCATTCTGGATTGTTTCGGCCCTCTCAGTCTAGAGGAGGTTGACAGATTGGTCTCAGTTGTGCGCCCAACAACTTGCAACCTTGATCCGTGCCCCGCCTGGCTGATTAAAGCTGGCCGAGAAGGGTTGCGAGGTCCTCTGCGGGATATTGTGAACAGATCCCTCTTGGAGGGCTCGTTCCCGGAGGC
>NW_015161949.1:1901538-1903629 GCF_001447785.1 Gekko japonicus | reverse complement strand
AGCCGGTGCTGAGGGCGCTGCACTGGCTGCCAATAGCGTTCCGGATACGCTTCAAGGTGCTGGTTATGACCTTTAAAGCCCTTTATGGTCTGGGGCCTGCCTACCTGCGGGACCGCCTTTCTCCGTATGTTCCCCCGAGAGCACTGAGATCCAAGTCACAAGATCGCTTAGTCCTCCCCGGCCCCAGGGATGCCAAATTAACATCCACCAGAACCAGGGCATTCTCCGTGGTAGCGCCTGTACTGTGGAACCAGCTCCCCCACGAGATCCGCACCCTCCGGGATCTCAATCAGTTCCGGAGAGCTGTTAAGACAGAATTATTCCGCCAAGCGTTCGACAACTTGGACTGAGCATGCAGCACTTTATAGTCGCCATTCTGAATAAGTTTTATGGAGTGTAAAGTATGTTTTAATGTTTGTATTGATTGTTTTTAGAAGAGTTGTTTTATTGTATGATGTTGTACGCCGCCCTGAGCCGCTTCGGCGGGAGGGCGGGATAAAAATCAAATAAATAAATAAATAAGAGTCTTCTCCAGCACCATAGTTCAAAAGAATCTATTCTTTGGCGCTCGGCCTTCCTTATAGTCCAACTCTCGCAGCCATACATGACTACTGGGAATACCATTGCTTTGACCATGCGGACTTTTGTTGGCAGGGTGATGTCTCTACTTTTTATCATGCTGTTTAGGTTCGCCATTGCTTTTCTTCCAAGGAGCAGGTGTCTTTTAATTTCATGGCTGCTGTCACAGTCTGCGGTGATCTGGGATCCCAGGAATGTGAAGTCTGTCACTACTTCCCTGACTTCCCCTTCTATTTGCCAAGGAGTGATAGGCCCAGATGCCATGATCTTAGTTTTTTTGATGTTGAGCTTCAAGCCCACTTTTGTGCTCTCCTCTTTTGCCCCGAGCAAGAGGGTCTTTAGGTCCTCTTCACTTTCTGCCATTAGAGTGGTATCGTCTACATATCTGAGGTTGTTGATCTTTTCCCGAGCAATCTTAATTCCCGCTTGTGATTCATCCAGGACAGCATTTCACATGATGTACTCTGCATATATATTAAATAAGCAAGGTGACAATATACATCCTTGTGGTACTACTTTTCCTAGTTCCCATCTAAAATATTCGACAGCCAGTGTGATGTAGTGTAGAAGAAGAAGAAGAAGAAGAAGAGATTGAATTTATACCCTGCCCTTCGTACGCAAAGGAGTCTCAGAGTGGCTTACAAACTCCTTTCCCTTCCCCTCCCCACAACAGACACCCTGTGAGGTAGGTGGGGCTGAGAGAGCTCTGACAGAAACTGCTCTGTTTCAAGAACAGCTGTGCCAGAACTATGGCTTGCCCAAGGCCATCCAGCAGGTGCAAGTGGAGGAGTGGGGAATCAAACCCGGTTCTCCCACATTAGAGTCCACACACTTAACCACTACACCAAATTTGCCCACTACACCAAACTGTAGTTAGAGGGCTGGGCAAGAACTGAGAGGTGTGGGGCAAATTTCCTTTCAGACCATGACCTTCCTCTTGCTTCCTCTTTCGCTCTCTGACAGCCTATCTTGGCTCACAAGGTTGTTTTGAACATAAATTAAGGGAGGTAAAAGCTATGTATCCTGCCCTTGGAGAGTGGAGAGACAGTGAGATAAAAAATAATTTGAGAGATACCAAACTCAAATGTCCCTCAGCAAGGGGAAGAGAAATCTTAGGGGTACAACTTCCAGAAAGCTTTTGATAAAGTTCCTCATCAAAGGCTCCTAAGTAAGCTCAAAAATCATGGGATAAAAGATCAAAAACTGGCTAATTAATAGAAAAAAGAGAGTGAGTATAAATGGGCAGTTCTCTCAGTGGAGGGGGGTAAGCAGTGGGGTACCGCAGGGATCAGTTCTTGGTCCAATGCTTTTTAACTTGTTCATTAATGATTTGGAGTTGGGAGTAAGCAGTGAAGTGGCTAAATTTGCGGATGATACAAAGTTGTTCAGGGTGGTGAAAACCAGTGAGGATTGTGAGGCACTCGAAAGGGATCTGTCAAAGATGGGCGAGTGGGCGTCAACATGGCAAATGGGGTTCAATGTGGCCAAGTGCAAGGTGATGCACATTGGAGC
>NW_015161949.1:1892393-1901220 GCF_001447785.1 Gekko japonicus | reverse complement strand
GTACTTTTTTCCCTTTCTCACAATAAAAGAACTCGTGGGCACTCCATGAAATTGCTGAGCGGTCGGGTTAGAATGGATAAAAGGAAGTACTTCTTCACCCAAAGAGTGATTAGCACATGGAATTCACTGCCACAGGAAGTGGTGGTGGCTACAAGCATGGACGGCTTCAAAGGGGAATTAGATAAGCGTATGGAGCAGAGGTCCATCAGTGGCTATTAGCCACAAGGTATAGATAGGGACTCTGGGGCAAGTGATGCTCTGTCTTCTTGGTGCTTGGGGGGGGGGGAATCAACAGTGGGAGGGCTTCTAATGTCCTGGCCCCACTGGTGGACCTCCTGATAGCACTGGTATTTCTGGCCACTGTGTGATACAGAGTGTTGGACTGGATGGGCCTTTGGCCTGATCCAACATTGGCATCTCTTATGTTCTTATGTTCTAACCCACAAATTTAAGGGTCACTGTAACATATTTTACTTCATCTTGAGCAGGAGGAAATAAGAAATAGAGATACCACATTCACAATGAATGAGAGTCTTTGTTTCTCTTATGCTGGATTTTCAATTATCTATCTATTTA
This sequence comes from Gekko japonicus, assembly GCF_001447785.1. Lineage (NCBI taxonomy): Eukaryota > Metazoa > Chordata > Lepidosauria > Squamata > Gekkonidae > Gekko > Gekko japonicus. The sequence goes on along the minus strand of NW_015161949.1, from coordinate 1,900,644 downwards.
TATTTCTCTGTATATAGATAGAGAGATATAAATAACTTTACAAATGTATCATCGTGTCAGAAATTACACTGGAAGAGCTTGTTTCAGTGCCTCCTTTTGTTCAGAACAATTGCCTATAATACAAGCAACAAAACATTTTAGACTAAGTCTTCTTAAAGTGGAAAGGAATAGTAGAAAGTGCAGTGAAAACAGTATTCTTTAAATGTCTCTCTAGAATTCACACATCAGTTTAAAAGCCTTAAATTTGTAAATCTGAATAATACTAAATAAATCAAATTTGACAAACATTTCTGCTAAATGCCTTCTGCTGTGATTTGAGTGCCAGCTGTGTAATGTCTTCACATAGAAGAAGGTTGACAAGGCTGAGCTTAAATTCATCCCACCCAGGAAGGTGAAAATGGCGTTCTCGCCTCTGGCTGTATCAAGGTGATAATTAGCTAGAGATGAAGTTGGAAAGATGATGCAACTGCAGTATGGATTTATGATACCAGTATTAGGGATGTCAGTGGGCACCCTGAACACATATGGATTTAAGTCCAGAAATAAAAAGAAGTTTGGATTTTCAAAGATGTTCCTATTTCATAGCATTTTTGCGGAGTATGAAGATGTGCAAGACAGAGGATTGTCACTGTCAAAGCAAGACACTACTATAATCATGGCATGTTCTGTCATCTTGATGGACATTAAAACTAGTGATGTCTTCACTAGAAATGGACTCTAGTAAAACAATTCATCCCCCCCCTGCAAAACCAACAACAACAACAACAAAAGAACATAGTGCTTATATTTCTGAACATATCTCAGTCTTTGCGCTTCACTGTGCTTATAATGATGTTGTCATCAGGATTCATTTTAGCACTACATCCAGAGCTCCCAAGCAGGATCTATAGCCTCTACAGGCCTCACCAGTAGAGACAAGCAACTGTTGCCTTTCATGTATGTGTGTGCACTCACAGACTGATTTATTGGTGTGCAAATGATGTTGAAAGTGTATGTATAATATGTTAAAAATGGCATCAAGAAACAGAAGATGGTGTGAAAATGAAGTATCACATGTTCAACTTGCACAAAGGAAAAGCATGAATTAAAACAGGAATTTGAGGGTCACAATAGCAGAAATCAAAATTAGAAATCATCCCTCCCTATCAGCACCCTGCTCACTTAGCAGAAAACCAATTAAGACAGCAACTGTTGGAAGGCCACCTACCAAGTCTGAAGTTGAGGCAAGATTTGAATTGGAATCATCCCAGATCACTTAGATATTAGAGCACTTAGATATTACACCTAGCTCCCTTGGAACTAAATGCAGAATCTTCCCAAAGCTACTGCTCTGTATAACCCATTTATGATTTAAATAACACTTTTTTTCAGGAACAGTGCTGTTGTTGACATGACCACCTTGGGGCATTCTCAGTCATTGTGATTTACTTTTGGATGTTTTAGACATAATATCATCCAAACAGAATGGATGATAGTTTCCTTTGCAGCATCAATTAAAAAAAGTCTCCCCTTTGCCCAGCTTAAATTATTTCCCAGCACAAAGGCCCTTTTTGACGCATTGAGGTTTATTGTGAAATGAAAGGCTATATACCTTTCCTATAGCTTTTGATGAGATATTCATTTTGAAACTCGGTGTCAGGAGATGTATGAGTGTTATCTGTAAATGTGAAATGTATGCGAGGCAGTTGGCCTCATGCTGAATTTCAATGAACTTTTTCGGGTTCAACGTCATGACGCTCTGTCAAATGTTAACAGAAATTAAAGGTAAAATTCATATGGAGCCTTCACAAATCACAGCCTTATCTGTCAGCATTTTATAATAACCTAACATCTATGATCTATCAGGATACTAAAGTGTAATTCCGAGCCCCAGAGGAAAAATCATGACATTCTCAGACCACTATAATAGCAATATATATTTCCATTGAGCAGAATTGTCAGGCTTTCCTTTCAAAGTTCTTACACTAATTGCATTTCAAACAAGTTCCATTGTGAATTCTGGAAATAATAGACAGAAAAGGCACCTGGCGTGTTATACATTTGAAATATTTTTTGATAACCAAGGTTCATTTTTATTTAATATTGCTTTCTTTTAACATTTTTAAAAATAACACTTATTTTAAATTTTTGATAAGGTAGCTTTCTTTACAAACACACTAAAAAAAGACCCCATAAATTTCATTTAACAGCACAAGTGAAATGGTAAAACACAAAGAGCATTCCATTCTCCTTGTCAGCACTATTAAATTTCCTTTAAAACTTCTGTGTCATATAAACCTAGGCAATGTGCAGTAATTCAATTTTATATTCAATTACTAGGGCCCCTTTACTTTGAGAAAAGAAACAGAATCTTCAAAGATCTGAAAGGTCCACAACAATATTTACCCTGACCTGCCCTACCCACAGTGAATAATAATCTAGCTATAAAGGCCCCAATCCTGAGAAAACAGAACTTGAAAGACACATGCAATCTGACTGCCTTTGAATGGAAAGGTTTACATTAATATTTTTCTGCTATACTACTGAGCCCTCAGAAGGAACTTTGAAGCTTCCTAAAGAATGGGGCAGTGAATGTTGCCCAAGCACAGGGAAAACACATATCCTAGGTTTCCATTGAAATATGTGTTTGGAAGTGTGGCCAGATGTCTCTGAAATTTACTGACAAGATCAGGGTGCAGCCCATCAGTTCACCGATTTTTAAATTACTTTGGTTAAGATCTGCTTTAAGTCCCAGCCACCTCCATTCTATTTATATATAAATTTTCTGTTGCTTTACACTTATACAAAAGTAGTTTCCCACCAGATTAAGGGCAGGGAGATACTTGGCAATTCTCCCTTTCCACTGAAGACCCACACTTGGCCACAGTACTGTTCCTGAAGATCCCCGTTGTGTTGCTTTCATGACTAGCACTTGACCATCAAGAGTATTATTAGATATAGATATTAGAGTGTAAAGTCAGCCAAGGTTAGGAATTTCTACTCCAAATGACTAGATGCTGATTATTTTACTATCATCTCTCTGGAGAACAGACACTGATCAAAATCTTATTGCAATGATTTTATGATGTTTAATAGGCTGTAGGTTTGTAAGAAACCTAGGATGAGGATGGTGGGACCATATAACATTTGAATGGGACAGAGGACCATTACATCTTAGTACAATCAAATAAATTATAGTTGGCTATGTTTCAACGGAGTAAATAATAAGAAAAAGTTTTCGTTTTTATTAGGTGCCTACGGCCTCCTAATTCAGCAACAGCTTTCCAGAATAAGTTCTACCTCCAGCCTTGAATGGATCTCAAGAGTTCAGAGAAAAAATATATAATAAACACAAACCACCATTTATTTTAAGACAAAGTAATTATGTTCATTTGAGGGTAATAATGACCTATAATTTCCCTTCTGTGGGGAATCACTTTTGATTTTTAGGATGACTTCAGGGAAGGACTATGTGCCTTACATGCCAAAAGTTTAGACTGCTTCTTTTATTGAAGATGGTTTATTTTACATGTGCTGGTGATTTTGAACCAGATGCATATGTGGAAACAAACCTAGGGTGCCCCAAATCAGGCATCTCTCACTTCAAATAAATATAATCTCCACATCTTCCTATAAGAGTACTTTTTTTTTTTTTGCTGTCTCCATTTTGTACATCTGCAGTAATCAAGGAGCATTCCTAAACAGATTAAATGAACAGGAAAATAAGGCAGCCATCTTGAGCAAGCAGATTCTGGCTCAGAAAAAGCACATAAGACAGAAAGAACACTGTGACTCCTCTCTTTCATCTTGTTTTTCCCTTTTAATGGAATGTGGACAGTTATCAGACTGTGTAGTCTTAAAATAAGAGGTGATTGCTACAGCATTATTTCTTTTGAAAAAACTTACATGGTCCAGAAATGCAGAGCATAGAAAAGAATGTTCTGCTAGAAATCTTTATTCTATTCAAGTTCATTTTTCATTTCAACCATGCACCATAACAGAAAAGCAGGAAAGACAAAATTATCAAAGTGAGTAAAGCAACTGACTAGCTTTCATCATAGCGATCATTTAAAAATTGACAAACTGGCTTTTAATAGGATTTTGACAACACTAAGTCCTAGGCTGCCAACTGAGTTGTTACTTTCTGATACTTATTAGTCAATAAAAAAAACTTTTGAAGGTCAGGCCAGTTCTCATCAACATCTGGAAAGAAGTTTATTCCTAACTGATACAGAGATGAGGTTTGTTTGTTTTTTTAAAAAGCAAGACCTTCCATTTCTCCTGGACTATAGAGGTCCACTTGGGCAACGCATGACATTTTAGCAAATCTACTTTTAAAAAATATAGCAGGTATCAACTTAAATCTTAATAAAGAATGATAACTGAGTTGGACAAGATAATCTTCCAGTCAATGTTAGTATTTAAACATAGCATTGTTGTTGTTATTAGCCATTCAGTCGTGTCCGACGTAGCATACCATGAAGCAATTTTAATGCAGCCTACTAAAGTCATATCATGATGGATGGAAATATCATAAACTCTTGATTCAAACTCTAATTTAACCAATGAGTCTGGGAAAATCCATAGCAGCTATTCCATTGGGCCCCACATTAAAAGGTTGGGTATGTTAAAACTAATATTTCTCTGGAAAAATTGAAGTTCCTTCTGTTTGCTGAACTTTAACTATGGTTAGTCCCAAACCTACCCCACTTAAAAATATAAACTACACATATAAATGGTCTGAAGCTAGGACCCAGGGGAAGAACATGAAATGGCCGAGCATTGCATGCTTCTCTCCCCCCCCCTCCATATCTACTCAGAATGGCAGTGGCTCTCCAGGGTCTCAGGGTTGTTGTTTTCTACTGGGTAGTTTGAGATGATAATTTTGGATGTCCTCTTAAGCACTTGTTCTGCTATTATTCCATTGGAGCTCCACATTAGGAGGGGTGTGTGTGTTGAAACTAATATTTCTCTGCAAAACTGGAGTCCCTTAAGTCTGCAGAACTCTATATTTTAACCGTGGCTGGTCCCAGACCTCCACCACATACCCTTAAAACATGCCTGCCTAAATTGGAAAGGTAGGGGAATAGTGGGATTTTGCAAAGTAATTTTTTAAAATAAAAAAGGAACACAAGGATCACAGCAGAAGGACACCCCCCCCCCCCGTCCTACCTGTGACAAGGACTATGAGGCTGAGAGTGGTGGCTGGGAAGTGTAGCAGCCCCACCCTGTGCTTCCCACTCTGAGGCAGCCCCACCCTGTGGTCTCTGCTCAGAGGCAGCCCTGCCCTCTGCTTCCTGCTCTGAGGCAGCTCCGCCTTCTACTCTTTATACTCTAAGGAAGCTCAGGATCAGAACAGTGAGGATGGGCAGGGGAGGGGGAGAGAAGAGAGCCCCACTCCTGGGCCAGATTAAAAGCCTGGGCTGGCCAGTTCTGGCCCATGGGCCATAGGTTTGACACCCATGCTCTGAGTTAGTATGAGCTAGCTCGCAGTTTTAAGCCTCTAGCTCACATATTTTTTGTCTTAGCTCAGGAAATATGGCTCCAGAGTAAATTAATTTGTGCAATAGCTTGCTCACAACTTTAATGCCAGTAGTTCACAAAGAACATTTTTTGCTCATTGTTGCCAGGGGCACTGCCTTTTACTCTTGGGTAGTCCCAAAGCAGGGGCATCCCACTTTCTAACCTGACCCAGAGACCCACAAAACTCAGGCCAAGGAAGGCACTACTGGTTCAGAAACCCAGAGCTAGCCACAGCTCTGAAAAAGGGGTCTCCATTTTCAGGTGACAGGCAACCTTAGAGCAAGTCTCCAGTCTTCCCCCTCCACCCAGCAGAGATTATGCTTATGGAATAACAATGAGTTCCACCAGGTGAACTATCTACATTTCTAAAGTCTACCCAGCAGAGATTATGCTTATGGAATAACAATGAGTTCCACCAGGTGAACTATCTACATTTCTAAAGTCTATTCAGAGGCTCCATCCCTCAGGATACCAAAATAAACCAATCAAGCATTCAAATTATTAATGATCCTTCCTGATGCTAATCAGGGCCCCATCTCCCATCTTTTGTTTGTTTCTGGGAACTAGCCACCCAGCACCTGGCTTCTATTGTTAAATCCAGATCCTGCCTCTCTGGAAGCTCATTGGCCACATCCAAGCTTTGCCCATCCTGATGTCACACACCCCTGGGACCCCAGATTGGTCCAGGTAATCTATTGTTCTCACCTGAGACAACAGGGCCTCCCATTGGTCTGCATTGTCTTCCGATGGGTATATCCCAGCGAACACATGGTCTCAGACCATGTGTTTTCTGCACTGATGCCAACTGGCAGTCCACCCCTGAAACCCTCTGGGTTTTAGGCCACAATCCTTTCTTCATGGACCTCTGCACATCTGGACAGGTAGTATCACCCCATAACCCCTCCATTAGCTATCAATCACCTCTGCTTCCTTAAGTCTGTATTGTGTGCATGAATGTTTAATTATTGTTTGTGTGCTTGAGAATATTTAGTAAAGAAATCCTTATTTTAGCCACCCAATCTCTTTGTCTATTTCGGGTGCTTCTTGAAGAAGCGAGACCCCTGTATATAAAGGTGTTTGTTCCCTTATTGCCTATTGCTATTTTATAACATTTCATATTCCCCAGTATTGATAATAATAGAGCAATTTGGCTAACATCACGACTCCACAACTTAGAGGGAGTATTGGTTTGGGTTGTGATTTTCTACAGATAAATATTGCAAGAGGAGGTGTAAATACTCCTAAGAACTTGAAAGAAATATTGACCTTTAGTTTTGCATGGAAAGACTTGTAGATATAGAGTTGAATCAAAAGTAGCACATTCAAGGAAGGGGAAAGTGTCTGTGATTTTTGTGGGTATCCACTTGGTCTCCAGGCACCTATACTCTACCAAATGCTATCCCAAATGATCCTGCAGTCTTCAGGAGCAGCTTTTCAGGTGGCTGCAGAATACAGGGGAAAGCAAGAAATGTCCCTGTCAAGTTCCCCCTGCCTGCTCTTCTATTCATCCGCAGCTTTCCTTCATTTCTGCAGATGTTTTCGCAGTTCTAGGTGCAAAAACACACTTTGTCTCCTGCAGCATCAGACTTCCCTGTTTCCAGGAATTCCCATGCTGCGCCACAAGAAGAAGCAAAGTGTGTTTTTGCTCTCGGGAGGGAGAAATCATCTGCGGAAACAAGGGAAAGTCGCAGATGAATAGAAGAGCAGGCAGGGGGAAACGACACTGTGGAAAACATCTCAGCACCACAACTTTCATTGTTCAACTGAAAAATGCTGTTGTCTATTATTGCCTATAGACTGCAGTCTAGGAAGAAATCCTTTGTATTAGAAAACGAGGGAAAATCAATTATATTTTATAACTGAGGTAACTATCCTATCCTACTATATAATAATTGTGTTTTGGAGTGGCACTCTTCAGAACATTCCATGCACTCCCCAATCAGTTGTCTGCCTGATCTGTCACTCAGAAGGACTTCGTAGGCACTGGCTGCATTGCTTGAGCCCCACCCACAGAAGCATCACACACCAAAATTCACCTCAGAACAGAACTTCACCTCAGGAGAGAGGATGAAGACTCCGGTCCTGTCACTTCCCAGTGACTCTGGCCTTGCCGCTTTGTACTGTCACTGCTTCCAGCCTGGCCTCAGCTTGCACTGAGGCCGGTGCCTACTGCCACTCCATGCTGCTGCCTGTCCCGGCCTATCCCAGAGCCCCAAACATTTCTGAAGGTAAGTAGGCAGCCTTCCTCCTGGTGGAGTGGAAGAGCCACGGGTGGCCTGGTTGGGGTGGTGGGGCCTTGATTGGGGGGGTGAGAGAGCCATGGGCAGCCTGGCTGGGGCAGTGGGACCTTGATCGGGGGGTGGGAAAACCATGGGCAGCCTTGCTGGGGTGGTGGGGCCTTGATTGGGGGGAGAGCTGTGGGCAGCCTAGCTGGGGTGGTGGGGCCTTGATCAGGGGCGGGAGAGCAGCAGGGAGCCTGGCTGGGGTGCCAGGGCCTTGATCAGGGGCGGGAGAGCCACGGGCAGCCTGACTGGGGCGGTGGGGCCTTGATAGGGGGTGGGAGAGCCATGGCTGGCCTGGCTGGGGCATCAGGGCCTTGATCGGGTAGGAGGCCTTCTTTTCCTTCCTCCCTCTCTCCCTATTTCTCTTCCTTCCTTCCTCCCTCCCCATCTCTTTGCCTTCCTTCCCTCCCTCTTTCTCTTCCTTCCTTTCCCCTCCTTTGCCTTCTTTCCCTTCATACCTCCCTCCC
>NW_015161949.1:1843555-1892345 GCF_001447785.1 Gekko japonicus | reverse complement strand
CTTTCCCTCTTTCTTTCCCTCTTTCTTTCCCTCTTTCTTTCCCTCTTTCTTTCTTTCTGCTGAGGAACATATGGCTTATATCAAGCCAGAGCATAGGGATTATTTTTTAAAAAAACATCCTGCCAGATTGTGTTAAATCCTGACCCTTATTATAAATTTTGTGGCTCATGGTTAGTTTCATGTTTCACCAATGACACCACAACTTTTTTTAAAAAATGATGTACACACATCCATGCACTCTGTAATTGCTTAAAGATTGTTATCACTACAGGGTGCATTAAAAATATTGCTCACTTTCCCCCCTCTTTCTGACTTTGCTGCAGATAAAGTATACTTTCATCGATACATGGTTATATGTGCTATCATGCTGTCCTCAAAATAAAGCCAATCTGCACATGAATTTCTGAATTCCACATCACATCTTTCTAGATCTCGTTGTATTGCTTTCACAACGGGCTTTACTGCTAGTTATAACTATATTAAGAATGTATCTCCTTGGTGCCACTTTAGCCAATTAGAATTCTTTGGCTGGCTGGCCTCTCTCCCCTCAGGTAGCCAACCACTCTGCAACTAAAAGGAAAAAAGAAAGAAAAATATGGACCTTTCCATAGGTGTTGCTGGAGCTAGTTGCCATTAAGCTGCCCCATTTCCAGAGCATATTACATCTATTGCCAGCCTTGCATCTGGTAAAACCAGAGAAAGAGAGTGAACAAGAGAGACAGTGGTGTCTCTTCTACAAATTCTAATATGGAAGTATTCTCAGACTGTACTGCTATAGAAGTTCACCACAAGGACTTGCAGCTATATTGTAGCTCCTAGTTTCAGATGGCAACTTGTGAGTAAACATGCAGCAGGGTCCCATTTAGATTGGGACTGCAAAGTGGGAGGAGAAGGAATTTCTGCCTTCTTTCCTGTGCTATTTTTGGTGGCTAAAACAGCCCAGAGGCACTGGGGACATTATTTGCTCCTTTGGGAGTTATCATGTGCATTGAATGCTTTCATATGCTGGCTTCCACAGAGCAAATAATGCTCCCTCCTTAGCCCCCAGCCACTGAAAACAGCACAAAGGAGAAGGCAGGAATCCCACCTTTTCCCCATTCAGTGGTCATGACCCAAATTGGGCCTTGCTGTACATTTACTCATGAATTGCCATGGAGAAGTCACCCCATGGTGAACTTGTGCAGTTTTTAACTCTAGTTAGGCTCCCAGTATCTCTGAGTTTTACTTGCCCAAATAACTGCTTTAAAATCCCATCACAACTGCATTCTATGAGCATGTATTTGTGTGGTTATATCTCTTATGTCATTTGCTGCCTTGGTTACTTTTCCCTATAAAGGAGCGGTGGGATATAAATATGGTAAATATATACATCACCATATATTCCTTCTGTGGGGAAAATCCTGATTAGGTACAGTAGAATAAACTTCTCCAGTAGCACACATCATGGTTTGTGTTCCTACACTTTCAGCATACTCCAACATCTGGAATATGGAGGCAAGAGCAGAAATGCATCTATCTGGTGCAGGCAAACTCACTTTTACATGCCCTACTGCAATAAATGGAAGCTGTGCTCAGTAGTACTCTTGGGCAGCTCTTGTGCTGATTGTTGAGAACTTTCCAATGTTCCATTTAAGTCTCTAAATTGCTGACCAAGCAGCACAGAAAGCTCCCATATGGACCCTATACAATATGCACCTGGAAACATTGGTTAAAGTTGATGTGACTACTAAAGAGGGAGTGAGAAATGAACAATCCGTGCCCAAATTAGAAGAGAGATGTATTACCCCTGAATACCTTCTAAGGATGATGTGTTCTAATTGCCTTTTAAAATCAGTCTACAAGAATGTACAGATTAATTTAATATCCTGGTTCATACTAAACATTGTGCTACAATGAAGAAGTTTGCAATGAACCTGAACAAGAGAACAATATATATGAACAGAAAAGAAAAATATAGATTTGATTGTCATCAAACAGCTTTTGAAATTTGTTTCCAAGTTGCAGTCCTTTCTTTTGGTGAAGTGCTTAATGGGCCTGCTGAAGCCCAAAGGAAAAATAAATGAGAGGGGGGAAATTATATTTACAGCTAATGAGTGGAGACACAAAAGGTTATATCAGACTAAGAGAAATTTCATTTCACAGACTCACTCCAGCTAGTAGAGCTGAAGATACATAATGAGGGATGATAAAGGCAGAAGATACAAAAGATAAGGCTGCGTCTTTTGAATAGGATATAAAATGTTTGTTCTACATCAAAGGGGTCTTTTTACATTTTGTAAAATGATTGCCTCTTTGGTTCAGACCAAATAGCTGCAAAGTTATTTAACAAAAAAAAAACCACACAAAAACTTCCTGATTAATAGCTCTAGCATGCCTTACTAGAGAAGAAGAGAATTGTCTTCCACAGAGACAGTTAAAAAGCTAGATAGGATTCTTGAGTTCCTGTTTTCTGAAATCAATATATCTAATTCTCAGCATGGACCAATCCATGGATAGTTAAATCCAGATACTAATGAACACACAAGACAGATCTTTCTGCTAATCTGAAAAATGTTTTAAATTTGCAGAATAATCTGAAAAACAAACAAACCTTGGGGTGCTGAAAAAAACCCCACCAAAATAATAGAAGCAACACTTGTAGCTTTAAGAAACAAATGTCCTCAGTGGCTTTTGCTAGGCAACTGTAACAGTGTTGCCAGCCTGTTTTTGGTCAGTAAAGGGCAAGGGGAGACAGTAGGGCTTTTTTGTTCTTTGTGGGAGGACTCATCAGGGTCGGGCCTGGCAGCAACTTCCAGGTGACTTGCTCCCATCTGACTGGCATGACTTACCCAGGCCTGGCTGCTGGATAGTATTCAACAATAGCCAGTTTCAGACTAGAATCTAGAAAACTAAAGTTCTGCCGTGGAAGCTCGCTAGGCGACCCTGGGCCAGTTACACATTCCCATCCTAATTTATCTGAAAGGATTGTTGTGAGGACAAACGGAGGAGAGGAGAATGATGTGAGTTTCTTTGGCTCCCCATTGTGGATAAAGGGGGAGGGGTAAATTAAGCAAATAAATAAAAATATATAGCTGGAGATGAGGGGCACATAAAAGGTAGGCTAGTGGAAGGATGGGAAGGAGAGAAGGAAACAGGAAAAGGGGAGGATATGGGGGTTGTCAGGTTGAGAGAGAAAGGAAATAGTGTGGGGAAGGGGATACATGGGGAAATGAGGCACCCTCCTCAAGTCCTTATAGGTTCCCCAACATGCAACTTAGCCTGGCCTGGCAACCAGCACTGAACCACAGTTTTCCCAAGTTGTAGCTGCCAGGGGCAGGGAAGGAGAGAAAGCTGAAGAGGGGGGGGGCAGATAAAGGTGGGTTGGCAGGTGGGTGGGCAGGCAGGTGGGTGGGAAGGAAGGAAGGAAGCAGGAAAAGTGGAAAAGCTATGGGAGCTTTCGGGGAAGGGAAAGAGGAAATATTGGGGGATGAGAAAATGAGATTCCCCCCTCAAGTCTTTGTTTAGGCATATAAGCAACCAGAAACCTTATGCAGCAGATTTGATTCATTTAGTCTATGGGAAATTTATATGATTTGATTTTTCAGGAAACTTTCTGAACAATTAGAGTTGTTACTATATTATTTTCCCCAGCCCATGTATTAAGGTTCAGAAATGACTCAAAGATCTGCAAAAGTACCTTCTTAATCAGTTTATGCATTTTTGTAGAAGTTTGTAGATATACCATGAGCAAATCTCCTGTCTGTAGAATGTGTCCCAGATGCATTAAGTGCACATATATCACCAGCTGTTAATTTATATTTTCACACATATTTCAGTAGTTTCATCAAACACGTCTCAAGACATTGGTTGGAAAAAGTCAGATGGGAGAAGAGTCCCAAGGAGACTTTAATCAAGACACAAATTATTTGTTTGTCCTCGCAGAAGGACACAAATCCTCTTCTTGCATCACTTTTAGAAGCAATAACGCCTGGAAGATAAGGAACTTCAGTAGTAACTACAGAGTTTTTCTGTAGGTGCATTTTCTCTAGGAAATATAGTTTTAGGTGGGTAGCTGTATTACTCTGTAGTAGCACAACAAAATTCAAGTCCCGTAGGTCCTCAAAGACCAACAAATTTATCTAGGGTATGAGCTTTCATGAGGCAGCGCTCACATGCAGCAACAGGCAGTGGAAATCTATCAACCTCACTGGGAAACATCCATTTGATGAAGATCTTATACCCAGGAAAATTTTGTTGGCCTTTAAGGTCCTACTGGATTCAACTTTTGTTCTAAAAAATACAGGAAGCCCTGTTTAGAATAATAGCTCTTTTGCCAATATAAAAGGTGACTTTTATGCAGATAAATGATGATAACCGCTGAGGTGAAAGTAAGTGTACCAGTATTCAATGCAAGAGCCCATATATATAACTCTGTTTATTTATTTCTTCATGTCCACCATTCTCACTGAGACTTAAGGCAGATTACACAGTGTAAATTGATATAACTAACAGGCTGGGACATCCAATAAGCAATACAATAGGATTAGGACTGCAGAAATCTGAAATCAAACAGAATTATTTCTTTCTTGCTTTGATGTCATTAAAGAACAGTGGTACAAAAACATCTGCAAAATTTAGACACCAACTTGGTGGAAGGAAGAGAGATAGAAACATAATGTGCTAATAAGAGAAGGGAACCTGTTTCTATTAGTATTCTCTGGTCTACCTTTAACCAGGACCAGTTTTAAGGAGACAGTTTTTGCATCTGTGGTGTAAAGTATTTATACATAGTAAGATGCAGAAATGGGCTTGAAAAATGCACACTTTATATTTGGCATTTCAATGTGGCAGGGGACACAGGAACATGATACAAGGACTTCCTCTAGAAAACTGAGTAGAGTACACAGGATTCAACCTCACATTACTATCCAATGAGGTGTCTTCTGAGTTCGCAGCTCAAGAAACTGTCCAGAAAGCAAATCAGCTAATCCTACAAAATAGATTTCAACAAGAAAAGAAGGTTGATGAGGCAGTGCATTGCCAACTACTTTCTCATCAAAGTTGGGGGCAATCAAAACAATTAGCACAGGTGGCTCCATACAAAGTCATCCATTTTTTTAAAGTTTAAAATCTAAATAGCTAATCTTCATGCTAATTAGACTCTTGCCCTCTTGGCTTGAGAAGTCTAGCTTCCAAGGCTCAAGGGACGTATTGAATAAAGTTGCCAATACATTTTTGAAACATGTACCCAAAAAAGACCAGGGTTTTGAGAGAGTGGGCAAAGCCACCACCAGTGGCATAGGTTGATAGAGTACACAACACAGGGCAGATTAGAGCTGGGGAGGCCAATGTAATTGAACACTGGTAGAACAACTCCATTTTGCAGGCCCTGCAGAACTGTAATAAGACCCACAGGACACTGATCTCACTTGGGAGAGTGTTCCACCTGGCTGGATCCACAGCTGAAAAGCCTCTAGCTCTGGTCAAGGCTAAATGGATGTCTTTTGGGCTGGGAATCACCAGATGCTGTTGTTCTGATGAGCGTAAGGCTCTTTGGAGAACATATTGAGAGAGATGGTCCTGCAGATATATTGGTCCCAGACAGCATAGAGCCTTAAAGGTTAATACCATAACCTTGAATCTGATCTGGTACTCAACTGGGAGCAGACGCAGCTGGCATGTAAAATCAATAATGCACTTAACATCTACATGCAATGGCTAAGATTTCCCAAAATTATTTATTAAGAAATTGTATATAGAGTGGGTTTTTTTTTATCAGTATGTTAATGCTACCCAGCTCTACATTTTTCTAACAGAAATACTTATCTCTGTCTTTAATCCAGGTCCAGAAGCCATGGTCAAGTGAATGAAGGTCAAGTGAGTGTCCAAAAGCCATGGTCAAGTGAATGAAGCTTAAACTGAATCCAGACAAGGCAGAGAGAGTGCTAGCTTTTTGAAATTGTTAATTAAAGCTGTTATTTTGTTTCAACACAGGCAGAAAAATCTTAAATCAGTGTTCAACAAATCCTAGGTGCCAGGTTGCCGTGATACCTATGTTGCCTAGTATTTCCAGCAATTATTTTATTGTAGCATGTCCCAACCATTTCCAGTGGAAGATCCAGCCAGTTTTTCCACTAGTGAAAAAGGAGGAAAAGATCATGTTTGATTACAAAAGGCTGTGTTTGGGATCATAAGACCTGTATGATAAAACACTGTGTACAGCAGGGATTGTAATAGAGGACTTCCCTGCGATGAGATCTGGCCCTTCCTCTCTGGTTCTCCCAGGGTGCACCTTTTGTGTGTTTAAATTTTTATTATTTTCAATAAAAGAATATACATATCCATTTTTCATTGGCTTGATTACAATTCAGAGTCATTCATTTCCAGTTATTTAGCTTATCTGTTGGTGGTGCAACCTTCAGTATTACAGTTCGTGTCATATCTTTTTCTAGTTACCTTTCTGTTTGATGTTCTATCCAGTTTTTCCACTAGTGAAAAAGGAGGAAAAGATCATGTTTGATTACAAAAGGCTGTGTTTGGGATCATAAGACCTGTATGATAAAACACTGTGTACAGCAGGGATTGTAATAGAGGACTTCCCTGCAATGAGATCTGGCCCTTCCTCTCTGGTTCTCCCAGGGGGCACCTTTTAAAGGACTGTCTGGGGGTGGGACAATTCTGGTCTCACCCACTCCCTCTATCCTGGGGGATAGGCCTATGGGAGTGGTGGGTCCTAGGTCCAATGGGCAGCTACCTGTCTGGGATCCCATTTCCCCTGCCCCTTCCCCATGGGAAGCCATTTAAGGCTTCTCCTCTGGCCTCTGCTGGCCTAAGAAGGTCCTGCCCTTCCCTTTCAAAGAAGCCTTCATGGATCCCACAACAGATGAGGAAAGGAATTATTGCTTGTGGTGGGTTGTGCTGATCTTCTCTCCCCCCCCCCCCATTGCCTCATGCCTCTGCTGCTGTCCCCTGGCCTGCCTTACATTTCTGGGTGTTGTGGGGAGCTAGGGAGCTGTTCCTGTGGCATCGCAGCCTGCAGAGAATGCTTTTCTCACCTCTTCCCCCAGTGCTGCTCCTATGGAACAGGGGACCTCAAGGATCAGCATATCAAGGGGTATTTTGGATTGCAGCAGAAGGGAGGAGATGAAAAACTCTCTCTCGGGGGGGATCCTTCTGTCTGTTGAAATGTTGTGCTGAATTTGGGACTTTTCCATTGGTCTCTTTTTGTAGAATTTTGATCTGGAAGCTTATATTATAGGTTATATATATCCACCTTAAATAGCAATAGTTTTCCTGCTTGGTTCATTACTCAGTCTACCCATACATCCTTCTGTTTCAGTTCCTGAGAATTCTTTTCTCTATTTTCTTTTAAATGTTTGTGTTCTGAATTATGCTCTAAAACAGCAGCCCCCAAGTATCATTACTAAAATTCCCGGGGCAAGCAGTGTTTATAGCTTAGCACATATTTTTATAGTCAATGAGGGTAGAAACAAAATATCCTTCCTCTACTCCTAATGGACGTTCCTCAAGAATGAGTTTTGCGGAACCAATGAATGGTTGGGAAGATGACATATCCAACATATGTCTATTTTACAGCTATTGTTGTTTTGACAGCTTTGATTTTATGACAATTTTTGTCATGTGTGTCCTATTCCTTCACCTCTGGCATTTTGCTGATATTCTGTTTGTCTGTTGCTGCTGCCATAACTACCTTCATCAAATCGTAATTCATCCATTTACTTCTATTCTGTCTACCAGAGAAAGCCCAGAAAGGAATTCTTGTCAGCCAAACAAGGTAATGCTAAATGTTTACATGACAGAAAAATCTATTAATTAAAAATATTAAAAAGAAGAAAAATTAGGTGTGCATGTTAATATGGCCCCAAGGCAGCATTTGCAGTAATTTATGCAGTGTCAGATTAAGCAGGTATTACGGGCTTGTTTACTCCACACTAAACTCTTCAGAAAAGAAAATGTGACATCAAGTAGGATAGCAATATTTTTATTTTAAGGATATAGTACAGGATTCAGAGAAGTGTCCTGTCATCTCCAAGCTTTCCTACCTACCATAGCCCCATCTACTGACCATGATCTTGAAGTCTCAATATTGGAAAATTCTCAGAATGCAAGGTGCTTCAGCCACAGACAGACTGACTGACAGACTAGGATGGGGGACACCAACATTCATATCCTCACTCAGCCATGAAGCTGATTGTCTTTTGGTCAAACACTATTTCTCTGCCTAAACTATCCATACAGGACCACAATGAGGGTATCCTCCACTGTGAGGTTAAAATTAGAAGGAAGACAGAACTAGGTATACCATACTGATCTCTTTAGAAAGAGTGACAGAGAGAGAGAGAGAGAGAGAGAGAGAGAGAGAGAGAGAGAGAGAGAGAGAGAAACGGAGTCCCATGGCACTTGGAGAGATTTCCCTTTCCATTTCTAACAGATGTGTGGGGGGGACCTAACAGCAACACTTGCATTCTTTATTAGTGGGAGTAAGAGTACAGCAGCACCTTAAGGACTAACAAAATTTATGACAGGGCATGAGCTTTCATGAATCACTGCTCATTTATTCAGATACAGCTAGAATGTGAGTCCATCTGTCCTTATATCTTGGAAAGTGAAGTGATTTCAGACGGTAAATGACAATAGCAGGGAAACCTAGGTCTCAATTCAGTCCAGGAGTATGCATTGTCCTGAGCTTCCTAATCAGTTGTAATTCAGCAGTCTCTCTTTCTAATCTCCCTTTCAAATTCCTTTATAAAAGAATTGCTACTCTTAGGTCAGCAACTGAAAGTCCTGGATGGTTAAAATGTCCTCCCACTGGTTTTTGAATGTTGTGGTTTCTAATAGCAATTGAAAGAATAAGAGTCCAGTAGCACCTTAAAGACTAACAAAATGTGTGGTAGAGCATGTGCATGGCAGAAGTACAACCTGGGTTTCGAAGAGACAGAGGAACTAGAGATCGAATTGCCAACACTCGCTGGATTATGGAGAAAGCAAGGGAGTACCAGAAAAACATCTACTTCTGCTTCATTGACTATGCTAAAGCCTTTGACTGTGTGAATCACAACAAACTATGGCAAGTCCTTAAAGAGGTGGGAGTACCAGACCACCTCACATGTCTCTTGAGAAACCTGTATAAGGGTCAAGAAGCAACAGTTAGAACCAGATATGGAACAACTGATTGATTAAGGAAAAGGAGTACGACAAGGATGTATATTGTCACCCTGCTTATTTAATTTCTATGCAGAGTACATCATACAAAATGCTGGCCTGGATGAATCACAAGCCGGAATTAAGATTGCTGGGAAAAACATCAACAACCTCAGATATGCAGCCAATACCACTCTAGTGGCAGAAAGTGAAGAGGACCTCAAGAGCCTCTTGCTTGAAGTAAAAGAGGAGAGCGCAAAAGTGGGCTTGAAGCTCAACATCAAAAAAACTAAGATCATGGCATCCGGCCCCATCACTCCTTGGCAAATAGAAGGGGAAGTCGTGGAAGTAGTGACAGACTTCACGTTCCTGGGATCCCAGATCACCGCAGACTGTGACAGCAGCCATGAAATTAAAAGACACCTGCTCCTTGGGAGGAAAGCGATGGCGAACCTAAACAGCATGATAAAAAGTAGAGACATCACCCTGCCAACAAAAGTCTGGGGGGGGGGGGGAATAGGACAGGAAACTTGATGGTACAGGACATGGCGGAATCATCCTTAGGACTCCAGAACCTTAAAACAGAAGGTAGAACATGTTGCAGACTTGACTAGATTACTTGGGCTCATAAGCAAATAGAATTTGGGCAGAATTGATGTTCCTGGAACAAAGAGAGCAACTACCTGCTGTCATGGATGAGGGGCAGCTACCTTCAAGGAAAAAGAATCATTGAGATGTATGGCAACAGTTATAAACCTCATTTGGTGCCCTCAAGAAGGAAACCTGCACTTTCATTGTGATTCATGCATAGGAAATCAGAGACAACTGGACTCCACTATCCAAAGGGGCAGATCAATAGGTTTTGATATTTTCAGTTGCCACTCATTTGGAGCAATGGGGCCAAACATTACAGGGTAGGGTAACAGAGCTTTGCCAGTGTCACAATCCATGTTGGGAACAGCATAGGGCTGTCGAGGTTTGCGCGGTGCTAGCCCACTGCAGGTTGCAAGTGAGTGTGAGAGTATCACAGAAGACATAAGTCCAACTGGCTTAGTGCAAAAGCTATATACATTTATTTACACAAGCCTCCACCAAGATCTTACACACAGCGACAAAATGCTACACAGACACCAGGTTTTCATCAAGAAGGGAAGTACACTGTACATCATCACATATATACAAGCATTGTCCAATCAGAACCTTGTCCAATCAGAACCCAATGCTCAGTCACTGTTAATTAGCTCTGCTCTGAACTAGACAGAACTGGTTGGAGCCAGCTATATTGCCACTCTGAGCTGTCAGCTCCTGTCAAATAGATGTACCTGATCTACAGCCAGACTGTCAGAGCACAAAGCAAGTAAGACAGGAGAACCAACTCAAGAAGTATAGTCAAGGTCTAGTCCAAGGTTAAGCACAGAGACAGGAGTCTAGTCCAAGAGTCAGTCTGTCCAGAAAGGTCTGAGATCCAAGAGTTACTCACAAGCAGGTCTAGGGGCAAGACAAAGGCAGAGTCAGGAAACAGTGAGTCACAGGATTGAGGTAGGCTCCAATACAGTGATGTCAAAGGTATTTCAACTTGTTGCTTCCACACCTAACAGCCTCCCTTGGCTGGGTTTTATAGCCATATGCTTAAGGGTCATGCTTGCAGCCAGCTGCTTAGGAGTAGTCCTGCAACTACTCAAGCAGCTGGCATCTGGCCAGGAGGCATGCACTTCGTCATTTCTCCTATAGTTCTGTTCATAACCTCTGTCTGTGGTGCTCTAAGGGTGTGGGTGACACTGGAGGGCTGGAAACCATGAACTGAGTTTCATCTGTTGAATCAGGGCTGGAGGGGTGGTTCTGCACCAGCTGTTGGCTGTGAATCCTGACAGGCAGCTCACCTTCCAGCTTGCCATCTTCTGCTGACTCAGAGCTGACTACACGGGGCTCCTCTTCTCCTGAGGAGTCCTCACTTTTGCTGAGCTTTGGCTGACCCACAACAGCCAGACTTCTGGAGATTCATCTCCAGGAATGGGATTGGCCCCACAGCCATCTTTGCAAGTGGGAGGGAAACAGAAAGTATGCCCAGAGACCCAGAGGGGAATGGACAGCATCCTCTGTAATGCTTCCTGTTATGCTTCATGTCATTCCAAGCCCATCCCTCCAAGAATGAGGGGAATTTTGAGAGCAAAAAATAAGAACTCGTCCAGTCTAGATAGTTATTATTTCTGGTTTCTGGTTTCTTTCCTGTACGCTAAATCCTTTGCATGCTGATGTATTCCTAGCCCATTTGTGTTGGTATATTTGAATAGAAGGCCACTTCATCCCTCCCTCTTGAATTAAGTGGGGAGGAGGGGTCAGGGTTTGGCTGCTGGCTTATGGGAAGGGAGAGCCAACAAAAACAGATGCTGTGGGGCTGAAGCAGGACATTGAAGCAGCCCAAATAAAGGTCACATAGGGGCCAGCATCAGACTCTTTGGCCACAGCTAGCTACATAGGCAACCACCCTCACTCCCTCTAGTTCAAAACAGGCACAAACTGGTTGTCCACTGGAGGGCTGCATAGGAATTGGCAATAAGCCTGACCTACTTTGAAAGCAATATAAGTGGCAGACTGGAGCAAGGAGGGAAAATGTTGCTTCAATGGTACACAGTACAACTCAGGTAAGCACCCTCAGGCATCAGTTTGGAAGATGAAGGCTTAACCCTCAGGCCGGAAGCCTGGGGTCTCAGTGCCTTCATGGATCTGGAACAGGAATCCCTTGAGGGATGCCATTTTCCTTGAACTGTAGACCTCACACCTCCCTTGAGCACTAAAGAAGGCTTGGCAAGGAGGAGCATGAGCTGTATCCTTGTGATGGCTGAGGGCATGGAGCCAGGATGGCCTTGCCCCTAAAATCAGGAATGCACAAAACAGAGGAGTCCTGACTCTTCTGCATCTCACCAATTGTCCACAGTGCAATTAGGTCTGAAATGGGGTTTTGGTCTGTGTGTGCTGCAGATCCCCCTTGAACAATGAAAATAAACTTGGTCCTTTGATTATCCCAGCTTATGGTGTGGGCTCTCATTCTGTGTCCATGGACAATGCATGCTAGTTGAATAAACTCATTTTCTTAAAGAGTGTGTCTGAGCCTACATTCTATCCTGACTCATATGCCTGCCTGCTTGGTCAAGATACACATATCTCCCTTTTTGATGACCCCAGACTCCACGAGCATTTGAGGTGATAATTAGGGTTGCCAACCCCCTAATGGGGGTGGGGTTTCTCCTGATTTCAGGGGCCCCAATCTGTCACCAAAAAGTCCCAGTGTGCCTGATGTGCCTGGTGTGATGACATCACCCATAGGTTACGTGATTGCGCTGGGCACATTGTGCAGAGGACACTCTAGCATTCCGGTAAAAACTCTATGGTGACTAAAGCGTCCCCTGAACGACATACCCAGTGCAATGATGTCACTTCCAGATGACTCCAGGAGCCAGGCAATCCTAATGATAATTGGATAATAGAACCTTACCACACACCCCAAAGACTCAGGAAAAAAGTGTGGGGGAAATAGGGAGGAATCTCTTTTTTTAAAAAAGATTATTTTATTAGTTTCAAAAGTAGAAAATATAGACAAAGACAAGAGAAAGAAAACAACATAAAACAAAAACATAAAACAGTAAACATATATTAGAGCTTATACTCTAGTCTCTAGTTTGATTTCACATGTTATATTCGAATCTTATACTGATGCACCGGGAGGAATCTCTTAAGGGGTATGAGCTTTCTCCAAATTCACACATTCCACCTGGCTAGTCAGTTCTCTCTGCTGCTTACTGTTTTGGAGCAAGTGAAAAAGGGGAGAGAAAATGAGAAAACTGGTGCAGGATTGTGATACCTACAGCCTTAGCCTACTGAAAAAGGTTGTGACACCTGGTGGGGCTTTCAAAAATTGAATACAAAATGTTCCCACAATTAGACAGATACATGAGTGGCAGTCACAAGTGTGTAAGAAGAAGAACCATGTTCTTTCACACCAATGGTACTGTCATGACCCCTTCTGACCAGCTCAGCTACTCATACCTCTCAAGGATAGAGTCCTATGAGCCAAGGCCACTGGCTGAGGAGGACAGTGGGACCAGGGAAAGTCTAACATGGCGGAGGTGCTGGCTGACAATGTGGTAATTGCACCAGAGGCCACCCTGTGACAGCCTTTAAGTGAGTGCTTGACTCTGGCCTGTGAGATAGCTTCCAGGCATCCACTGAGCAAGTTTTGGGCCTATTCTCTCCAGGAATGTCGGTGGCAGAAGACCCAGGCCAAGGAAATCCAAAGGAGGCAAAGTGCCAGACTAGCTGCATGCAACCCTATCCTAGAGCCATGTAGTGAGAGTGATACTTCTTTGCAGGATCCTAGCCAAAACACAGCACATCTGCAGGAACATCAACACTTGCCAGCAGTGCAGCTGAGCCTTATTACCTCCCTACCCTATTTATGCTGAGGCTTGAGAAGGCTACCTTGCTGGATCAACTGGTTCACTAAATACAAGCCCTGTATTCCAACACCATTGCCTCAGTCTCCAGTCTATGTCCTCAAGTCTCATGATCCAGGCCTGAGGGCACTACTCCAGGGGAGACCTAACTAGTCCTGCTTGCAGAGTGTGGGATAGGTTCATATAGTCTATTATTCTGTTTCCTATAGTAGCCAACCAGGCCCCACAGGGCCAAAATTTCTTCCTATTACTACTCTTCAGTAACTAGCATTAGAGGTACTGAGTTCCAGTTTAGCCATAATTGCTAACAGCTATTGATAAGCCTATCATTTCTGGAGTTGCTTAATCCCTATAAGGTATATAATACTATCATTTCTGGAGTTGCTTAATCCCTACTAAGTATATAAACTATCAATACTAGAATAGCCCCTTGTGTCTTGCTGCAGAATGATTTTGGGAGTAGATGTCTTGGTGTGAACCTTTATATGAACACCATGTCTTGAGCTTCAGAGAAACAAAACCAATGGCCATCCATAATGCAAGACTACCCTTCAGTTTTCTAAAAATGTGACTAAATGGATTAGAGGTCTAGGAAGAACCTGTTTGAAATCCATGTCAGCTACCACACTGTCAGGTCTCTTTTATCAGTAAATCTTTAATAAATGACAGCTGTTAAGTAACACACCTTCTGCTGAGAATCTCCTCATCTTACCTCAAGCGTAATCAACAGAGAGTAGCAGATCCATTAAGTCCTTAATAATAGATAAAAGCACCAATTGATCTCTGTTGTAATTTAAAATGCATGGTGGGGGGGGAAATGAGAAATCCAAAGTGCAAGCTTGACTCCCCATCTTATGCATTGCTTCCTCCCCCTTAGAGAATCATGTAATCCCTCTGCGAGATCCATGGGTGTAAATTGCAATTAGGAGCAGACTGCGGGTAACTCAACATGTGATATAACATTCCAAAGGCAGTGGCATTATACTTAGTGGGAAAAGAAGAATTTTCTCCAGGAAAGAGTTATACACCCCAGGCAATAATGTCTCTTCAGGCCTGACCCTTTGGTCTTTCTCAGAACTGAGTGTCAAATGTGATATAGTCCATAAAGGACTCAACCAAGAGGATCAAGGCTGAAATCTCATTTCCCGACATTCTTGACTAGTCTGACACACTGTCAGAGCCTAATGCATCGTCTCAAGGGAAATCCATTTAATAAAATGAGGGACTATTATGGCTAATTGTTATATATTCTCTGAATAAAATTGCCTTTCCCCCCCTTTCATAGTGAAACATATTTTCTCTTACTTAAATGCACTGCAACAATTATTTAAACTGATTTCAATTACCATTTTATTTTGCACTAAATTAACTGTTATTATGAACCCAGGCAAAAAGCTCGACTTGACAGAAGTGATTCGGTTCTCAGTGCAATGCAGAATCAAGATGATAAAAAAGAACTGCGCTGAACAGATGAACTGAAGCCTGCAAATGAACCTTTATGGGAGTCACTGAAAGAGGAAAAAAAATGGCCTGCAGCTTACCAGACGGTCTGTGATGTGTCTGGATGGACATGCCATTCCTTTGTAGAAATTATGGTAACCTTGTGTATTCTGACAATAATTATTAAAGCTAAGTTTCAGTGGGGGAAATCTCATCACAATGTCTCTCACATGCAGTTACATTTTACATTTCAGTCTGCAGTTAGGATTTTTATTTTTACCCATCTGTGTAACTCAGAAGCCAGCTGAATTATCAGCTATCCTCATAAGTAAGAATTCAAGTTCGACATGATCAGACATGGGTTCAAGTGAGGATATAAAAGCAGTTCTCCCATTGCATGTTTGGAGAACTGTATCATCTTCTCAAACAATCCCCTTGTTTAATCCCTGACACTTCCAGTTGAAGGATGTCAGGTATCAGGCATTGCAAAAGAAAGAGACATTTCTCAACCTGAAATCCTTGAAAATGACTACCAGTCAGGCTATCCAATACTGGGCTACGTGAAACACCGAATTTAACTTGTATAAGGCTGTTTCATGTGTTCTCAGGGGGCTTTTAAGATTCTCCACCTTCTGACTATACTTTTCTTCTATCACCACCACCAAAAGAAATATTTGACAGAAGCTTCCAGTGCATGGAAATGAGGAGAGTCCAGGTTTCAGCACAGAAGAACTTATAAGGAACTCTGGATCATCCTGGCCCATTTTTTGAAGGAAAAAACCCTTATTTAATAAACGCATAAGAACATAAGAGAAGCCAATGTTGGATTAGGCCAATGGCCCATCTAGTCCAACTCTCTGTCACACAGTGGCCAAAACTTTCAGGTGCCATCAGGAGGTCCAGCAGTGGGACCAGTGGAGCCACATTGCTCATATGAGGAATGTTGCAGCACGGATCTTTCCTTATTCTGGATGTGCGTTTATGTCTGAAAATCTGACATGCTTTATTTCCCCTCTACTGTTTTTTATTATGAGCATGATCTCTACATCTTGGCACATCTGGATGCATTGAGATTCCCTCCCCCATAGACAAATACCCCACACTGTCATGTATCAGGAAGAGACAGAAAACAAGCTGCCATGAATCATCATTTTACTTTCTTGTAAGGGACACTGATGCCCCATTTATGAGGGTAAGATGGAAAAGATAGAAATATATAGACCATCGAGGTTGTGGCATGGTCTGTTAAACCACATGACAGAACATATAAAGCAGAATATCAACAGCATAAATAGCAAAATGAATAATAGTAATAGTGTAATAGAAGATATTCTGTGGCTTTAATCTTGCTTGTATAGTTCAGTGCTTTAGTGAGTATATCAGCTATCACTTGCCCCCTCTTCCCTGTCAACCAAGCCGTTGTTTGAATTTTCATAAGGCTTCTTTTCTTTTCTTTTTTCCCATTCAGCTGCAATGGCATGATGATGAAATTCTTCCCCTCTATGACTCACAACATTTCAGAAAGAGACTAGTAGTAGACAAACCCCTGGTGTTCAAACTGCATTTGGGTTACTGGTTGTTAATTTTTTCCACACCCACTTGGGGAGGGAGGGGATTGCTTTTCAAGAGTATTGAAGCGGCTCATGTGTGCTCCCAAAATGTGACTTAGGAACTGTAGTGTGGGAACAGAGAGGTGGCAGCATATCCTCCAAGCAATTGCAGAATGTCTCCATGATAATTACTAAATTGCTAGCCTGCAGAGAGTTCTAGGCCACTGTTCTACAAATTACAGTGTCGTTGCTATAAAGGACATTGAGACCAATTAAAAGATTAAAGTAATAGAAGTTTGAGGATGTCCCAACAGCAGCTACCAGTGAGGAAAAAGTGGGGCGTCAGCTTGAAATCCATCTTGTTATTACTTATGCATACAGCAAGAGGTCCGGGTTAAGTGTATACAAACTGGAAGTAAAACAAGTAGTATAAGCAACAAAAGATTAATATATAAGACATTGGTTTGGACCCACCTGACTGGATGGAAGGTTTTCTGCTGAGGAGGTTTCAGGGAACTACCAGGAGGCTGCAGCAAGAGCAGGGAATTGAGAAAGTCACACTCCACAGGCAGAAATCCTTCCATCCATGAAAATAATCCAGAGGATCCAAGCCATGATTTGTTTATTTATCAGCATCATTAAATGGTGCAGAAGCTGAGGTTGTCTGCACTCAGTCCTGTGGCCTGTAGAATCTGGCTCATGCAAACAATTTGTCCACCAAGTAAGATACATGACTAGAATAGAAATGTGCATTCAGATCAAAACCAGTCTAAACTCAACCTGTAAAGGCCCCATTTGTTAAGATAATTACTATAACAAAAATTAACTATGTTCAGAAATGATTAGGTAAGGTCATCAATCCTCTTAATATTCTCTGGAGCTGGCTGGTGCTATTTCTGTTTCAGTTCCAGGAGTGAAGTCGGGAGAAGGGGAAGAGTTATTCAGGAGATTGTTGTTGGGCACATGGAATAAAGGTAAAGTCTGATGCTTGATGTTGCTTCTTAGCACTAGTATTCTAAAGTTTACTGCCTCTGAATGTAGATCTCCCTTCATGAAGTTGTCTAATCTTGTTTTAAACCCATCTATGTTGGTGGCAGGTTTGCTCTATACCCTTTGTTCTGCTGGTGCATCTCACCGACATCCAGGGCTATTTTTAGGCAGGCATGCACAGGCACAGGAATGGAGTTCCGGCTGGTTCCCGAGTTGGCCACACCCAGCAGGAACTCATTAGCATAATAGGCCACACCCAACAGCAGAAACTCATTAGGACTGGCTACATTAGGGGGTGTGGCCTAACATGCAAAGGAGTTCCTGCTATAAAAATGCCCTCCGTTTTGACAACAAACAAGGTAAACAGAATAAGAAGCAAAAGGTGAGTGTGTCTGGATAACCACACTTCTGCGGACATGGGTTGTGTGGCCTAATATGCTAATGAGCTGTGCTGTCAGGGGTGTGTCCTAATAAGCAAATGAATTTCTGCTGTTGGGTGTGGCCTATTATGCTAATGAGTTCCTGCTGGGTTTTTTCTACAAAAAAAGCCCTGCTGACATCAGTTTGTTCCCCTGAGATGTGCTACTGGAAAGCAGCTCTGGCTAGCAGACAATGCTGGTATTAGTGGATACAACCTATGGTATTTGATATTTTCCTTTACCATACCAGAATCTATTTGTTTATTTTTGCTTATTTTTACACTTGTGCCCCGCCCTGCCCCTGGGTCACAGGGCTCAGGGCAGCTCACAACAGCCAGTAAAACAATCTATAAATAAAGATAAAACATACTTACAAAAATATTACATGACAATCTATAAAATAGCACTCTAGCTCAGACATCAGAATAAAACATAATCATTTGGCACCCAACACCAAAGACCACTGTAAAAAAAAAAACAGGTGGCACTGCTATAGGTGGTAGAAAACTGGCATTGACCATCCTCAACAGAAACCCCGCTGGAACAACTCTATCTTACAGGTCTCACAGAATCTAGAAAGATCCTGCAGGCCAGGGCATGGATGTCATCTGGCAGAGAGTTCAACCAGGCAGCATCACACACATTCCAACTGTCCCTGTTGATGAGTTTCTGATATCTGTACCTGAGTGAGCCACAATTTCTCTTTTGTCACTATTTTTGTCTTTTGTCCTTTGGAAATATTTTTAGTGTAAGTTGCTGGAGTTGTCATATTGTAGGATCCAGCTGCATTCCTGGATAGAGAATGGATGTATCTTGTCTCTGGTGCACATGCACATTAATGCATGTGCACATACACTAAGACACCCATGTATTGTAGTGGTTGGAGAGTTGGACTAGGATGTGGGAAACCCAGGTTCATATGCATGCTCTGGAAAAAAACAGCTCCCCCCCAAAAAAAACCCAGAAGTACAGACACACTAGAGTTCAATACAAAAAATGAGGTAAGAGTTAAGATTGATTTAGTATAGAACACAATGGTTTAAGGATATCAACAACTGCCATAATACAAGAGTGGAAAGGACAAAATACAATAAATGGGTGAAAATATGACAACGTATTCGGTCACTAGCACAATGGGAAAATGTACCTCAGATAAATACAACATTAAGCTGATGGCATTACAGTAAATGTAAATGACAGTTTTGAAACTAATCTTCTTCATAACACTTCCAAGTTGTTCATAGACTCTCATCTGCTTATTCAGAGACCTTGGGTCATCGCTGCAATTATTCTAGTTCCAAAAGAGAAATCACTGTTCTCTCTTATGTACTAACACTGAGACCTTGGGCTACTACAGCAATGTCTATAACTAACAACAGTGATGTACTGTATAAGGAGTAATTAAAACTCAAAAGCTGCCAAAACATCTTTAAACAAAATTGCTTTACAAAAGGGGGAGGGCTTGTTGAAATAAATCAACTTCAGAGACTAAAATTCAACAGCTGTGTGTGTGTCTGTAAAATTATACTACTAATACAGATAAAGCCTAAAAAGCAAATCTAACACCCTCCAATTACATACATACAAAACCCCCCACACCCCTCCTAAAGATAGGGTACGTAGTTACAATCAATAACAAACTTATTTGGTTTCTTACAAAGATAAGGGAGCCATTTTTAGCCACTCACATCTAGTATATCAGGTATAGATTCAGAAAAAAGTGACTTAGAGTTACAGTGGCCCTGTTCATACGAGGCGTTTTGGGCTGGAAGGGGGACAGAATGGGGGCGGAGCAAATGGGCGTGATCCCACGGCAACATCTGGGAATTGTTGCCTGCCCATCCCTGTTCCGTCCCAAACGCCAATACCGCGCAGCAAAAAAGCACCACCTACCTAGGTGGTTGTATCCCTTGGAGTGCCTCAAGCCGGGCCATGGGATCGGCCGGCGCGTCCTTGCGCCGCCGCATCTCAGCCCCCAGCCGTACTGCACATGCTCGAGCATGCGCAGTTTGGCAGCCTCCCCCTCCCATCAGACTCTTGCTCCCCGGCAACTGATCGTGCCGGGGAGTGGTGCGCCGCGGCTGAGGGGATCCGTGGGATCCCTCCACGGCGTCTCAAATTTGGTGTGGCTCTGCTTAGCCATGTTTCAGCCGTCCTGTGTGGCAGGGACCAGTATGACCTTTAACATATGTATCATTTCAAAGCTGCAATCAGTTAGAGTGATAGAGAACCAATAAGCAAAAGCAAGAAACTCAAATTTAAACAAATGAGGACCAATCTAAATAGTCATTCAAGCCCTTTGGATGCAGTAAAGCCAAAGTAAAAATCCAAAAAGCCTCCCTTTGAAGTAGCGATTTGTTTACATCTCAGTGGCTGTAAGGCCTAGCATGTACAACCTCAATGACAAAAAATATAAGATCAGCGGATTTATGATGTTGTTTAAAGAAATGTGCTACAAGAGGGACCTTAAGTTTCTTATTCCCTTTTCTTTTTTTTGGCCCCCCCAAAGGGGATTTTTTTAATTGCATTTTCTATAACTACACACTACATGAAAAAAAATAGGAAAGGGTCTACAAATTATGGGATAAAGAAAAGAAAACTCTAAAAACCCAAGAATGGGTGTCATTCAAACTGCTTTAAAAACAACTGCATGCTTATATAGCTGAATACTCAAATAGACCCATTGAACATGTTCATCAAACTTCTATTAAACTACTAATCTTAATTAAAACATCGTCTACTATGACTTCATAAAGAGCCTTAGAAACCATAATTTGGTCATTTTTTAGAGCTTCAGATTATGATAACAACTCATTTTTTGTCCTTTATCTTCCTCAATTGGTAGCCTGGTTTTAGGGCAGCCGCCTCCAAATTTGAGTCTGATTCTTCGCCAAAAGATAACCCCACTCCATCTCTGCCACCCTTCTTGAAGCTGTCGTTTTCTTCCTCTTCTTCCACATCTGCTGGGCGACTATGAATATGCAAAAATTCTCTTGCCTTTTCTATAGTGTCAATTTTCTCTTTCCCATTCACAAACTTGAAGATGACTTCTTCAGGCAAAATCCATCTGTAGGTAATTTGTTTCTTTGTAGAAATAAAACCAAGTCTTTATATTTGCGTCTTTTCTTCCTTATTTCAAATGGAATATCCTTTAAGACTTTTATCTCTTTGCTCTTAATTTTCAGGGTAACTCCATTAGCCGCTTTGAGAATTTGATCTCTCATGTTTCTTCTAGAGAATCTCACCATCACTTCTCCAGGCAGATTATTTTTCCTTATAAATTCTGTATATGATCTGGAGACTGTATCAATATTGCTTTGCAGAGTTTCAGCTTTAATATCTGCCATTTGCCCCAGGGCTTTGCACATTATCTGTATGAGATTCTCCCCTTTTTCCTCAGGAATCCCCTGAAATCTTAGGACCTAGCTTGCCCTTTCCATTTGCAGCTGTAGCAGTTGAGACTCATCTGTTTGACACTTCTTCTCCATTGCCTGCATTTGTTTCTGTAGCTTTTTGGTGTTGGTATCAGCTTCTTTAAGTTCTTTCTCAATTTGATCTGTTTTTTTGACAGTCTCATTCATTTGAGATTGCTGGGCATCTATTTTCCAATTTATTGCCGTCACCTGCTCCAGCAGAGGGTGCAGTGCTTTGTTTAGCATCCTTTGCAGGTCTGAAGTTTTGTCCTGTCTGGGCACAACACTCGCTGGACTGGCACTTCCGGCAGGTTTAGCTTTTGCTATCTTTTCTTTCTTCTCTTTCCTTGTTGGAGGCGCCATATTTGAGGATTTGTTTACTTTCCGCCAAATGTTATCACAGTCTCTAAAGCTCTCCAATAAGCTTGGTAAGTTCTTAAAAGTCCTTTATTTCAGTCTTTTTCACTTCACAAGTCCTCCCCCCACTTAAACAGTAAATTTCACTTATGTTTGTCTTATCAGGGGAGAGTCCCCTCCCCCCCTGCTTTCCACGAGGCGGCTTTCGGCTTCTTTCAATGTTCTAGCTTAAACTTGACTCACAGTTCAATGGCAACATGATTCTCGATTTGCTTAAAATGCCAATCGCTTGATCACCCAGCGCTTGATCCGGTGTATGCTTCTAGTTCCATCAGGAAGCTCTGTAGCAGGACCATGGGGGCAGGAATCCCCCCCCACCAGCAGAGTCACCAGAGGGGAAGCCTTCTAGCACTTCATGGCTGGGAGCCCACCACAAGGGCTCTGCAGGGGATGTGGACAATTGCACCCCCTCCTTGCCATGGGCTCTGGCGGTTGCCTCCCAGAGTTCTGGGAGGAGACAGCCGCCATGGCGAGCATCGAAACCAGAAGTCCAAGTTTCTTATTTCTAACTGTGATCCAACATTCAGTCAGTAGCATTCTAAGAGGTCATGTGGTCTTACCCTAGGGTTGCCAGGTCCTCCCTGACCACTGTAGGAGGATGGGGGTAGGGTTGCCAGATCCAGGTTGGTTAACTCTTGAAGATTTGGGGGTGGGGTCTGGGAAGGACAGGGACCTTGGGGGGTACAATGCCATAGAGTCCATTCTCCAAAACAGCCATTTTCTCCAGGGGAACTGATCACTGTAGTCTGGAGATGAGTTGTAATTACATCTATAATGGTCTCTTATAATGGAAGACTATTTCGGTCCTCAAATCTGCACACTCCAAAAAATCTTTAAAGATTTGGTTTTCTTGTAACATATAACAGGTGAAGAGCCATAATCTGAAGCCTCATTCAACAAATGCCAATCTTTCAAAAAAAAGTACCCTTCATATGTGAGAAAAGGGGTGAAAATTCCATTGGAAAAAAATAAGCCTTGTCTCTCAGGCCTAAATCTCCTATTAAGAAGTTCACTCCTGGGTATACAATTGGTCCTACTTCTGGCAGCTGAAAAAACTTCTGATTCATCCTTATTCATTGCTGAATATAAGGTGTGACATTTAATGTGAGGTTATCGTGCAAATATAAGGTAAGGAGCGTTACCGAACAAATGAGGTGGATGATAACTCATATAATGCTGAAAGGAATTTTTGTCAATAGGCTTAACGTATGGTTCAATACACAGCCATCCCTCACACACATACTCCACGGTATCAAGAAAAGCTATTTGCATGGAGTCTGAACAGTGGGGAAAATAATGGAGGGATGAAGACTATTAAGCAATTTTACAAAGTCAGGAAAAATGAAACTGTTATCGGTACTGAGTGATAATGGGGTCTGGGAACTATTAGGAAAGCTAAAGAGTGATCTTTGTTGTGAATAGGGATATTCAAGCATATCCCTATTTTCACCTGGGAAATTTTGGGGAGTATCAGAATAAAGGGACCATCAACAAATACACTGTACTTCGGGGTTTGACTGGACCTCCAGTTTTTCAAATAGAATTGTAGAATGAAAATGTATTGCCCTTTTTCCTGTTGTAACTTGTTGCAGAACAAAAGGGGAATTACCTGAATGTAACAAAGTAAAGAAAAACATTAACAATTAGTATCCTGTGGGAATACAAATGCACTTTCTCCCTCATTGGGTTTGTCAGCTAAACCCTTTGCTCAATTGCAAGGGCTGTAGCTGCACAACTAACTTGCTGCTATTGAGACTTCATGCGTATTATACATTCCTCACATTGCTCTAGTGAACAAAGACAAAATTAATCTTCCTGATGGGGGATTCATGTAATTGGTTTTCCATTTAATTTTCTCCTCTCAAACCTTTGGCTATGTGGGCCAAAAAATAGATGTTTCAGTTGGTTATATGGACATCTTATCTGGATCCTTTGCAGAAGAAAACCAGTATTTATTTGTTTGTAAGCTATATTTTAGGAGCTGCGGTGGCTCAAGTGGTTAAGACACTGAAGTGCAGGCTGTGGAAGATCGGTAGTTCAGCAGTTTGAGACCTGGGTGCCGCATGACTGAGTGAGCTCCCGTCTCTAGTTCCAGCTCCTGCCAACCTAGCAGTTCGAAAGCAAGAAATTGCAAGTAGATAAATAGGTACCACTTCGGTGGGAAGGTAACAGCGTTCCGTGCGCCTTGGTGTTTAGTCATGCCGGCCACATGACCACGGAAGCGTCTTCGGACAGCACTGGCTCTTCGGCTTTGAAACGGAGATGAGCACCGCAACCCTAGAGTCGGACTCAACTGGCTTTCGAGCAAGGGAGACCTTTACCTTTACCCTAAGCTATATTTTAATGGCTCTTATGGACCCACTAAAGAATTTCCTTAAGCTGCATATGGCATATAAATCACAGCCTGACTTTCAATTGAGTATAAGGAGTCTCTTCTGCTGGTGGAAACTTCCTTCCACTGGTCCTCCTTAAGCAAAGTAGAGTTGTAGATCTAGTCAGTATGTTTACTGTCATGAAGATGACTCTCTGAATAATCTGCTTTAGATATCAAACTGTCTCGGGCTATCTCTGCTTGGATCAAATCTTCCCTAAGCAAATTTCCCACATACAGTGGCCTGTATTTTACCACTTTGATAAGTAAGCCTACCTCCAGCCTTAGAAGCCTTCCTCCAACTTAAATGGCTCTTGATTTAATGGAAAAGCCTCTTATTGGAGGAAGACTCTCTATGGTGCAGAAATGTCCTGTGGTTTTTCATAAGGGGGTATTTTGACTCCGTTCTTATATGAAACTTGTCCCTGAGAAAGGCTGTACAACCTACATTCTCAGGACAATCCTAAGAATACTTTCCTCGGACTAAGTCCCATTGAATTCAGTTGAATTTTGAGTAGACCTGCTTCGGACTGATTCATCCTTAAACTTTGTTTGCAGCACTGAGTCCACAATTTGCCATTTCTTAAAT
Organism: Gekko japonicus; assembly: GCF_001447785.1. Taxonomy (NCBI): domain Eukaryota; kingdom Metazoa; phylum Chordata; class Lepidosauria; order Squamata; family Gekkonidae; genus Gekko; species Gekko japonicus. Next base: position 1,867,564 of record NW_015161949.1, on the reverse strand, counting down.
TTGGAACAAACCTTTAAAAATTGGATTATAATTATAACATCACAGCAGCTCCATTCACACTAGGGTAATTTTTCATGGTTATGTGGTTGCTTATGTGATTCTGTGTGAAATCATCCTTGCAGCGGAGTTTTCACATATCCCAGAGTAATACTGAAGTTTCCCTTTCACACCTCATGTGCCTTGAAGCCACCTGCTGTGTTTTCAAGTGATCCTCAGGATTCTTCCCCCACCCTGTTTTAGCTTAGTTTTAGTTTTAGTTTGTTTGTTTGAAGGAGTGTGGGCAATTATGCACAGAAATAATGTAATATGTTTTTAAAAGAACTTTGAAAAACATGTATTTTCAGAGACATTTCCAAGGATGATCCCCTCCCCCTCCCTCCCACCCAAAAAAGCAGGCTGAGGTGTGTTTGTTTGTTTTTGTTTGTTTAACCCACAAACATTAATAACACTGGACAGGAATAAAGCAATAACTTTTCCGCTCTAATAACCACCCCCGCTCTAATAGGCAGGAGATTCCCTTATGTTGATTTCTGCAGGGGACTAGCCCCTTGCAGTCATCAACATGTGAAAGTCATCAACATGTGAAAGTGTAACTGACTAGCACTTTGCTGATTTTGCTGTTTTCTCTCCAGACACGAGTGTGCAAATGGAGGATGACATCATGTAGAAGCATGAAAAAAATGCTCCAATAAGGTGGATGAATCATGAGAAATCTTTGGTGTGGAAGCAGGCCATATTACCCTCCAAAAACAATGCTGACAAGCCATCTTGCAGGTAAAATGCTTAGGCTTGGTTTTTAGTGAATGTCCATGACAAAAGTGTTCCACAGTTACAGGGAAGCCAATAATAGCTTATCTGCATGTGATGTTAGGGATCCATGCAGCTGAGCTGCAAAAAAGCAACCAGGGAAAACACTATATGGATTGGGACTACAGTACTGGGGCAAGAGACCTTAAATCTGTCTGCATTCCATTTTCCCCAAATCCCCTCCCATGGTTAAGTTTTAGAAAGGGGGGAGAGATGGGAATGGTTTCATGTATTTTGCCCCATCTAGACTAAAAGCAGCTGGTAAGTATATCTAGTCACAAAAATAAAGGGAAATAGAATTTATACTCTATTCCTTGGTAAGGTAAAAGTTTCCCTTGCTCGAATCCGACTCTAGGGGGCAGTGCTCATCTCTGGCTGCGGTCACACAGAGCATTAGCCACGCTACAGAGACAGATGATAGGCGGATTTTCCGGGCGCAATCACACCGCAACATCTGGGAAGCGTAAAGCTCCCGTTGCGAACCCGAGGCTTCCTGCCAAAGATGCGGAGTAAAAAACTAGTACCTCCGAGGTACTAGTTTCCGGAAACCGCAGGGCAAGGGCTGGCGTCTGATCGCGTTTCCGATGGTAGTCCGTGGCATCCGGCGCCCGCCCATGTCCCATGGCAAACAGGGTTTTTTCCCCTCAAGTCTCCACAGAATGCACACAAGCACCCAACAGCGCATGCGCACAAAGAGGAAAGTGAAAGTCCCGTTGCTCCACAGAATCGTGCATGCCATTGGTGTGATCGTGCCACACTGCTTCTTTGCCGCACTGCAGGATCGTCGTGTGATCGCCACCTCGCCCCTAACCACGGGACCTCGACGGGACGTGTGATCAGGCGGCCGCACGTTATTTTTCTCCGGGCCAAACTGCCACGCTTCCCCCCTACATTTTCTGGCCCATGTGACCAGGACCTCTGTCTCCAAGCCGATGAGGCAGCACTGTCCAAAGATGTTTCTGTCGTCATGTGGCCGAAGCAGTACCTATTTACCTACTTGCAATTTCTTGCTTTCAAACTGCTAGGTTGGCAGGAGCTGGGACCAGAGACAGGAGCTCACTCCGTCACGAGGCACTAGGGACTCGAACTGCCTTTTTTACAGCAAAATTATCACATTTTTACATCAAAATTATCACATGAAGTTTTGCCTTTAGGAAACCACTCTCCATGTCTTCATTGTAAGGAGGTAGAATAATAAACAAGGCATTCTCACCAAATCAAAGAGATGGCTGAGTGACATGAGCTTGATGAAATAATTTTACAAATGCAGTAGGTTTTCATTTGTTTTCCTTAGCAACAAAACAGTGGAGCACTTTTATGAACTTCATCTATGTCATGCAAAAAGTGCAAGTTGTGGTATAAATACGTCTGCAAAAAAAATCACTGTGGTACATCAATAACACGGAGCTCAAAGATGTGCATTAAACAGAAATTACATTTTAAGGGAAAATCCTGTCATATAAAAAGCATGAGGTTGAATTATAATTAGGTAATTATTAAGAATTCATGTACCTTTCAGTATAATTAATGACACTTAATACAGGAGCATATGAACAGCAATCCATCTATTTTAAATTATGCCTTGAAATCAACATAGATCACAAGAAAGAAAATAAACGAAAGATGTGCAGCTCAATAGGTGTAGACTAGTCTTGTGTATAAACACATGCTCACAAATAGGCATAGTAAACATAGTAAAAGATAGGGGAAATCATATTCATTATACAGTTTAGTTAACTGCAGGACATTTTCCAAAACTAATATTGTTATCTTGGTTAACTTTTCACATAGAAATGTGTAGTGTAAATAAACCCTGTATGAAATCTGGAAAGTAATTTATAATGAATTTGTACTAATGACATATAATAAGCATACATACAATGAAAATGTTATTGAGAACAAATGCTGTTCATTTACTTCCAAGGGTGTCACAGAAACCCTTGCAATTTGATGGTAAATTAAGAAAGAAAAACAATGTTAAGTAATAAATGTATGATTTATGGATTTCCCTTGTTAAAATGAAGCATAAAATATCATACCTTATCTAATTATTGAATAGTTAAAATATTAAAATATATCTCCTGAGACTATTTAGGTATCAATTCTATAATAATGAGGCACTTTTAAAAGACTGCGTTAATGATACCTATTATATGGTTAAAATTATTCATCAAATTAACCAATAAGCAATGTTTTTTCCCCCTGAAATGTTCTTGTTGACTCAGCTTTTCTGTCTATACTTTTGGCCAAATCTGTGTCAGGGCCCGTTTATGGGGATGGATCCAGACTAAATTTTCCATCTATGTAATTGAAATCCACCCCCCCCCCCCAATGCACTGATCTCCATGCAATACTGCTCCTGGGGGATAGGGGACCCTGCCAAATGATTGGGGGGTCTGCAGCAAGAAAGGGAAATATGAAATATGTAGAAATTTCTAATTTAGTCTGGATCCAACTAATGGTTTTTAAAATGACTTCCCCCACCCTCTAAGAGGAGCCTGCAGGGAGGAAAGGTATCACTGGCCGAGAAGGAAAAGATATATGTGCTGCATTCACAGTGGTAAAAGATTAGAAATTTGGGAGTTCAGGTTAGAACCAGGAATGGGGCTCATAAAAGACTACAGCACTAGTCAGAGAAAGCAGACAATGAAAACTGACCACCCATTTTAGCAGAGAAACAAAGTGTGGGTTGGTTACCATTCACGGAGGTCAGAAATTAATTTTTATGTAAATCTTCATTGGTTGTTAGGTTGTTAGATTTTTTAAAAATTCTGGAATGTTATTCTATACACTGAGGATTTTGTGTAATGTTAACTGGTTATTTGATGATGTCACAACTTACACAGAAGACCAGTGTAGATATGGCAAAACACCAACAGTTAAACCTATCAGATACCATTTTTCAATGACATGGGGTTTGCCAGAACACTCTACAGGCTGGAACGGCTCAAGAGGGGATTGTTGTCTAGCATAGTGAAGGTATGTTGGTACAACCAACAAAGTTGCAGGTAGCTCCACTGGGTAACATACTTCACAGCTATCTCTTGGTGCAAAAAGAATGGATCACAGTTCTTCAGGTATAACTGAGGAGTAAGATGAGTTGACATCAATCATCCTAGGCATCATAGTGCAAAAGTTAGAGCTACTTCCTCAGTGGTGGTTTTATCAGATGTATAGCTGCTACTTTCATTCAATAAGAGCCAGTTTGGTGTAGTGGTTAAGTGTGCGGACTCTAATCTGGGAGACCCAGGTTTGATTCCCCACTCCTCCACTTGCACCTGCTGATGTGACCTTGGGTCAGTCACAAGCTCTGGCACAGCTGTCCTTGAAAAAGAACAGTTTGTGTCAGAGTTCTCTCAGCCCCACCCACCTCACAGGGTGTCTGTTGTGGGGAGGGGAAGGGAGAAGAGTTTGTAAGCCACTCTGAGACTCCAAGTGAAGGGCGGGGTATAAATCCAATCTCTTCTCTTCTTCTCTTCTAAGGCTGCTGCCACACACGCTAAGTAATCCACTTTCAATCCACTTTCAGTGCACTTTCAAAGTGGAGTTTTACTGTGTGAACTGGCAAAATCCACTTTGAAAGTGCACTGAAAGTGGATTGAAAGTGGATTACTTAGCGTGTGTGGCAGCAGCCTAAGTCTGTGGCATATTTATTGCCACTTACTGATATTGGTATTATTGGTAATATATAATGAAGTCATTTATAGTTACTAACTCAAAGTCGGTTCAAGGTGATTATGATGATGGTGAGGATGATGTGATAAATGGTAACAAGTACCACACAATAAAGGCCTTTCATCATAATGTAGGAAACATAAAACAGAAAGGAACCATATTTTTATTATACAATCTTGTGGTATGATTCACAGCATTGGAGATACTCATTTACTCTAGATCTGTTAAAATTATTCCTGCTTGTATCTTTCTCTCTCTCCAGGTTTTAGGCTAGAAACAATGAACCTTCTGTGTTGTGATTAAAATATTTGTTCCATCAATAAAAGGAGGCTAATGGCCTTCCAGACTATTATTTATAGTGCAACCAACATGGAGGAAAAGTGTTCGTAATTTACTGCATGGAATCTCACAAGGAATCATTTCTCATTTCAGGGATATTGCAATTACCAACCACTCAAACTGTATTATATTATTGCTTGAAATATGCAATTCTTTGCCCAGCTAGCAGGGCCATTTCAATCTGGAATGTTGTTTGAGTGTCAGGGGCTGCGGTCCGATGTACCATTTGGTGTGGAGGGGAAGTGAGCCTATTTCCCCCAGTTGAAATTGACACGGCATTGTGTGATCACACATCCTTTATAGCTGCAGGTTCAGCCCGTCACTGCACAATCAGACGGCATGTGGCTGAATGGGTGTGTGTGTTGCCTTTTCTTTCCCATGTACATAAATGAGGTATCACACCTCTGCACTGAGAGTTCCCCATGGAGTCTGAGGTTGTGCACATACTGCTAAGTGAGTCAAGTTGGAATGAACAGACCATCCTGACAGCATGAGAGCGTGTTTGAGTAATCAGACATGGGAAGGTCTGTCCATAGACCATCAGCAAGCATTAGGACTGGTCTTTCCTTGGTGTCTTTTAACTCCGCTTCTGTGGCGGGGCAGCATGAGGCACCAAGGGCTGTGGGACCTTTCCCAGATGTTGCTGTCTGATAGTACCCTTTAGATATATCAGGTATTCACAGCTGATTCAGATCTAAGGGCACATCTGACCATGTCCACTATTTGACAGCCTCCTTTACAGCATACAATGACTGATATGCTTTCTCTTGCATTCAGTATGATTAAACCTTCTGACATCAATGTGCAGTCTGCAAAGAGGAGGCTTCCACAGGAGTAGAAACTGAATGGTCTCGAATCAAAGTGTGGGGAAGCTTTGTGTCAATTTAATTTCCTACTCTACCTTCCATGGCAGTGTTTCTTCAGAATTTAGCCTTGTTCATATGTTAGGAACATTATGGCATAGAGACACTGGTTTCATGAACCTATGCATTATTTTAGGGGCTGTATATGTGGTCCTTGCCACTAGTATACTAGGATACCAATAGTACAATGTCAATTGTTTGGAGAAAAAATATACTGCACATATGATAAAGGCAACATGCACAGCCCAAACACAGGGCAGATGGAAAGGCAGAGCTGCAGGGCTGGATCCTAAAGGGCAAGTGAGCCCACAGGGCCTCACCTTCGAGGAAACTTTAAATGAGGGCGCTGAGGGAGCCCAAGGAGGAAGACAGTGAGCAAAAAGTAGGCACAGCTGGAGGCATCCTAAAGCTCACAGGGAAGAGGAAATGAGATGATGACAAAAGGCTTGTCAGATAAAAGGGGACCCTGGAGGGCCCAGCCTTGCTGGGCTCACCCCCAGAAACTCCAGATCCTGAAAAACAGTAGCTTATTTCCCCCAAGAGACATGGGAATAAGGTGGTTCCGCAAAGAGAACCAGAACTATTTACATGTGCAACACAGTCTTGCTGGGCTCATTCATTTGCAGAGTTACAGATGAATATGTAGGAGTGAAGAGAGTAGTTAACAGCCAAGTTTTCCCCAGAAACTAGACTAACATACCATAGTCTCCTAACAAAGGTTGTCTTTCAAAATACTTCTCTGGAGGCAAAATCTTATCTCCAACCCTTTACTGTTTTTACCTGTCCTCACTCAAAAGGCAGACTCTGAGACTTTGGAAGTTTCCACAGACAGGACCTCTCCTACCTGGAGATGCAAACCCTATCCAATAAAAACTGAGAAAGTCTCCTTTTCCTCTCACTTCCCCCTCCCTTCATCTGGCTCCTCCAGCCCTTCCATAAATTCTCAGGATTGTTTCGGATTTCAGAGGCCAGAGGTTCCAATGCAATGATGAACAAGATTGGTGATAGAGGGCAGCCTTCTTGAGTACCCCGTTGTAGTGTGATGGTTTCAGAAATTGTTCCATTGATCCATACTTGTGCAGTGGGGCAGGAATAGAAGGCTGTTATTATTCTGAGGAAGGTATAATCAAAATCCATGTGTGCTTATGCGCAGTTCAGCCAGGAGCCTGGATTGCTCCAGACGACGGGCGGCCCAGCGATCCCACGGCAGCACTTGATGCAGCGTTCCTGGTAAGTCCTCCTCTGTAGGCGGTTCTTTTTTGCAGCGGGTTTTCCGGCTTTAGGGACAGATCGGGGACGGGGGCACACCGCTTCCCAGATGTTGTGGTGAGATCGCACCCATTTGCTGAGCCCCCGATCCATCCCTCTCCCGGGCCAAAACCTTCCGTGTGACCGGGACCACAGTTAAGCAAAGATATATGCTGGACAAGCCCAATGCTGGATTCAAAGCGTGGTTGAGGTCACCCCCTATAAGAAGTTCTCCTTCTTGGGAGAGATGTAGAGCTGTGAACGTTTCCTCTAAGAAAGATAATTGGTTTTCATTTAGTGCATATAAGGAGACCAGGATGAGACCTTTTACAAATATGTATCGCCCCCTTGCATCACATTTTGTGGCCTTAAGCTGAAGCCGGAACTTTCTGGATAATAGCCACTCTATGGAGGATACATTACTTAATGGTCGAGGTTTAATTCACAGGCCAACCAATTCATTAAAAAAGATGAGAGATTGGTATTTTGTGTGACTTGCTCATTAAAGCTCTGGAATTTTAGGTTGGCTTGCTTTGCAGAGCATTCAAGGTGTACTGTAGGACCCACACTTGGAGATGACCATTTTCTTGCTGTAAGGATCGGCATTCATCTTTTAATACATTGCCAATTCCCAGGGCACTTTCTGCCTTCTGAGAGGCTGTTTGCAGGGAGATCTTGAGATCAGCAAGCTGCTCAGAGATTGGGTTGATGAGAGTTGCCATGCTATTTAAAAGCCTCTACTCTAGATTCCTGAGGAGATTGATAAGTGAGTCATTTGTGATTGGGAGAGTTGGTGGCTATGTTCCGTCTAAGCTGTGGAGTCTTTTGAGCAAAAATTCTTCTTTGTGAGCTACAGGCGTTAAAGTTGTGAGCAAGCGATTTGGCTGCTGCATAAATGAGTTGGCTCTGGAGCCCTCCTTCCTGAGCTAAGACAAAAATGTGTGAGCCAAAGGCTAAAACAATTTGAGCTAGCTCACACGAACTCAGCTTAGAGGGAACACTGGTTGGTGGGCTTACCTCATGTTCTTCCGTCGCCATTTTGTTAGCATCTTCATCGTTTTCGTGGTTTGTGTTAGATTTCAAATAGAAGTCTGAAATCTGTTTATAAGAGTGAGAAGTTGATGGCATCCTGGGTGGGTTTTGTTTGCCCATTATGATTTTGATGTTGAAATTGGTGGGAAGGTGATTTTGGAGGCTTTTTAGAGGAAGCAGGGTCGGAGCTTTCACATTAGGCAACCATTTCTTCATGACTGATGCCACGCCCCCCCATCCCTTCCATGAATTCTGATTGTCTGTTGGTTGCTCTGTTCACAAACCACACAGGACTAATGGGGATTTTTTCTTTCAGGAAGGGCAAAGCCTTTCCCCATTGATCACTTACTCCTCACATGTATTAAGTAAAAGTATAATCTTTTTCTACACTACACCTTATGTAGAGGGACAAGAGTAGACAAACTTACTCACTTCAAAGTTACATAAGCCATCTTTCAACTGACAGTGCCATCCTGGGTTAGTATACTAACTCCATTTTATAGAAAAACATTGTGATATGCTATATGAGTCATCTGTAGCTAGTCACATGTAAAAAAAACACGAATATCGCCCAACACACTTCTTCAGCAGCAATATGATCATCTGTTCTTCCAAAAACACATTATTGGAACAGACATGAAGTCCCGTTACATGTGAGCATTATCATACCATTAATGGATTATAAAATGGATAGATCCAAGTGGAAACCACACTTTGTAAACAAAGCTGAAGATAGTATGCCATGTCATTGGTGTTTGAGTTATGGAGGCTGAACAGCCCCAAATAGCCCAGCTTGTCAGAACTCTCAAGCTAAGCAGAGTTAGCCATGGTTAGCATTCCACTAAGAAATACCAGGGCAGCTATGCAGAGGAAGACAATGGCAAACAACACCTCTGCTCATCTCTTGCCTAGAAAACCCCATGAGAGGACACGATATGTTGGTTGTGACTTGAAAGCACATCATCATCATCATTATTATTATTACAATACAGTGTAATTCTAAGCAGAGTCACACCTTTCTAAGTCTACTGAATTCAGTGGTCTTGGAAAGATGTAACTGTTTAGGATTGCACTGATAGGGCAAATAACTCTGTTGGTAACAGCCATATACGACAGGCAGAGGCTTAACCAACATAAGATCGGCCACTCTCCCCACGATCAAGTCGTTTACAGTATGACCCAGTCACAAACTTGTCCTGACCATCCAAACCCTTTCATGGTATTTTAAATGGTTGTTTTGGAGCTCAACATGATTGGCCTTTGCCTCGGAACACAGAGGTCGTTTGCATATGCGACTTGATTGGCTTTTGCCTCTAACATTCTAAACAGTTTTGCTGTTCTGAGGTAAAATGTGTCCAATCTCCAGGTGAGGGCTGGAGATCACTCAGAATTACAACTGCTTTCCAGATGGCAGAGATCATTTCCCCTGGAGAAAATGGTGGGCTATGTATCCTTATATGCTGCTGAAGTGGCCCCCGTATGACAGCCAATGTAACGTAGCAGTCAGGGCTTCAGAGCACGGGAGAGGCTGCAGGTGTGTGGGGGGTGGAAAGCTGAAGAGTGAGGGGGAAATAAAGGTAGGTTGTTGGTTGGCTGGGAAGGAGATAGGGTTGCCAACTCCAGATGGGAAATTCCTGGAGATGTGAGGGATGGAGCCTGGAGAGGGTGAGGTTTCAGGAGGCGTGGGACCTCGGACAGGTGCAAAGTCAAAGACTCCACCCTCCAAACCAACTATTCCCTTCTGGGGAACCATCATTGCCAATCTCCAGGTGAGGGCTGGAGATCACTCAAAATTACAACTCTTCTTTAGGTAGCAGAGATCTGTTCCTCTGGAGAAAATGGTGAACTCAGTGTCATTATACCCTGCTGAGGTCGCCACAGCAAATTGACACTGAGTTTCCAAGGCCAGGGCATCCGCCCAGAGCCTCTTTCTAGAGGCCATTGTATTTATTTCCACAATGGGCCTTTTTCCTAGTTTTACATAAAGGCTATATTTTCACTAATGATATGGCCACAGTTTTCTAGAGTCTGTGCTGGCCAATGTGATGGCTGACAGTTTGTTAGTTTCCATAGGATAAAGGTAAGGCATTGTTGAATACAACCATAATACGTTGAAAGACTGAAAGACATGATACTCCAACAGGGCTGTAAATTGTGGTGTTATGTACTTACTAGACTTTATGAAATTGATTGCTGCACTGGAGATGTTTGATTGAGAAAATATTTGTACATAATGCAGGTTTAGTTTCATAGGTTTTGCACTGGAGACGTTACCTGTGTGATTTTTAAAAACCTGGCAAACATAAAATGCAGGGAACCCAATCCATGTAAGCTGAGTAGTAAAAATAGCAAATGGTGCCATATTTATATTTCAGCAGTCAGAATACAAGTAAACATCCTTGGTGAAAACACATCACTGCTTCCAATTAAGGCAATATAATTGCATGCTTTGAAGTGGAACAATGGAAAAATCTGACAATCCAGTGTGTTAATATGAGACACAAACTTCAGAGACATCTAAAAAACACATTTAATCTGTATAATGCATCTACTACTTTCTACTTTTTGCATGACATTTGTGTATTGTATGCCAATACACATTGAGGAGATAAACATATAGCAATGTATATAAATATATGTTACAGAATTGAATGAAATCCATAGAAAACATTGGGTGCATTTTGGAAACCATTAATAGTGTTGGGCTTTTCTTTCAGTTCCAGATCTTTATTTTAATAAGAATGATATCCTGATCTTAACTCACATCTTCTGAATGGAATAATCCCTTTTAAATTCACATTAAAAATAATTTAAACTACTATACCATTAACAATCTGGTAGTTAATACAGAAACCCAGTATTCAAAGCATGCTGAACTTTGGAGAGAGTTAACACCAATAGGTCAGTGATATTCAGCCCTATTCCTTCTGAACAGTAGAATCTGGTAGATAAATCAAAGTCCTGAAGAATTGCTTGGAGAAGGTAATGGAATAGATGATAGCCAAGAAACCGAAGCTCAGTTCTTTAGACAAGACTGAGGCATTCTTGGTGAATTATAAAACTGCTCATAAATTGGGAAAGAAGCTTTTCTTGGAGGGAGTTTCACTCCTCTTGAAAGACCAGATTTGTAGCCTAGGGGTGCTCCTGGATCCTGGCTTAAGGTTGAAGACTCAAGTCTCCTTAATATCAAGTAGGACCTTTCATAAGTTTTTGTTAATACCATAGCTGCAGCTGTCTCTTGAAAATGTGGCTTGGCCACAGTCTTCCATATGCTGATTACATCTAAGTTATATTACTCCAATGTACTGTATGTGGGTCTCCCTGTAAAGACTGTCCAGAAGCTTCCTCTGATCCAAAATGCAATGATAAGATTTATTGCCAGGGATTATATATAAAGGTTGTTATCATACCCTGTGCTGAAGGATCTGCACTGTCTGTTTAATTCTCGGTATAAGCATTTGTATGCATCAGATGCATTGAAACAGTTTTTTTCAAGCCTTACATATAGGTAGAGAAGGGTGGTGGGGTAGTTACCAGCAAGGGCTAGTTACAGTAAGATGCATAAGTAACTGGGTGATAAGTATAGCTGAGACTGGATTAAAGCAGTTGCTAAAACCTGTGAATGGCAGCAAATTAGCATACAAATACAAGAGAACAATCAGATGTGAGAACTAAGTTTGGGTTCAGTTGCACATCCAAGACCTACAAAGTTCAATCCTGGGTATAAGCGAGAACTGAGAGACTTGGTGTGTATAGATGCACACTTCCTCATATACATTGAAATAGATTTCCTCAAGCATTATGTATGGTGTGTGGGGGGGTAGTTGCCAGAAAGGGTTAATTAAATTTAAGATGTATAAGTACAGCTTAGATAAGTACAGTTGTTAAGGTCTGTGAATAGCATCAAATAGCATACAGATAAAAGAGTTAACAACAGATGTGAGAACTAAGTTTGAGTGAACTCGAGGCCCCTTGCACGTCTTCTGGTCAGAACATGGATCACTTCGGTCTGCTCAGCCTGGAGGAAGTTGACAAATTGCTCCTAGCTGTGCGCCCTACTACTTGCTCCCTGGATCTGTGCCCTTTGTGGCTAATTAAAACCGACCACGTTGGGTTCCGAGGTGCCCTTAGGGAAATAATCTACAAGTCCCTCTCGCAGGGACTGTTCCCAGGAGCACTTAAGGAAGCAGTAGTACATCTTCTCCTTAAAAAACCATCCTTGGATCCAGCTGAACTGGTGAACTACCGGCCGGTTTTCAACTTGCCCTATTTGGGCAAGTTAATAGAGAGGGCCGTGGCAATGCAGCTTCAGAGCTTTTTTGGATGACGCTTCCATCCTAGATACCTTCCAGTCTGGCTTCCATCCAGGGCATGGGACAGATACAGCGCTGGTCCCCCTCACAGATGATCTCCGGAGGCATCTGGATCGAGGCAGATGGGCAGTGCTGTTGCTGTTGGACCTGTTGGCTGTGTTCAACACAGTGGACCATCAGCTACTAGCCCACCGCCTTGCCGATGCTGGAATTCAGGGGCTTGCCTTGCGATGGCTTGTCTCCTTCCTCACAAAGGGTGGCACTGGGGGAACAGTTTTCCCGAAGGCACCCAGTTGACTGTGGAGTGATACAGGGGGTTGTGTTATCCCCAGTGTTATTTAACATCTATATGTGCCCCCTTGCCCAGATTGCATGGAGACATGGGCTGGGTTGTCACCAGTACGGAGATGACACCCAACTCTATCTGTGGTTGGGTGGCCAGTCTGACTCCAAACCGGAAGATCTTGACTGGGCGTTACAAGACGTGGCTGGTTGGCTCAGGCTGAGCTGACTGAAACTGGATCCATCGAAGACGGAGGTCCTGTTCCTGAGTCGGGGTGGATCGGGGTTAGGGATTCCACTCCTGACCTTTGATGGGGCACCATTGGTTTCAGCGCTGGAGGTTAGGAGCTTGGGAGTGCTCCTGGACCCCTCCTTAACAATGGAGGCCCAGGTAGCAGCCACTGCCAGGTCAGCCTTTTACCATATTCGGCTGATTAGGTAGTTGGTCCCCTTACTTGAACGCAACGACTTGGCAACAGTGATCCATGCGATGGTCACCTCGAGGTTGGACTACTGTAATGCTCTCTACATGGAGCTGCCCTTATCGCAGATCTGGAAGCTACAGCTGGTGCAAAATGCTGCAGCCAGGCTTCCCACTACCGGAGCATACATTAGAGGTTGAAACATTTGCTGGAACTCTGTGTATCAGATTTCAATATCTCTCCCATTATTCCCATAGCTGAATATTATCCGAATATTGATATGACACCCAATAATATTCATTATACCGATATTTGTTGCTATTTGATGGTTGACATGCAGCGGTATTTAACGTTATAGCTATACTATGGTATATCACAGAAGGTTTCCATTACTTTTATCTTCAGAATATTTATCGCTATTGACGTAAAGGAGCTTCTGGATATCGGTTGGGCTAGGGCTTTTTCAGTGGCAGCTCCTCTCTGGCGAAACGAGCTCCCAGAGGAGACCAGGGCCCTGCAGGACCTCATGCAGTTCCGCAGAGCCATCAAGATGGAGCTGTTCCGCCAGGCGTTTAATTTGGAGCCGCCCTGGAGAGAATGCCCTGCCTCCTTGAAACCTTGAGGCAGCCTGAGTCACCTGTCTAATGTTAGACCCAGACCGTCCACTGGGACAGAATGGAAGTTGTGCACCATCCCAAATAGAATGCCAAATCGGTACCTGTACCCATCTGGATGTTAGCACCTTTTTAATGTCTTAATTATTAATTGGTTTTATGACTTTTACTATTTATTGTTATTTTTGTAGTTTTATCTTGCTGTTAGCTGCCCTGAGCCGGCCATGGCTGGGAGGGTGGGATAATATAACAACAACAACAACAACAACAACAACAACAACAGATATACTTACAACTTTTAAACTAACCATTTCAGTACACTATTGCTGCTGCTATTTTTTCCCATTTTGTTGAAGAAAAGATATCAGCAATAAACTGTCCTTAAGTGAATGTATTGATTTGTTCACAGTGTGACACGGTACAGTACCTCTCTGCTGTTTTGGAAGGCAGCTTGCTAACAAAAAAACCCCGGAGTAATTGTTGTTTGCTGTACCTTTTCTAACCATCTGAAAGCTGAAGCCACTTATGTCAACAATAACATTCAGTTATCGATAGGAGTCAATGCTGCTCCAGGCTCTCTTACTGTAGCCTTTGTATTAAAGAAGATACTCTAGGTCATGCCCATCTGTTAAGAAGATCACTGGAGATGGCATTGACTCAGACCCTAGGAATCGCTAGAAGAAAAGACTCAACCCACCTGTCTTTAAAGCTGGTTTTAAGGCAAGTTCCCTGTTTCCTATTATTGTGCTCAAGTAACTTTGAATTACTTGCCAGCTTCTTGTGGTTCCGTAGGAAATGGAAAGGAATAACATCTGTTTTGGATGGGAAAAAAGACATGCAAACATATGGATCTGTCTTATACTAAGTTGAGCCAATGTTCTATCTAGCCTATTGCTAACTTTTCCAATGAATACTGTCCGCTCAATCTCTCAGGCAGAGGTCTTTCTAAGCCCTGCATCTGGAGACCCTTTTGACTGAAGATGCCAGTCATTTAACTATAAGAATCTACTACATACAATCGTTCCCCATAGATAGATGATAGATATTCTACTTTTAGGGCAGAAAGTAAAGGGGCTGGATCCCAAGACCACTTTTTCTCCCTCTCTCAAAATCCTAGAACGAGGGCATCCAATAAAGCTGATAGGCATTATATTCAGGACTGGCAAAAGGAAATACTTCTTTACACAATGAGTGGTTAAAATGTGGAATTCACTGCCAGAGGATGTGGTGATGGCCACAGGCACAGTCAACTTTAAAGAGGGATTTGATAGATTCATGGAGGATAACTCTATCAGTGGCTACTAGCCATGGTGGCTAAGGGGAACCTCCACTTTCAGAGGCAGTCAACCTCTGAATCCTCGTAGCAGGAGGCAGCAATAAGGGAAGGCTTTGGCCTCTGTGGCCTGTTGTTGGCCCTCCAGAGGAACTGGTTGGCCACTATGTGAGACAGGATGCTGGACTAGATAGAACACTTGTCTTATCCAGCAGGACTCTTAAGAACATAAGAGAAGCCAATGTTGGATCAGACCAATGGCCCTTCTAGTCCAACACACTGTCACACAGTGGCCAAAAATACCAGGTGCAATCAGGAGGTCCAGCAGTGGGGCCAGGACACTAGAAGCCCTCCCACTGTTGCCCCCCCAAGCACCAAGAATATAGTGCCCCAGCCTGAGAGTTCCTATCTATACCTTGTGGCTAATAGCCATTGATGGACTTCTGTTCCATATTCTTATCTAATTCCCTCTTCTTATATTCTTATGTTTCTTTCTACTGTGAGAATTTTCCTGTGATGAAGAAACCACTGGAAGAAGACTCATTTAATGCAAAAGAATATTTTGAACCAACCAATTATTGTGAGGTAAATATATATATATGGCTTCATCAGCCATTGGCCTCTCAACTGCTGCCTAACCACCATGTGCCATTGGCTGGGTGCTGGATCTGCTCCTCTCCACTGCCCACTGCTGGTTTGGCCATTGCCTGTCTAAATGAACTGCCAAAACTGCTTTCCCCTCAGTGGCTGTTGCTAGGCAACCAATCTTGGTTCTGTCAGTAAAATGGCAGGGGCAGCAGGCCCTTTCCAGACCTATTTTGGCCTTTCTGGGGAACTCATTGGGGCCAACCCTGACTAGGGCTGCCAGCTCCAGATTGGGAAATTCCTGGAGATTTTGTGGTGGAGTCCACAGAAGCCAGAGTTTGGGGAGGGGAGAAGCCTCAGCTGAATAAAATGCCATAGAGTCCATCCTCCAAAGTAATTATTTTCTCCAGGGGGAGACCTAGGTTCTTGCTATGGAAGCTGAGTGGGTGATTTTGGACCAGTCACAGACTTTCAGCCTAGCTTACCTCACAGGGCTGTTGTGCAGATCAAAAGGAAGAGAGGAGAATGATGTAAGCTGCTTTGGTCCCCACGGTAGAGGAAGACTGTACTTTTCCTCCTGGGGAACCATTGTTGCCAATCTCCAAGTGAAGGCTGGAGATCACTCATAATTACAACTGCTCTCCAGATGGCAGAAAATGGTAGACTCTGTGTCATCATATCCTGCTGAGGTGGCACCCCTAGGACAGCCAGTGTGATTGGAACCATTGTTGCCAATCTCCAGGTGAAGGCTGGACATCAATCAGAATTATAACTGCTCTTCAGATGGCAGAAAATGGTGGACTCTGTGTCATCATATCCTGCTGAGGTGGCTCCCCTGGGACAGCCAGTGTGATGTAGCAGTTAGCACTTCAGAGCAGGGTCTGCTAGACTCAGGTTCTTGTTGAGAAGCTGATTGGGTGATTTCAGACCACTCACCGATTTTCAGCCTAACCTACCTCATAGGGTTGTTGTACAGATCTAAAGGGGGAGAGGAGAATGATGTGAGCTGCTTTGGTCCCCACTGTGGAGAAAGACTGAACTTTTTCTAGGTAGAGGTTGCAGAGAGGAGGGAAGAAATGGAAACATGAAGGCAGAGGGGCAGATAATGGTACATTTTTAAAATACTTTTTATTGCTTTTCTTCCTACACACTACAAAGACTATACCCTACAAAACTAAAACTACAAAGAGAGTAACAAGAACTTTTGATAGGCTAATCAAATGCTTTAAGTATATGTCTACATGCTAAAAATTTCATTCAATTCTTTAAAACCTAATTAAAGTTTACAAAAAGAAAGAACATAAAGACATTTTTGATATTACATCACATCTGGTTGATAATATAAGTAAGTTAAATGTCAACATAGGTAATCTCAGATCTTCACTTAGATTTCTTAGCAGAGATAATGGTACATTGATGCCTGTGAAAAAGATAGGTTTGCCAACTCTAGGTTGGGAACTTCCTGGAGATTTGAGGGGTGGGTCCTGGAGAGGGCGGGGTTGAGGAGGGGTTGGACCTCAGACAGATACAATGCCATAGACTCCACCCTCCAAACCATTCATTTTCTCCTAGGGAACCAGTATTGCCAATCTCCAAGTGAGGGCTGAAGATCACTCAGAATTACAACCGCTCAGATGGCAGAGATCAGTTTCCCTGGAGAAAATGGTGGACTTTGTGTCATTATACCCTGCTGAGGTCGCCACAGCAAATTGACACTGAGTGCCAAAGGCCGGGGCACCTGCCCAGAGCCTCTTTCTAGAGCTTGTTGTATTCATTTCCACAATGAGCCTTATTCCTTGTATTTATATATAGTGCTGTAGTATAAGTAGTACTTTTTAGAGTAACATAAACAAAAAGTAGATTTCCTTGACAGTGTAAATGTAAATAAAGCAATGGGATTGGGGGCATGAAGGGAAACTGTAGGATAGGCTTCATTTGACCATTTACTTTATCTGTGCCCCTTTTCTGAATATTCTGCTAATTGCAAAATGCCTTTTATCTAGAACTTTCTCCTCTCACGAAGTGTACAAAGTTCGGTGGCAGGAGCCCTCTGTAGCCTGCATTTCAACCAAGGTGATTAGCCAAGTTCAGAAAAATCTTTCCAAATCTTTTATTCTTGTTATTGGAAGCAAAGCATGCATAGAACTCTTACCAGGATGAAATTCTTTAGCTATGATATAAACTTTGTATAGACATGGCCTTTTTTAAAAAAAGAAACTTTTATAAACTGCAATGGCCTCTAACTTTATTTGTTTGCTTATTGTATCAAAACATTTTATACAAAGTTGTTTCTCATTCACAAGTGCTTCTATTTCCCCATCCATGTTATATTTTTGGAACATGTTCCTTGTTCTTTTGATTCTCCCCAATTATAACATAGTGGGTGAAAAGTGGTGTGTGGCCCTTTAAACTATGTGACTATTGCATAACTGGAGATTAGACATTAAATATTTTTCTAATGAGCTGAGGGGTGAAAGAGAACACCAACAGTAGTCACAGACGTGAAACACCATATAGGCAGCAGCAGATGGGACTACACCTATCTTAGATATAACCACTTATGTTCCAAACAAGAAAACAACAACACTGCTAGAAATACACAAACTGCTTGAGTACAAGATGACCTAACAAACTTGAAATATACTTGCCTCAATTATATCAAAATCATTCTTTTCACATTCTAATTATGTTATGAATTTCCAAACATCAGAATCTAAAGAGATACAGCACTCTCAAACACCAGAAATTAGGCCACCTGCATTATGGTGTATTCATCTATTCTCCCTTCAAAGAAAAGAAAAGACAGAACAAAGAGTGAGTTTTGCAATCATTTATTTGTTTCTCCAAATCATCCCCATGTGGCTTTTTTAAAAATTGCAATGGTGCTTCCATGCAGTCAACTTGAGTCAGACTGTGGTTAAATATGAATCAGATCATGTACAATAAATGCTTTTCCCCTGCCAGTCTAGCAGCTCGGTCTTTTCCCCAGATAGTTTCAGAGGCATTCACCAATCCTATACCCTTTCCTTATTACTTTGGGGCAGGAAGATCAATGGAGAAAATACAATGCTGAAAATGCAATCTGGGGGAAACCAGAGCTATAGAGATTGGCAGTGCAGCAGCACTTAATTGGACAGAGGGGGGGGTGGGGGGAGGGAACGGATGTTTGGGGGACAAAACCCTTCATAATGCTTCTTGTAATAGCATTGCTAAAGTGCAAGTCACACTACACAGCTTAGGGAGGAAGTGCTGTAAGCTTTGTGGCCTCGACATCAGATAAGCACCAACATCATATACTGTAAAGTGACTTCAGACAGTGGTAAAGTAAACTGCTCAAAAACCACTGGGGTCAGCAGGGTAGAAGAAACAATGTCTAACTCAGTCCATAGCCACCACTTTCCAGAGGAAATCGGCATTAGTGTGAGGTCTGAAAATAACTTGTCTGGGGAAACAGCAATATGAAGGATCCAAGACAGCGGCGAGGCTGTTATTGCGTCCTGTGCAGGAACACATTCAGCCCACCCTAAAAGAACTGCACTGGCTGCCTATAGCATACTGGATTTGGTTCAAGGTGCCAGTTAAGACCTTTAAAGCCCTTTATGGCCAAGGACCTGCATACCTGAGGGACCACCTTTCCCCATATGTTCCCCAGAGAGCGCTGCAATAGAGGACCCAGAACCGGCTGGTCCTCCTAAACATCAAGGAGGCCAGGCTAGTGACAATGAGGGCTAGGGCTTTCTCAGTGGCAGCTCCACTCTGGTGGAATGAGCTCCCAGAAGAGATCAGGGCCCTGCAGGACCTGTTACAATTCCGCAGGGCCTGTAAAATGGAGCTCTTCCGCCAGGCATTTGGAGCCGCCACCACCACTACCACCACTGATAGTTGGGAGAACGACCCTGACCCCGGGGTCCCCAAGTATAGCCTGACCCGAGTATCTCAGACATCTGATGGAGACCATGAAGCTGACTGAACGCCGAGGAATTAATGCTAGCACTTTAATAAGTTGTATAGTATGGTTTTAAATTGTGTCTAATTGGGTTTTATATTATATATTGTACTATTATATTGTATTGTTTTATATTATGTGAGCTGCCCTGAGCCAGCCTTGCTGGGGGGGGTGGGGGTGGGGGTAAAAATCTAAATAAATAAATAAATAAAATACTCCGCTGAATTCTTTTCAGGTACCTCCCGTAATCCTGTCTGAGTACCACTGCCTCCACACCTAAGGCTGATTAAAGTGTGCTCAGTAGCACAACGGATTAAATGTATTGAGCCCCCTATGTGTACTCCCATCCCTGTTTACATTTTCTACCACAGAGTCATTGTTTGCTCTTGGGCAAATCATTTTCCCCATCAATATAGTAGGTAATATACTGACCTAAATCTTAGGGTTGTTGTGTGGGAAAAGATAAAAATGAGCATGACTTATACCAATCACTTCTGGAAACTGGTGGCTATATCCTTTGGTTGGGCATTTTTTGCATTTGTGTGTGTGCAAGCGTGCCCATGCCTGGACGTCATTGTGACTTCTGGCGACTCCTACTGGGGCATGGAGGATGTACAGAGACGTGGCTTGATAGCATGCCTCTGCCTCCCAACCCTGGAATTCTTTGGTGATCTCCCATCCAAATACTTGCCAGGGTCGGCTCTGCTTAGCTTTTGAGATCAGGCTTGCCTGAGCTATCCAGGCCAGAGCATGGTGGCTATATCTTTGATGCACTGAGTATTTAAAAACATATTGCTATTTAGTTTTGCTTCTGTGAGTGGGAGAAGAAAAGATTGGATTTATACCCCGCCCTTCACTACCCGAAGGAGTCTCAGAGCAGCTTATAATCTCCTTTTCCTTCCCCTCCCCACAACAGACACCCTGTAAGGTAAGTGGGGCTGAGAGAGCTCTTTTGAGAACTGCTGGTGAGAGAACAGCTCTGAAAGAACTTGTAACGGACCCAAGGTCACACCAGCAGCTGCATGTGGAGCAGTGGGGAATCAAACCCAGTTCTCCCAGTTTACAGTCCATGCTCCTAGCCATGACAACAATCTGACTCTCTCCTGAAGAGGAAGAGTGAGAGCGAGAGCAAGTATAGAGCGCAGAAGTATAACTGAAGCAAATGTATGCTGTCAGACCATATCTGATAGACTTTCAAGAATGTATAAAGTAATTGTACTTTCTCACAAGAAAAAAAAAGTTTCTTAAATAAAGGTTACACTGGAAAAGTTATGTGAACCTGGTTATTTTTTATATCCTGTCCCTTCATTGATTCACTAGCGAACAGAAGAAAAGAAATCTGAACATGAAAAACATGCTTAAATATGTATCAAGAAAGGTACTGTGCAGAATTCAGTTCCACTGGATTTATCAGTACTGTAATGACTTGACTATCACTTCTCAATACTGGGGTGTACCTGTTGCTATATTCAGACAGCCTTGCTAATAATGAATTTATTTCATTCCTGGTCCAGTAGGAGACCTCCACGCCCATTCTCCTCTTTCCCAATAGTTTTCTGGGGACTATAGACCGTGGGGCACAACAAGTATCTGACTGTCTCTGTCAGCATTCTTCTGTAGCATTTGTGGGACAAGCTTTTTTTCCCACCCCATTTTAAAGAATTTCTGATATGCTTTAAAGACTAATCCATGACTGAGATTTGGCAAAAAGTCCCAATTTCATCTAGGCCCCACCTTCCCACCATCTAAACATCATATTAAAGCGGGGGGGGGGCCTGAAATGTTCCCCTGGTCTTCCCCTCTCAATAACTGTGACCCCATTTACTCCCCCTCCCTTGCTGTCCGAAGACATTTCCATGGTCATGTGGCCGGCATGACTAAACACCAAGGTGCACAGAACGCTGTTACCTTCTCACTGAAGTGGTACCTATTTATCTACTTGCAATTTCTTGCTTTCAAACTGCTAGGTTGGCAGGAGCTGGAACTAGAGACGGGAGCTCACTCCGTCATGTGGCAACTCGGGTCTTGAACTGCTGAACTACCGACCTTCCACAGCCTGCAGTTCAGCGTCTTAACCACTTGAGCCACCGCAGCTCCTTAGAGCAAACATACAAGCCTGAAAATCCAAGGCTGTGTTATATGGCTGTGTATAGATATTTACTGTGCAATCTTAAATAGAGTTACACCTTTTTAAATTCCTTGTAGTCAATGAACTCAGAGGGTGTAACTCTGCTTAGGATGTTAGTGACATATTGCTGTTCATAATTCAACTCACAATTACCAAGAGATTTGTCTATCAAATTTATGACTATTACAATTAAAATCTTGTCTATACAGCCATTCTGCACTTAAATAACACAGTGTCTCCTGTGGTCTAGTGGCAATATAGCAAGTGACAATACACCGACCTTTTTAATTACACATTTTCAGTCTTCCATGTTTAATACAGAGGATTTAGTGGGAACTTTGCCATAAAGTTTTGGAACACGGAAACACTTGTGATTGTTTTTTATATTGGTTCAGGGATTTCCCAGGGCAAATCCTTTCGGAACTTAACTCCACAGCTTTTTACAAATGTGCTATAATTGACTCCTTCTTTATGAGCCTGAAACTAGCCTTTTGTTTAGCAGAGGCAGACAGATTAGACACACATCTGAATGACCTATTGTGCATTGTAAGGATGATGTGTTTAATTGAAAAAATATATATAACAGCTGCTTACTTCATGGGTATGTACAAGAGGGCAAACATGGCAAGCAGAACCCTCATCATTCATAGAATTGGCATCCTTTCCTTATGCGATGCAGCATGAATGGGGAAATGTGTTGCCTTAATTTAGTGTTTCTGAAAGATGCTGAATTGCAGCCTCAGAGACAAAAAATCTTGTGCTTAGCTTTGGAGCAGGTGCGGCTGTCCATAGCCCCAATTTTTTTCATCACAGTGAAGGAAAGACTCCTGAAGGGGGCTTCATATGTTACTTTTTTGGTTCATTTGCTAAGGTTTCCTCTCTAGTTTCCCTGTGTCATTCAGGAACTAATCTGAAGATACCATTGACGCCAATGGCTTTTCCCCCTCTGCTGCTAGTCTGAACTTCCATTTTCCCTTTAAATTTTTTACATAAAAGGAGACATCAAAATCTCGAGAATACCCAAACCTTAATAACCATCCAAAAGGTCATAAATCATAATCACTGCAATTCCAAAAACACTATGGAAGGTATCTGAACTTTATAATTTCCCCATTGTTTTAGGCAATTGATTTAATCCATCCCTTTCTGAATTTAAAAAGCAATTTAATCATAGAAGCCATGTCCCAACTCTTAATAACCTATTCATCAATAGCTGATGCTTTGGCCCTTAGAAGTTTTGCTGCTGCCAAGAGATTAAATATCAATTCATTATCACAGATCTTAATATGATCTTATTAATGTTCTAACACAAGAATACAAAGATGGAATGGTAACAAGGTCTGCAGTGCTGGACTCAATGCAAACAGAAAGAAGGAGGAAACACTGCTCTTCATAAAGCCTTAATTTAACTTCACTTCGTCACCACTGTTCCAGGCATTGCGTCATCTACCATCAACCACTGGCTGACCCACTCACCATATTGTACCACTTGCTTTGTTTATTTATTTTGCTGTTTTATTGTTTATTTGTTGCTGTTTTATTGTTTACTAGCGGTAAAGCCCGTTGTGAAAGCAATACAACGGGATCTAGAAAGAGGCTCTGGGGCAGTGCTCTGGCTTTGGGCAAACAGTGACAATTTGCTGTGGTGACCTCAGCAGGGTATAATGACAGAGTCCACTGTTTTCTCCAGAGGAACTGATCTCTGCTACCTGAAGGGCAGTTGTGATTGTGAGTAATCTGTAGCCCTCACCTGGAGATTTGCAACAATTGTTACCCAGGACGAAATGGCTGGTTTGGAGGGTGGAGTCTATGGCATTCTACCTGTCCGAGGTCCCACCCCTCTGCAAATCCCACCCTCTCCAGGCTCCACCCCTCAAATCCCCAGGAATTTGTCAGCATGTAGTTGGCAACCCCATCTCCGTCCCAGCTAGCCATCAACCTACCATTATCTGCCCCTTTGACTTCAGCTGACTTCTGCCCTCCCTTCTGCAGAGCAGTTGTAATACTGAGTGCTCTCCAGCCCTCACCTGGAGATTGGCAACAATGGTTCCCTATGTGAGACTGACTGGTTTGGAGGGTGGAGTCTATGGCAGTGTACCTGTCTGAGGTCCCACCCCTCCTCAAACCTCACCCTCTTCAGGCTCCATCCCTCAAGTCTCCAGGAATTTCCCATCTGGAGTTGGCAACCCTATCAGGATTGGCCCCAATGTGTTTTCTCCCAAAGGCCAAAGTAGGTGACAGGACCAAGCTTAGTTGCCTACCAACAGGCACTGAGGGGAATGTAGGGTTGCCAGCTCTAAGGAGGGAAATACCTGGAGGTTTGGGGGGTGGATTCTGTAGAGGGCAGGGCGACGGAGGCATCGGCCTTCTGTCGCCCGCCTTGCCCCCCCAATCTCGGCCCGGGCACCCGCGGCTCCCACCAGCGGCCGCCCGACTCCAGACTCCCCCGCGGCCACTCCAGCCAGGCGACGGAGGCATCGGC
>NW_015161949.1:1833259-1842291 GCF_001447785.1 Gekko japonicus | reverse complement strand
CCCCCCCACACACACACACACAGCCTCTGCCTAGGGAGCAGCTGACATCATTCTCCTCTCCCAACTGAAAATTCCAACTGCCTTGGGGGGGGTGAGTTTGAGGTGTGGAATGGAGTGTAGTCCAATCAGCTTCCATATGTAAATGACCTTGGAACACTGGCCGGGACTGCACAAAGCAGCCAATGAACCCAGCCAGTGTCTTCCGAGTGGCAGTTTTTTCAGCCTAACACTAAAGGGGCCAATTTTAGAACTTTGGCACCCACTATTCTTTTATTATAAGGGAGAGATTCGTTTTGCTGCCATATTATTTACAAATGAGCTTCTGGATAAGGGCGTGAGGATTTGGAGTCAGTGTCAAAAGTCTGCTGCTGGATTCCAGTCCCCTAGCACCTTAGAAAATAACAAGATTTTGGGGGGTATGAGCTTATATGACAAAAGGAGCTTTGACTCTTGAAAGCTATATTGGTCAGATACTATGATGACACCATCTACTTCCCTCCTTCAGAAGCAAGATTTGCCCTCCATTTTTCATTACTGAGCCACCTCTCTGTTTTCTTCTTTGCGGAAGAGCTCTGGCTGTCCCACCCTATCACAGTATAATATTTTGGCTTTTTGCTCAGCCCAAGAACCTGAGGGAAGGAATGGGAGCCCCCTTTAACTTGCACTCAAGAAGTTTTTAAATTCAAAAACAACAAAATATTTTATTCAACATACAGGGGAAAGGTCAGATGAAATTAGGGGTGAAACTTCTGAAATAACTCAATATAGATAACTCTGAGGTAAAATCAGAACATGCACAGACTTTAGTTCTTATGTTTCAGGCTAATAAGAGTTTCTTAAGGTATTCAGTTACTTAAATCTATGTGATGAGAGGCTTTTGTTCCAGTGTTTCCCAAAACACTCTAGTATACTTTCTTTGAGTATTCTCTGACTCCTTTGGTTTCCAGAAGGCTGGTACATTCTTTCCACACTGTCCAGTACCCAAACCCCTTATCTTGAAACACCACTACTTGTCTTGAGTTTTGAACTGATTCTTAAGGTTTCTACAGGCAGTTTCTAACCACACCAGACCAGGGATCTCTGCACTCTTCAGAGGTAACTCCCTTTTAGACTGGATAGGGGATTTTCTTCTCTTAGAAGATCTATCCCCTTTCCTTGGCCCAAATGGGAGTCTTCATCTACTTCCCAAACTTCCTTACCAACTTTCCCACAGTTCTCTGTTTGTGTTAAAGTGTTCTCAGCTAAGGCTGAATCCCGAAACTGTCAGTACTCGACTCTTCTCAGCTAAGGCCGAAACCAGACTGAATTCTCCTCAGCATCCAGTTTAGAAGTCTTTCTCTGCTCAACTGATACTAACCAATCAGATTTCTTGGAACAGCCTGTCACTCAAGGCTCTCTGGCTCTGTGAAGAATTAATCCATCATAGTCCTTTACCTGTTTACACGGCACTTCTAAGAATTTAAAAGTGCAGTCCATCACAGATAGGTTTATAGCTTTGACTCTTCAAGAGCTCATACCCGAAACTAATGGAGAGCCCCAAACCGGAAGGAACCAATGAGCTGGCAAAAACTTTGGCAGAATCCATGCACCCTCTACTGGACCAGATGAATAATCTCAAGGAGCAGATGTCGAAAATGACTCAGGCTATCACCACGCAGCAAACACAGATAAGTGAGACACTTAAAATGATGAATGAAACAGCTGAGAAGGTGAAAGAAGTGGACACCACTGCACAAAAGGTGGAAAAGAAAGTTCAAAGGCTGGAAAAGAAGCAAGTTTCTACGGAAGATCAGCTGCTACAATTACAAATGGAAAAGGGCTTCCAGGGCTTGCCAGAGACTAAGGGAGAGAATCTGAAGGAACTAATGAGTGAAATATTGGCCCCAGTGACAGATATGAAGGCGGAATTCCTGTTAAACGAAATGGATGTGGCCTATAGGTCATGTTCAGGATATATAAAGAAAAATAATCTGCCTGGGGAAATTGTGGTAAGATTCTGGAAGAGGCATGTGAGGGATGCAATCCTGAAAGCAGTATCTGGAGCACCCCTGAAAATGGGGGAGAATACCATCAGAACATTGAAAGACATTCCATTTGAGATGTAGGGGCCATATGACACCAGACCTGAAACAAATGTGTACAATTTGCTTCTATGTGCAATTCAAGGTACTTGCTTAGGTATTTATAAATCCCTATATAGTTTAGGGGGAGAGAAGGCAACATGGCATAGTCCAATCTCATCAGATATCAGAAGTTAAGCAGGGTTGGCACTTGGAAGGAGACCACCAAGGAAGACTTTAAGAGAAAGACAATGACAACCCACCTCTGCCTTGCTGGGGTCGCCATAAGTTGGCTATAACTTGACGGCACTTTGTACACTAAAATGTTTC
Organism: Gekko japonicus; assembly: GCF_001447785.1. NCBI lineage: Eukaryota > Metazoa > Chordata > Lepidosauria > Squamata > Gekkonidae > Gekko > Gekko japonicus. Next base: position 1,839,901 of record NW_015161949.1, on the reverse strand, counting down.
TCCCTTCTGGGTTTCCTTTTAAAGAACAGCCCATTTAGTCCAACTTGTTCATCTAGTCCAGCTTCCTGTCCCACACAGTGGCCAACCAGATCCTCTGGAGCACCAACAACAGGATATAGAGTCAGAGGCCTTCCCGTCATGTTGCCTCCTGGCTCTGGGATTCATAGTTTTAGAGCCTCTGAATGTGGAGTTCCCCTCATTCACCATGGCTAGTAACCATTGACAGACTTATCTTCCATGAATCTTTTAGAGCTGTTTATTCCTGTGGCCATCACTACATCCTCTGGCAGTGAATTCCACATTTGATTCACTCTCTGTGTAAAACAGTATTTCGTTTTCCTTGGCTGAGCAACCCCTTTTATTCTTTCTTTGTTTCCCTGTCTGTACCACCCAGTTGTTTAAATGCAGGGGTCATTTGGGGTCGGAGTGCACTGGAGCACCACTCCGGCAGCCCAGGAGTGAACACAAATGGTGGTGGTGGCAAGTCCTGCCCCCAGGTCCCCGCCCCCATGCTCCTGTCTTTCCCCCTGAGCCTTTCCACTTTTGTGGAGAGACTGGGGGGGGGGGGTTAAATCCCTGGCTTCCCTGCCTGAACTTCTCCAGGCACCCCACACCCACAGGGTGCCTGGAGAAGCTGGGGCAGGGACGCCAGGCCTGATTGCCTCCGTGTGCTCCCTGTTTCCAGCCAGCTTGCTGCGGTGGGTTGGCAGGAGATGGGGAGCGCATGAAGACAGGCATGCCTGCCTTCCCCCCTGAGCCTCTCCGCTTTTGCAGAGATACCGGGGGGGGGGGGTTAAATCCCTGGCTTCCCTGCCCGAACTCCCTGCCCAAGCTTCCCTGCCCGAGCAGCCGTGGGACACCTGGAGAAGCTGAGGCAGGGAAGCCAGGCATGACTGCCTCCATGCACTCCCTGTTTCCAGCCAGCCCTCCATGGTGGGTTGGCTGGAGATGGGGAGTGCAGGGAGGCAGACATGCCTGCCTCCCCCCCTGAGCCTCTCTGCTTTTGCGGAGAGACTGGGGGGGGGGGTTAAATCCCTGGCTTCCCTGCCTGAGCTCCTCAAGGTGCCCCGCAGTCACAGGGTGTCTGGAGAAGCTGGGGCAGGGAAGCCAGGCATGACTACCTCCATGCGCTCCCCGTTTCCAGCCAGCCCACCCTCCATGGTGGGTTGGCTGGAGATGGGGAGCACAGGGAGGCAGACATGCCTGCCTCCCCCCCCCTAAGTCTTTCCATTTTTGTGGAGAGACTGGGGGGTTAAATCCCTGGCTTCTCTTCCCAAGCTTCTCCAGGCACCCTGCAGCCATGGGGCCCTAGAGAAGCTGGGGCAGGGAAGCCAGGCATGACTGCCTCTGTGCGCTCCCTGTGTGCTCGGGGGGGAGGCAGTCAGGCCTGCCATCTGGAGAAGCTGGGGTAGGGAAGCCAGGCCTGACTGCCTCTGTGCCCTCCCTGATTCCAGCCAGCCCGCTGCGGCAGGTTGGGAGGAGACAAGGAGCGCATGAAGGCAGACATGCCTGCCTTCCCCCCTGAGCCTCTCCGCTTTTGTGGAGAGATGGGGGGGGGGGTTAAATCCCTGGCTTCCCTGCCCAAGCTCCTGCCTGAGCTTCCCTGCCTGAGCAGCTATGGGGCACCTGGAGAAGCTGGGGCAGACTGGCTGGAGATGGAGAGTGCATGGATGCAGACATGCCTGCCTCCCCCCCACCTCCGAGCCGCTCCGCTTTTGTGGAGAGACTCAGGGGGGATTTAAACTTATTTGCATAACTCATTTTAAGCATGCCTGCCCTTTGTCGGGGTGTGTGGCATATGCAAATGAGTTATACAAATGAGCTCCTCCACCTCTTTTTCTAGGACATGACCCCTGTAAATGTATATAGATACATGCTGACCCAGTCTAGGGAAATGAGGGACAAACTAAAATCCTTCTTTGGTCTGTGTCTGATAATGGCACACAAGAGGTTGATGGTAATTCAAAACAAACTGCTTTATTTAACTTTTGAGGGGAAATGGTTAGGTAGGTATCAGGTATAGGACTTAGAAGGTGAACAGGCAACAGGAATGAAGTAACTTTGTATAAATATAAACAATAGTTTGTCACAAACAAGTAGCAGTCTAGTTATACAGAAAGGTCTTTAAAACTCAGAAGAGAGATTTCTTGGCAGTCTCTGCTTATATAAACAAATAAGCATCTTTGTCTCACAGATACTTAAGCTGGTGAGGGCAGGAATATTCACCTAAGTTCCAATATTCCTTCTTAACCACTTGATAGGGATTACCCCCCTTTTCTAGGAGCTATTTCCATCAGGAAAGGGCCTCTCATCCCACTTCCCTAAGGATCCTTCTTGATCCTCTTGCTCTGCTTATGTCTCCTTCTCTGTCAACTGTCATTCTCAACTGCCACTCAACTGTAGAACTCCATTTGAATCCCCTGTCACTCAAGGTTCTCAGACTGGTTAAAAGCATTAGCCATTTTTTTTTATTTATTTATTTATTTATTTATTTATTTATCTTTAAATTTATATCCCGCCCTCCCCGAAGGCTCAGGGCAGCTCACAAGGGGCATGAATGCCAAAGTTAAAACATTAAAACAGTACAGAATAATATAAAATACAATAACTACAGTTCACTAAAGATTTACTTTACAGTGCTCCAAAATTAGTTAACTATAAAATTCAAGATGGGGTCCTAAAAATACTAACAACAAACAACAATAATAACAATAAATATAGTAGCAACAATATACGTCCATACAGCATTGTCCTCTGCCAGGCACATCTCGCACCCCCAATAGTCCCCGCTCTGGAGGTGGTCAATTTGTGGGACCAATAAGGGGGGTGTAGATAGAAGGATGGTAACAATGGCAACATGATGATAAAGGCGTAATGATGGTGGCAGCGGCTCCTACTCAAAGGCCTGGTGGAAGAGCTCCGTTTGACAGGCCCTGCGGAACTGCACCAAGTCCCGCAGGGCCCGGATCTCTTCTGGGAGCTCATTCCACCAGGTAGGAGCCGCCACCAAGAATGCCCTAGCCCTGGTAACTGCAAATTTGATGTTTCTGGGGCCTGGAATGTCCAGGAGATTTTGCATCCCCAACCATAGTGCCCTTGGTGGAACATGCAGGGAGAGGCAGTCCCTAAGGTAAGCCGGACCCTGGCCATATAGGGCTTTAAAGGTCAAGACCAGCACTTTGAAGCGAATCTGGTACGCCATTGGCAGCCAGTGCAGCGCTTTCAGTGCAGGATGGATATGGTCCCGTCTAGGGAGACCCATCAACAGCCTGGCTGCAGCATTCTGCACTAGCTGCAGCTACCGAATTTGCGACAAAGGCAGCCCCATGTAGAGAGCGTTACAGTAGTCTAGCCTCGAGGTGACCGTTGCATGGATCACTGTAGCCAGGTCATCCCGGTCGAGGAAAGGAACCAACTGCCGTGCCAGCCGAAGATGGTAAAAACATGACTTGGCAGTGGCTGCCACCTGGGCCTCCATCATTAAAGAGGAGTCCAGGAGCACACCCAAACTCCTAACCTCCGCTGTTGACACCAAAGGCGCCCCGTCGAAGGTCAGGAGAGGGAGCCCCAACCCCGCACCAATCCGGCTCAGGCCCAGGACCTCCGTCTTTGCCGGGTTTAGTTTCAGCCGACTCTGTCATATACATACACACGACAGAGACTGTTTACTGAAGGAATACTTCCTCCTATTTCCCTTTTTATGTGTTAGATATTCTGTGGAGACCCTCCTCTAAGGATGTGCAATTTTTAAAAACTATTTTTTTATTTGGACATCAAGAAGGACATAAAATAAAAGGATAGGAGTTGTCCTATTTTTTTTTCTTCAGCATTCCAGAATAATTTGGGTTCCATTGTTCCCAGTGGTAGGACATGTTCAGAGGATCTGGAGTAGCTGTTTTACAACCACATGACATGGAAGCTTTTGAGAATCTAGTTTACGAAATATTCATCATTTTTCAAGAGTATTGATAGAAGGGGTCCAATTATGTGGGTCCCTTAACAAGGTACCTCCAGCCATCCTATTTGTCTCCATTGTTTCCTATGTGGGGAATTCCATGCTTTTTCCAAGGCAAGGAAGCCAACAGTCAAACACACAACCGCAACCATTAGCTCAAACCCTCCCAATGTCGACAGAACCAACAAGCTTAAGACAACCAATGTCAAACCAGAGAAGCCAGCCAGACCTGGCAAGACACAGTCAGTCAGTCAGTCAGTCAATTAGTCAGTCTCTCTCTCTCTCACTCACTCTCACACACACATCACTTCCCCAAGGAAAACCTCAACAATCAATACAGAAAAGATTCTGGAAACCCCAGTTCTCCTCTTCTCTGCATTCTGCAGCCGATACCATCACTGGCCCCAAGAAGCCTGGAGACAGAGTTGGTGCTCCTGTTCCATCCCACCCCTGTAAAGAAGAAACACAACAGCAATACAGCATCATGAGCTTCATTGTAGGTGTTTCTATGGTTTCTGCTGGCTTTATCTACTTTCCTAGCATCTCTTGTTCTAATGATATTTGTGGTAGGTTTTATGAGAGTAGCAAAAGCAACATTTTGGGCACTGCATTTATTTATTTTCTTCACAGAATTGAGCCTAGAGGTACTGAGTCCCACCAGCATTCCCCTGTGCCACACAATAACCAGAGTTCAGTTGAGGGTTTTTTTCAGCGTTTATTTTAAGAACACAATTTGGAACATGGATTTTATATAGTGCCAATCACATTGAATGACTTTCCTGCTGTTTCTTTCTACTACTGAGTTTTAAATTTGGGAAAGCGCACTTTTGCTGGTCTCCTGAACAAAGACTGAGAAGGTTCACAGACACAAGCATGTGCTCACTTCACTCATTCTTAAAGTCCAGGGCTCAATAGTTGAAGAATGGCAAGTTGGACTTCAGGAAGACCAGTTGCTCAATTATCCAAGGGAGCAGATGTGAGCAGTGTGAGCTGACAGTTACCCACAGATGTGAGCAGTGTAAGCTGACCACGTTGCCCACCTGGGGAAAAACACACTCACTCTGCACACTCATTGGAAGGCACAAGAGCCTCTGATCCACAAGAGACAGTCTGCCTCAGCAGCTTAAAAAATCTGGGCTTTCATGGCTCAGACAGGAAGCCCCTCATCATTGTACCTGTTGAAGCCTGGCTCATGTGCCTCATGTTCTCACTTACTGCCTCTCTGATGGCCTCCATCTCCATGGACATATTGAGACTGGCCATGGGGTGACCCTTCCCAGAATGGAGGTGATGGGGGAGAAGCAGAACTGCTTCCCCCATCCTCCTTCTGTGCCCCTCTAAGCCTGAAAATGCCACACACCCTTTCTCCAGTGAATGAGCTGGCTGGCCCACTAGGCAGGGCTGCCCTTGCTGCATAGGTTGCTCATAGTCACCAACATGTAGACCCTCTGATTGATTAGAGGTTCCAGGATGGATACAATGTCCTGTTGCAGCCTTTGCACCAGTGCACATACTTCTGGATCCTGCATCTGGATCTAGAAAGGTGCCCATTTTCCCTTGAAGCATTTGGATCAAGAGAATGATAAGACCTAGAATTCCAATGTCAGATGAGAGTGTTGAATCCCTTTAGGGGCTTAAGGCCCTCCACCACCTAGGAGGGAGTCAGCTACTCCCAATTGTTGAATTGTCTCTCCCCCGGACAATGTCAACCTCCAAGTCCACCTTATACGCAGCGGTGTTTTGCTCCACCAGTTGCTCAAGCGTGGTGAGTTCTGATGTCACTCATCAAGTGGTGCTCTGGCATACCTATCAGCACCTGCTTCTGGTGCAACACATGGGTACACATGAATACATGAAGTTGACTTGCACTGAATCCATGAAGGTCAGTATTGGCTACTTCAGGCTGGAAGAAACTCTCCAGGGTCTCAAGCAGAGGTCTTTCACATCACCTACTGCTCAATACTTCCATCTAGAGATGCAGATGTAGCCTTCACACTGTGCAGGAAGTTATTCCTGAAACTCTGGCAGTTTTGGAGCAGATTTTGGAAATCACACGTTGCAGCATCCAATTGGGATCCTCTTAAGAACCTAAATACAGGGCATCCCTCATCACCGGGTGAAGGAGGTTGGCCATGTAGTAAATGTATTTTAGACCCACCATCAGTCAACATGTGGCCCATGCAGACATCCCTGTCTACCCATGCCACTAACTACTTCTTGATGGTGGCAGAGATGTTGGTCACTGTAGGTGCTTCACCCAGTACCTCAGCATGGAGCAAAGCCTGGTAATAGCTAACCTGGCAGCCTGCCTCACCCCACCTAGCACTTGTTGCACCCAAAAAACATAATCAGGTTGCTACCAGTGTGTAGTCAGTGACAGGTACATGGGCTGTGACTAAGGGCAGATCCAGATATCAAATATGAAGTGTATACATCTCTAACAAGTGTGGGACAACTGTGCCTTCACATGACTCCTTGTAGCCCTATATAGGGAGGTCACTCACCACAGTCCTGCTCAGCATGATGCAAGCAGGAATTGTGCAGCAGAAATAGGTATCTTGGAGTAGAGAGTTGCTTAAGCAACCCTCAACAATACAAAAGGGCTGCCACTCTGCAGATATCTCACCAATCAGGTAAGTGACCCTCTGCCCTGCCCACTTATGCCCACCCCTTGACATCTGAATGCT
>NW_015161949.1:1811025-1833189 GCF_001447785.1 Gekko japonicus | reverse complement strand
CCACATGGACTGGGAGAGCTCCCCCCCCCACTTTGTCCCATTGCCCAGCAAACCTGTTAAATGGGAAGAAACAGGCCTGGGATCCTTAAAATGCCAACACTGGATATTCCCAAAAATTCTGAAATACCTCTGGAAATATTTGGAAGCCAGATACCAGTATTCCTGAGAATTCCAAATATCCCCCAGATACTTGAATATAGGATAGTATATTTTCAGTACATATTTGGACTCAATATATGCAAGAACACATCCCTACCCTCCTCTTATTGCCACCCGCTGACTGAGATATGTTGAAGAACTGTAAGGTCTAGGGATTTCTTCATGGAGGCACCCCGGTTCTGGAACTCTGTGCTCAGAATGGTGAGAGTGAGATAAGCACTAAGCATATCTACTCAGAGTCCACTGTTATTCAGTGGGGCTTACTCCCAGGAAAGTGTTCATAGGATTGCAGTCATATCTACCTCCATAGTGCCCTCTACAAGGCAAGTAACACAGTATTTGTGCCCCAAATGACTTTGCTCATTGGAACAAGGTTAATGCTAAAGCATTGTTGAACCGCTTTTAAATTATTGTCTTCAGTTATTTATCATGTGATTGTTTTGGTTTTCTGGTTTTTTAATTCCTATGAACCACTACAAGAGTTTGTATTTACTGAAAACAGAACTGAAATTATCTTATTGCCTTTGTTTTCTTTTGAGCAACAGTGAACTACTGTTAACCTCCTTTTAGATAACCAAATTCAAGTCACAACAAATGGTGATCTCATAGTCCAAGAGATGTAACAATTAAATCAACTTTCTAGTTTGTGTACTGTGAGATCTGAAATGAAATAATGAGCATTATATGTTCAACAATACTTTGGGTAGCATTTTGGGTTGTGACTCAAAAGCAGTGCTACAGAAGAAAGAATGTAAGTTTGGAAGGAAAGTAAGAGCTGGGAGAGATGGGGGGACTTTTAAAACCTTTCATATTTATCTGGTTCTCCTTGTATAAGTCTACTTACCTTACTGGGAACACAAGGAGACTAGGGCCTTTGCTTTCCAGCCCTTCCTGGGTTTCTTACAAAGCCCCTAGTCTAAGAGTCCTTAAGCTAAGAGCCACAGGCCAAAAGCCCTTCAGTTCGTGCCTCACCCAGCAGAGGGCAGGGCCAGCAGCTATTCAAATTATACCCAGGTAATCCAATTACAGTCAAACAATCACCCTTTCTCAAGCAGTCAGGGCTCTGCAACAACTTAAAACTCACCCAACACTCCCAAACACAGTCCTCCCACACAGTACCCTCTGCTAAATCACCTCAGCTGAAACCAAATAAAAATACTCACCCCTCTAGCAGTTCTATCTCCTGCTGCTTTTCCAAACTCAGCTGGGTCAGGCTAGAAGGAGCTAGAGGTGAGAAGTCGTAGCCAGTTGTGGAAATGGGATTTCCAAGGAGACACAGGCAAGGGTGATCGGAGGAGGGGCAATGCCACTGAGTAGGAGGACAAGCACACCTGGTGGACAGAGGAAAGGTAGGATACATTTTCCTGTCTCTCTCCTCTACCAAAACAGCCTCTCTCAGCCCCCAGGATACCTGGGGAATCCAGACTGGCAGACATTCCTAGGATGAAGGTAGATAGGAACCATTCCCCTGTGCATACCATTGCAAAAGGAAGCAAATGACTCCTGCCCACTCTTAGCCCTTATGGTTGCTCAAGCAACCTCAGATGCTGTGCCTTGGTGGAGATGGTGAGCAACAATGAATTAAGGGACTGGAGAAGGGATGAGGTTGGCTAGAGAGGGATGGTCTGAGAGGATGTGAAGGATGGAAAGGGACAATGGAAGGTAAAAAAAGAAAAATTAAGGGAATGGAGTGTGCATGGCTAAAATGAGTCTAGGCAGATAGGGAGCAAGATGGATGGAGGGAAACAGTGAAGTGGTAGTGGGGAGTTTTGAGGCAAGAGCTGGGAAATGACATGGCACAGTTAAAGGGGTGCCATAGGGATACCTGTTCGGAAATGAGATGAGGATGGAAGGGAAAGTAAAAGAGATGGGGAACTTGGATAAAGAGGGGAAGGAAGGGTGGTAATAGAACCGTCACTGAGGGGTGAGCTGTGTAAAAAGTGTATAGAGAGAACAAGGATGGAAAGCTCTGGGGAGATGTGAGGGGTAACAAGAGGGGTGGAAGGGAAGACAAAGATAATCAGGGAAGTAATGTAAATAATGGCTGTAAGTTGCTTTCTCCAGCATCTGAAATGTTGTTTTAACATTCAGTGCTGCCGGATACTGTTGGTTACCTTTCAGTGTTCTCTAGGTTTTACATCTCAACTAAGAAATATTTATTCAATGTTGAGGCATAAATAATTACAGTCATACCATATACATCCCAGTGAGGCTGGGCAGGGCATCAGAGATGGTCTGAGCTAACTAATTAGCCAACTTCTAACTCCTCAGCTCAACTCAGGGAACAAGGTAGAGCGAGAGAAAAGAGTCTCAGAGCAGCTTACTATCTCCTTCCTTTTCTCTCCCCACAACAGACACCCTGTGAGGTAGCTGGGGCTGAGAGAGCTCTGAGATAACGGCTCTTGAGAGAACAGCTCTGAGAGAGTTGTGACTGACCCAAAGTCACCCAGCTGGCTGCATGTGGAGGAGTGGGGATTCAAACCCAGTTCTCCAGATTAGAGTCTGCCACTCTTAACGACTACACCAAACTTGCTTCCAGGAGCTAGAAGAGTGAAGGGTTTGTGACAATAGATTATGAAATGGGAAAGGGAGGGATGAAGACATGGTAACGGTTGATGGGTTGTTCACATTCTGAGAAAATGAAGTCACAGAAGATAAACGGTAGTAAGTCCTGGGCATTTCCTTGATCACAGCACAGCAAGGACACCCAAATAAATAATAAGAGAAAAGTTCAGTACACTTTTTTTTTTAGTTCTCCACAGAAGAAATAGATTTGTTAATTTTCAAGCCATTAACAAAACTATGGCATCAGCAAGAATTTGATTTTGTTGGTCAATCAGGGGCCAAATTAAATGCTACACTCCAGCTGCATGTTCAGAGAGGCTGCTTGTCCCCTGGCTATAGGGGCTATAGACCAGGCTGTGGGGGGGCTGTTCTGTAGAAACAACAAGTAGCCAAGTTTGTGTACTGAGTATAGAGTCCAACTTCCTGAGGGTCTCAGGATTGTGGTCGAATCTGCATTGGTATCTTCTGCTGCTTTGGCAACGCTCCTGCTCCATCTAAAAAAAAAAGTCTACATCTCTTTCAGATTCGCTCTCCTTCTGTACCGTTATGATTTCTGCTGTCTACATTATTTTACTGCCCTATGGTTTCGACTCCATTGTGATTGCAGCGTCTTGTCAGCTCAACTGGATCTGGTTACAAAGCCCCCCCCCCCCGAAAGTGCCATCTAGTGATGAAGACTTGAATCGACCAAATTGGAAGAATGTCTTGAACAAGCATCACTCCAGCATAAAGAAAGACAGCGTCAAGACTGCTTTAAAAATGAAGATGCAGACATGACCTGTGTTTCTAGCCAGTATGGTTGTAAAAATGAGTTGAAAAAGTGGTAGTCAGAGCCTTTTGCGATCTCAGAAGCCAGGGTGAGTAGATAAATCTTCCAGGTGCTGGAAGGGTAGGTTAATACAGAAAACATAGCTTTTTTGCCCTTTCCCTAAGAAGCAAATCAAAGAAAAACAAGTAAAACTTGCTAGGAAAAAATAAAATAATAAAAGATATGCATTTTTAAAGAACTTTTGCATGTCATAGAATATACAGAATGTTAAAACATTTAACGTGGAGTGTGCATGGCCGTATCAAAAGGAAAGAGACTCTAGTAACTATTGTTATTATGTGAAGATAGTTTCCAAAATTATATTTTAGTCCCTGATCCAGCGGACTTACAATGCAGTCCTAAAGAGAGTTACAGCCTTCTAAACTTCAATAGAGTTAAATATGAGTAAATATACTTGGGTTGACAATGTTAATAGCCCAAATAGTTTTGGGTATGATAGAATAAAAATTAAACTTCTTACTTCTTATCAAAATATATGTGCCAGTGACAAAATGTGTTTTGGGATCTTCTTTAGCTTTAAGACAATAATGTCAAAAACAGGTTGGGCAATGTACTGAATTTAGACAGACAGATCCTAATTGTCCATACATTTCTTTAATAAACTTTCCAAATCATATGAGTTCATAATTAGCAAACAAAGAACATTGAAGCCAAATGTTAGAGAACAAGCTTGATATTTGCTTTATGGACTATTTATTGCTACACATGGACTGTGCACACACACATAGGCTCAGAAGGCTGTACAGTTTAGGTCACCTGTTGTGATGACACACATAGAGGGTGCCTGCACATACCTTACATGTAAATAAGGTTTCAGCTACACAGTTACCCAGCCTGGTGAAGAAGCACAAACCTCCATTATTGTGAGCAATGAAACAACAATTCTAGGAAGAAGCAGCCCCCATGACAGAGCTTCTTGTGGTCACATACTACCCATCAGCTCCTTTGTTCCTGAACTGGAATTTCCTGCCAGATGGACATTTGGTTATCAAAGGAACTGGCCAACTTCATCAACATGACAATGAAGAATCCTGACGCCTGGATTTCACACCTGTCCAGATGCCATACTTTGAGTAAGGTTTTAGGTTACAATATTGGCCATCCCTCCTAGGTAACTTCCCCTCCCTACATGCAACCAATAAGATTGTTTTTGGGACGGACTAACAGGTAGGTGGGTCAAGAGGTTGGCACAGTTACCACCCACCTCTTGGACCCCCTATAAAAGGAGAGAACCAGTCACCTGACTCCTCCTAGCTAGCACTCCCCCCAAGATGACCCCTGTCTGCTTTTACCCCTCTTAAGTCCCACTTGCTATCCCCAACCCTTGCCTCTACTAGTGATCTCTTGATCTGCAGTCAAGAGACCCACACGTTCCGGCTGGTTCTGGTCGTGTGTGAATTCCCTTTGTTTTCCATTTCTTCCCCTCCATTCTTCCTTGGAACAACCAAGCTGCAAGACAGATAAGTATCGCCCACCATCACCCCTACCTGCTAATGCAACTGTACTTATTTCCTACTGTAACTCTTAGGAACTTGATTGAATGTGTGAGTGCATCAGTATTGTTTGTATGAAACATATTTCTAGTAAAAGACATGTATTTTAACTATGACAGCCTCATTATCCTTTACTGGTAACCCTTGGTGGGATCAGGACCTTGGTATAAATTGGCAAGAACCCATTTATAAATTACCAATTGCTGTAAATAAAAAGCAATTCGGCTAACACAAAATGCACAAGTTTTAAGACATAAACAAACCAGAGTTTGCAGACATCAGAATTCGGCCCTACAAAGCAGGAAGGAGGCTGGCTGCAGCTGCAGCCGGGTCTTTTAGGTGGGCAGAGTCAGCGCCATCTTAACGGCTGGCTCCGCACCACCTTCCCAGTCTTTGCCTCGTGCTCAGCTCACCTGCCCACACTGTTTGTAGTGCAGGCTTTTGGCTGGTTGCTTCTTTGAAGGAGGGCCAGGTAGGAATTTTTTACCTCTTTTCTGATTGGCTGTTAAGAAGGGGTGTTTTTTGCCTACCCTGCACTGCTGTCAGTGGATTGAGGAATTGGAGGTTAGGTTTTGTCACTTTATGGGTAGAGCTGAGTTATGTTTTAAAGGGAAATTTTGTGGCTTGGTAAGCACCGATCAGCAACCCTGTAGGGATATAGGGGCCTGTCAGGATCATCCCTGCGGCTGCACAGCCAAGGATGAGGATGGCAGACTGCCTGTTGGGACTGCCAGGAGGGATCCTCCATGCAGGCCGTGTGGCTGTGTGGGAGGGGTCTTTACCGCATATCCCCTTGCTGGGCTAGCTGGGTGCGAGCAAATTTCAGTTGGCTACACCCAGGGGTGGGTGCCTTGGCCATTATGGCAAGGATGGGGCTCTAGGACCCCAGGCCTTGACCATGCCACTGTTCAATGTTTGCCCTTGCCATTATGATGTAAGTTAAATAAAGTGACCATTAATTTCCCAACCTAAGGTTGTCTAACTGGCTCTTTCTTCTGTCGGGGGGGGGGGCAATTCTTTGTCTGCATGCACATTTATTTTTAAAATAAGTGATTAATTCTTGAACCTAAATGTGAATTGAATTGACAAGCCTTGCAATTATCTAGCCAACAACATTGTCATGTAATTGGTATTACAATAAATGTGCAAACCCAGGATTGCTATCGAAGAAGCAATTTTATTTCAACAAAGGCCAGCAACAGTGAAGCACTGAACCACAAGGTTGTGCTTACACAGTGTTCTTCAATCATCCTCAAAGACGGCTGCATTTTTCTTCTTCATATAAAGAATTTCAAGTGGATCGTTTCAGCTGTGCAAATGTGAGGAAAAGATAACTGAGTGTTGCTTACAAATGGTCAAGAACATCAAAGAAACTGGAAGCAAGCTGACTTTCACAGCTCCAAAGGTATTTCCACTGAGACAAAATCTGCACCCTGTCCCTTTGGAAGCAGCTTTGGAGTTTGTGGGTTTTATCTCAAAGACAGTGTGTGATTGTTCCTTCACACATATATTTGTATGTTGATTTTGTTAGTTCTGCTTTTAGTTCAAATTACATAGTGTGATTCAGAAATAATGACAAAAAGAACTGAAAACTGTTGGAATATAAAAGGTCTATAGAGCACCTACTTGAAGAAGATCAGAAGAACAGCCTATAAGGGACAGCTGAAGGACTGCTAGTTGGCATAGCAAGTTTAGGGACTTCCCACAATTTCAAATTGCCCTTCCTGTCTCCTGAATGGCTCTTTGGAGACTTCCTGCTCCCCCTTCATTTCTGTCTCTCACACTGGTTAGTCAGTTAAGCCTCTGTGCCTCTCCTCTGTTCTATCAGTTTTTATTTCTTCTATAATAAACTGAGTTATTTTCTTTAGACAGCTGATGCTCTGTTCCTCCCCATGTTTAAACTTTGCCAACAAAAACAAGGACCAAGATCAATTAGATGTTTTAACTCTTTTCACACTCACCATCCTCCTTGCTACAAATGATCTACTGCCCAAGAGGCCTTTCTTCCCACAGGGGTCAGTAATTCTCTCACCCACCATATCATGTCTCTTCTCTCAGTTGACCCTCCAGTTCTTTTAGCAAAACAACAACACCCAAAAAAGCACCTCCAAACCCAGACTGCCTTAATGATAACACCTTTGGCTTGTGGGTTCCTGCAAGATGCCATCTTGTTCCCTATGCTCTTCAACATTTACATGGGACTGCTAGGTGATATCATCCAGATAACACTCACCTCTATCTCGTGCTTCCAGATGATCTCAGGAAGGCTGTAAAATAACTGATCAGTTGCCTGGAGGCAGTTTTGGAGCAGATGTGGGTTAATAAACTAGTGTTATTGGTGAGCAGAAGGTCTGACTCAGGATTTTTCACCTGTTCTGGATGGGGTTGTACTTCCCTTGAAGGAACAGGTTGATAGTTTCAGGGTGCTCTTGGACACAGGCCTACTGCTGGATAAATAGGTGGTAGCTGTGGCCAGGATAGGGTTGCCAAGTCCTTTATACTCACCGGTGGGGGACTGTCCCTTGGCTCCGGGAGTTGCTGCGGGACGTGTGCGCACGCATGAAGTGTGCACGCCGCCTGCACGTCACAGGAAGTGACGCATGACATAGAGCACGTTGGGGGCATGGCCCCGATCAGCAGAGGGAAAACCATAGAGTTTTCCCTCTGCCAATTGGGGCCACGCCTCCAACGTGCTGTACATGGTTGCGTCACCTCCGGTGATGAAGCCACGCTGTGCTTCAGGGGGCGGGGTTCCACCCGGGGCCTGATTCCGCAGCAGTGGAAATCAAGCCTCCAAAGCAGGGGTTTAACCGCCCCCCGCACCCACTTGGCAGCCCTAGGCCAGGAGTTCCTTTGACTGGTTAGCCAGCTGTGTCTAGCCACTGTAATGCATGCCCTGCTTACATATAGATTACTGCAATGTGCTCTTTGTGGGGCTGCCCTTAAATTGGTGAAGAATGCTGCAGCCAGGATGTTGTTATAGGGACCATATCACTCCAATCTCGCCACACTTTCACAACTAAAGATGCTGGTTTTGACCTTTAAAGCCATTTATGGGTTGTGACCAACATATCTGAAGGTTACCCAACCACTGTGGTCATCTTTCAGGGCCCTGTTTCTTGTATCCTCACCTTCTGAGCAGGGCTGGATTGTCATAGAGGCTTTTTAGGCACTTGCCTTGAGCACCGCCTGAAAGGAGGTGCTGCTCTGGCCTGGCTGCCGCCCCACCCGTTACCTCACCACGCCACCCTGCTAGGAGGCTGCTGTGCTCGGCCCTGTGCTGTGCTCCTGCCTCCTCTTCTGTCAGAGGGCGCCACACTGGCCTGCCTGATGCCCCCTCCCCCCACCTTATTCGCTCACCCGCCCGCCAGCCACCAAAGCCCTGCTCGGCTCACTACTCCGCTCGCCCTGCTCCTTGGAGGGCTCTGTGCTGGCCTGTGTGCCTGCTGCCCCTCCCCTTCCTGAGGCTTGCCTGGCTCGCCAAAAACCCTGTTGCTCAGCTCGCTGGGGCTGCTCCACTCACCCTTTGCTCCTTGGAGGGTGCCATGGTGCATCTGCAGTTCTCCCACTCCCCCGCCTTCCCTTGCACCTCACTCCCTCCATTTCAGCAGGGGGCTCCGATGGCTTCCCCCTCTCGGTTCTTCTTCTTTCTCCGGCTGTCCTTTTCTTTTTGGCCCCTCTCCCCCTCCCCTCCTCGCCTTTCACCCACTCCCCCCCCCCCGACCTGCTCTTTTCCCATAGGGTTGCCTCAATGCTTAGTTCTCGTGGGCCCTTTCTTACATGCCATGCAGAGGGCAGGGCAATGGGATTGCAAACTTGGAGGGGGGGATAATGCTCGTGGGGGTTAGTTGGAGGGGGGTTTTGTGGGGAAGGGTTGGCTCAAGGACTTAAAAAAACCCTCCCCCCTTACTGATTTCTCCCTTCCCCCTTCTCCCTCTCCTTTCCTGCCCGCTCGAAGCCACGAGGCACCTTTTCCCAAAGCCAACAGGGTAGGCAAGGGTTTAAAAAGGCATCGCAGGCAGGGGGGGAACGGCCCCTGGATTCAGGTGGGAGGGGCAAGAGGAAGCAACTATGCAGTCCCTCTCCCTTCCTTTCTCACCCAGCCCTGGCAACTTACTGGGGATGGGGGGATCCAGAGATTGCAGCCGCCCCGCTCTGCCCGGTGCCACTCTGTCCCCATGCCTCGTCCCTTTGGCAGCTGCACACCGCTCTTTGGAGCCGGCCAGGTAGGGAGGGGAAGAGGGTAAGTAAGTGCCCAGGACAGAGGTGTGCCCAACAGGATGCCAGGACGCCAGCAGCTGGGGAGGGACCCGCTCCACATGGGAGAAGTTATGAGATGTAAATATCTCAAAACAAGGAAGCTAGAATGAACCCCAGGGTTTTTAGACAGCCCCTGGTTCATGAGGTTTCCAAGACAAGAGGCAAACTAACCAGGGCTGGCCTTGCTTAGCTACAGAGTCCGAGATCTGACTAGACATGCCCCAAAACTTACAGCTGGGTGCAAAGCCCAAACTCCAGGCAATTCACCTACGCTTTGCCAGATGTCTTCCACAAAGGCATCATCCCAGACCAACACAAAAGTGTCCCCCCCCCTCAGCCCCAAATTTGGAAGCAAAGGAAGTGTTGCTGGGGCAAATGTAGCCAAACCATCCCCCCTGCCCAATCCTGATATTGCAAAGTAAAATGCTACCCTGGGAGAGGAAGCTACAGCCAGAAGCGCCTGACTGGCACAGAGGCTCTCCCCGACCGGAGGAAGAGAGGGCAGTCCCCTCCTTTGGCTGGGAGAATAATCTGCTACTTGCACTTGTCTAACTTGCTCGGGATCTTTGTGCAGGTGCTTTTCTTGGACTACTCTGGTAGGTGGTAAATAACTCTCGGGGTGAGGGGAAGAGCTGCAAATTATTATTTCATTTGCAGAAAACAATCTAGTTTCTCCATCACTGGAAACCCTGCCTGGTTTTAACTCTGCTTTGTTTTTCAAAGGATGCCTGACTTTTCAGGGATGAGAAGCTTCAGAAAGGAGGAAAAATGCTTTGCGATTTGTATTTTTTTTGTTTGAGAGAGAAAATCAGAGATCATATTACTTATTCTCACAATTCTAAAAAAAGAAATTAGCAATTTCATATTTTGTGTTTTTCATTCTTTCTAAAATGCATTTTAGTGGGCGCCGGGGGGGGGGGGGGAAGCGCCAGAAGGTAGCCTCGCCTAGTGTGCAAAAAAAACCTGGCACCAGCCCTGCTTCTGAGGTTAGGCAGGTGTCAACCCTGGAGAGGGCTTTCTTGATTATGGTACCAAAACTCTGGAACTCTCTTCCCAGGAAGTCTTGTCGGTCCCATTCTGTTGCAATGGGTGAAGACTTTTTTGTTTCATTTGGCATTTCTTCCTTCCTATCCTATGTTTTAATTCTTGTTTTCTGTTTTTGAATTAGTTTTTTCTTTGTGCATATTTTGTGTGTGTGTGTGTGTGCCTGAAAGTCATGGTTGGCTTCTGGCAACCCCTAGTGGAGCTTGGACATTTCAGAGAGGTGATTTACTGTTGCCTGCCTCTGTGCTCCCACCCTGGTATTCCTTGGAGGTCTCCCTTCCAAGTACTTGCCAGAGTTGGCTCTGCTTAGCTTCCAAGAACTGACAAGATTGGGCTATCCATGTCAGGGCTGTATTAGTTTTTATTTTAATTGGTTTGATAATGTATATGCTTTTGTTGGGGTCAGAGGTCATTTCGGGGGGGACGTGGGGGATCGCAGTTCCCCCGGGTGAGGTACGGGGGCGGGGCACATGACAAAGCCCTGCCCTTGCTTCCGGCCGCCCCGCTTCCGGCCCTCATTCAGCCAGGAGGAGAAGAGGGAGGCTAAGTTGCTTCATCCCCACGGAGGGTAAGTTGCTTCCTCCCTGCCTCTCCCCACCCCTGCCTGCCTGGGGCCAGGGAGGGCCTTCGCGGGGCTTCCTTGCACTCCCGCCGGCATTGCAGGTCCACCGCCGGGCCCCTCATGGGGCTCGGCAGTGGAGCTGCAAGGCCGGCGGTGGTGGCCGGGACCGTTGGGGGTGGGGTGTGTGGCCTTATGACACACTTCCGGTGATGTCAGGGGGTGTGGCATATGCTAATGAGTTATGCTAATGAGTTCCCCTAGCTCTTTTTCTACGAAACGACCCCTGGTTGGGGTTAAGATGCGATTTTATTATGTATATTTTCAATTTGTTAGCCGCTTTGGTGGCCCTGAGGAGAACAGAAAAGCAAGGTATAAATGAAGTAAATAAATAACATGCTCCTGAAATATATTCTTTCTTTTTATGATTTACTAGTGAATGTATTCAAATATAGGCTTTTTGAACTTTTCTGTGAATCCCAGCCCATTACTGGAATCTCAGCTTTTCTTATCTGAAATTGTGCCTCTGATTGGACTGAGGAGACATTAGATGAGCAGATATTCTACTGTTTAGATGTTTCTTTGGAGAGAAATCCCCGAATAGACAAATGTTACAGTGGGAAATGTAAAATGAAATCTCAGGGGCTGAGAGAAACAAAAGTTCAGATGGAAGAAGTCATCTCCTAGGTAAGTATTCTGTACCCTGAATACAAAGAGAATAATAATAGTCTCTTTTTTTACAAAGTGAGGCCAGAAGTTCAATCAATGCAAAATAAAAGATCTTCAACTGATAGACCTTTGGCTTGCACCTTTGGCTGGGGAGACACTGGATCAATCAAGGGTGCAGTTGTTGCCACCTGGTCTGCCCCCTTCTCAATTTATAAATGAGTCATGTTGATAGCAGGTAGATTTGTTGTTTGGCTTTGATAGCTTGGGGGCGGGGGCTCGCTGCTGCTGCTGTTTGAAACTGTAAACCTAAGTCTGCACTGAGCAAAGATAAGAAGATTAAAAGTTCCATATATCTATACTAGCCTGCTACCCATGCTTTGCTACAGTATTTAAGTTCTGTAAATCCAGTTATAATACTGATGATGTGAAATTTGAAATGTGACATTTGTTGTAGGAATTCTAATGGAGAAGACTGTAGTGTAAGAAATGAAGTGAAACATACGTACTTTTTCTCTCTCTACTGAAGGACCTCTCTCTAGACCACATTGTTGGTTCTGCCCTCAGGTGCTCGGATCACCAGGCTGCTTGATGAGCTCACTCTGGAGCAGGCCACATAGAACTGTCCATTTAAGAAGCAGTCGTCTGTTAAGTCAACTCCTGCTACCTTCCATGAAAGTGACGGCCTCTCTACTTGTGTTCCTGGATTGTTTTGCTCATTTGGAGACTGTGTTGTTCTGAGCACCTCAGGGTGATCTTGCTGGTACTTGGTCTGTGCAGCTCAGTGCACTGCAGGAGTACTATGTGCAAATGTCTTTGACACATTCCTAAGTTGCCTCCTCCTCATAGTGTTGGTGTATCTGGCTCAACGTTTGCCAGGAGCTTTTGCGGGGGCAGTAAGAGATGTGAGGTGGAGTTGGTGTGAGAGAGTGGTGATGTGGTGGACATTTCTTCAGGTTCACGAGGGAGGCATGCATCGAAATGGCTCCTAGAAATGTCCTTTACTATCTCCCCATAAACATTCATACCCTGGCCCTGCTCCTACACCTGACAGACACCGGCTTGTCTGACGTTGGGAGGGATTGCATTTAAAGGCATTGGGGAGGGTGGGCCAGCAGCAATGCTAATGCAATCCTGCTGAGCGAACCTCCCTGGTGGCTGTAAGCATCCCAGCTCCTCTCCTACACCTGATAGGCAGCTGCGTGTCCAGTGTAGAACAGGGAGGGGGGAGGAGTATTAGAAACCACTGTGGAGGCAGGGCTTGCAGGATCACTAAGGTGTTATTGCTGGGGCAGGCTCCCCCGTGGCTTTAAGCACCCTGCAACCACTGCTGTACCTGACAGGCAACTGCCTGTTAGGTGTAGGAGGTGGGGGAGTGTGTTGGAAGCCATCCCACCTCCTCCCCTACACCTGACAGGCAGCTGCCTGTCCAGTGTAGGAGGGGGAGGGGGAGGAGTATTAGAAGCCACTGTGGAGGTGGTTGCACATGACAGACAACCACCTGTTAGGTGTAGGAGGTGGGGAGAGTGTGTTGGAAGCCATCCCACCTCCTCGCCTACACCTGACAGGCAGCTGCCTGTCGATGTGCCTCCAAAGCCTAAGATAGATGGGGAACTGGATCGGTTGGTGGCCCAAGGGGTTTTGGAGCTGGTCCCGCACACCTTATGGGAAACCCCCATCATGACCCTGGTCAAGCCCAACGGAGACGTCCACATCTGCGTGGACTATAAATGTACAATAAACAAGGCTCTACAGGATCATGCCTACCCGATCCTCATAGTCAGCCACATCCTGGCATCCATAAGAACATAAGAGACGCCAATGTTGGATCAGGCCAAAGGCCCATCCAGTCCAACACTCTGTCACACAGTGGCGAAAAATACCAGGTGCCATCAGGAGGTCCACCAGTGGGGGCCAGGACATTAGAAGCTCTCCCACTGTTGACCCCCCCAAGCACTAAGAAGACAGAGTATCACTTGCCCCAGAATCCCTATCTATACCTTGTGGCTCTCTCTCTGGGAAGTTGTTTGGCTGCTGAGTCATTTCAACCTCCGCAGGTAAGCTATTACAGCTTAAGATCAGAGAGCAGCAGCAGCAAGCACAAAGTTTACTTAGCTAATAGAGCCCTTGCTTTAAATATAAAAACATTTTAAAAGTTTTATGTTTAAAATGTTTAAAAAGTGTTAAGAATGTTTTAAAAAGGAGACTTTGAGAGTTCAGGAGGGAAGGAGCAAAGCACAGCTTCCACAGATTAATTAGTCCTCTCGCTTCTCACATAAGAGATAAACAATTCACTGGCAGCTCCAGACAAGGCAAAATAAACTAAAATAGCTGATTAGGTTATAAATAGAAAAAAGAATTAGATAATACTGTCCTGGTCAGACAGAGAAATAGCTTGAGCATCTTTTCTCACCAGCCGGAAGGGGAGGAGTCGACGATTTAATGGGTCTTTATTGCTACACTACATCACACCATCACACCAACCCCTCACGATACGGAGTTGCATCGCCTGGCCTTCAGCCAAGTTGGCCGCACCTCCGGGTTGAGTTGAAGGGAGACTGGAGGTCCAGAGTAGCGCCTGAGCATCCCATCAAAGACTGCTGGGAACTCATCACACACCCTCTGAAAGTCTTGGGAGGCCACATGGTGCACCCCCGTTATTTCAAACCCAAGGGCGCAAACCGCGATAGTCCCAGTAAGCTGGTGAGCCGCCCTTCCACCACTAACAAGTCCAACAATTCCTCAAATCGGTGGCATTTGACATGGAACTTGCCCCACCCTTTGATTGCCACTGTGTTTTTTTGAAAATCTCTGAGGGTGAAGCCGGCGGGTTTGAGGTGGGGGCCCCCCTGTAGACAGAGCCTCCGGAGAGTCTCTTCTGATATGATTAAGATGGAGGACCCAGTGTCTAGTTCCATCTCACATGGCACATCCTCTATGAACACTGTCACCTTTATTTTATCAGGGGTGTCCTGGGGTAAGTTCAGTACCTCGTGTTTGTGGACGGCTGTGGTGTTCAGCTCCGCTGACTCCTGGTGCATCATCGTGCGTCTCCTGATTCCCTTGGAGCAGCAGGCGCGTGTGATGTGACCAGCCTTACCACAGGCCCTGCGGGTGGCATCACGGAAACAGCAGGAGTGGCGTTCATAGTCTTCGCCGCAGCTGGTGCAGGGGGATAGTGTGTGGCCTTCATGGGTCACATGGCAGCAGCCGAAGGTCATGTGTCGCGGTGAGCTGGGCGGCAGTTCTGATGCGTCTCTTCCTTGTCTGGCACATCTGAAGTTGACGGTATGGAGGCCTGGTGCGAGGCGGAGATCTGGCGGTTCTGCTGGGCTCTCTCGAAGGTGGTGGCCTTGCACAGCACCATTACCAGTGTGAGTTCCGTGTGGCTGATGAGCTTTCAGCGCAGTTTCTGCTCCCAGATGCCCATGACAAACCAGTCGAGTAGGGCCTTGTCGAGGTTCAAGAACCCACAGTTGAGGGCCAGTCAGCAAAGGTCAGCTACAAAGTCAGTGGTTGCTTCATTGGGCTTTTGTTGGTGTGAAAAGAAGTCCACATGGCATGCCATCTTCATGGGCTGTGGCACGAAATGGCCAGTGAGTGCCATTAGGAGGTCCTTGTACGTGGACTCTTCTAGGGTTTTTGGTGCAATGAGGCCCTGAACTAACCATAGGGTGGCAATCCCACAGGCGCTGAGCAGGAGGGCCTTCTTGTTGTCAGCATCAATGATGCCCTGGAACAAGATCAAGTATTTCAGCTTTTCTACCCAGGTTTCCCACAGTTCTGGGTGTGCGGGGTCGAACTCCGGCAGATGTCCTGATGCAGCAGCCATGGTCTCTGGAGCGATGCGAAGTGCGGGGCTCGTGGGCTCGTTGCGCGATGCGGTGCTGTCTGGAGTGGGCTCACCCATCAGCATCCCATCCTCATTGCCAGTGAAATATACTGGGTTCAACACGTGAGTAGTGATCAGCTCATAGTTTATTGTGAATCAGCTCAAACTAAGGACAACTCTAGCTTAAACTCGTGCTCAGTACCACACACACACACCACACACACACAACCCGTGATAGGCTATTTACAGTGCGGCTCCTGGTTTATAGCTTCCTTCCAGGATCCTAGCTATCTATTGTTCTTGGTTTCAAGCTGGTCAGTCCAAGCCGGGTCCAGGACATAACACCACAGCACTTTGGATTTGTTTTATAAATTACATGCCCATTTTAAGAAGTTCACTGAATCAGTGTGGTCATTCCCACACCACAAGTAACACTGAAGAATTTCTGCAGGTGCTGAATGCTGACCACTCGTGAAGAATCTCATATACCATTCTGAGCCTGAGAAAAACTTCTGTGGGAAATGGGGATCCATTTCTAATTCAGCTGAGCATTATGGGTTGAACAAATTTGCAAATTAGGCCAAGTAACTATGAATGTCAATAGTGTCAACAGACTCAATGGGCTCCTGACACACGTAAGGCAACAAAGAAATCATAACTATTTCCATGCCCTTAGATGTACAGAAGCATTCCGGCCTTTGGTACATTTCAATAACAGCTCAGCTAAAGTGCTGTCAACACAAACTTTACACAGACTTTTTTTTGCCAAGAAAAGCGTAAACCATTATTGGATGGTATAATGGGATATTCATTCCATTTATTCCTTCACAATGGCATAGTTATTTTTAAAGTAATTATAATAAATAAAAGTAAATAGAAAAGAAGAAAAGTGCCAAAGCACTAACAAAAGAATGTACAAGATTTGATACCTTTTCAATGCAAATGAGGGGAAAGGATTACAAATACAACCAATTATGCGTTTATAATTCAGGAAATACTCCATATTCATTAAACGAATGGCAAAAAAAATATTCTCACTTTTTCTTCAATAAATTGCAAGAGTAAAAAAAAAGGCAAGCTTTTAAAATTGAAGCATGGGCTTCATTCTTTTACCTGCTGAGCAATGGCATTTTGTAATAGGTGCCATTTCAAATATTTTTGAGGCATTTCTCCTTAGACCCTTTTCATGACCTGGGAAAATAGTTTATCTTGTAATCTAAAACTGCTCCCTGGTATTTAGGGAACTGGTATTGCACAATCAAAAATCTTCTCATCTGTGCAACAATTGGGTAGCCTGATCCCCTGTGACTAGTTCCGCGGTATCTTGAAATGACAGTCTGCTCCTGACAACAGCTATAGAGTGTCACAATGGTTTTGTGTCTACAAACAACTACAAGCTCTCTTAATACAGTGCAGTAGTAAGGCCCTAGCAGACAGCAGCCCAGCGAGCTGCATAAGGATGGAGGACCTACTTTGCAAGCTTGGAAGAAGGGAGACGGGTTGAGGCGATTCCCACCCATACGGGTATTTGGTGATAGGAGGAGCTTGGTCTTTATTACTGTAGCACTCCCTCCCATCTGGGCACTTCATTTGCAATCAGCCCGTCCACCCTCCCTAGACAACGTGGGCTTCTGCTGGGCAGACAGAACGAGTGAATCAAACATTGGTACAATATTTACGTGGCTGAATTTTGTTACAATAACACTTGTCTGAATTTTGTTACAATAACACTTGTCACTCGTCTATGGGAATGTCCCCGTTTAAAGCGCTGTATGGCTATGACAGCCCCGCGTTGCCATTCCTAGAGGGACCTCCCACCTTGGGGCCGGGGGACGCAGCGCAATGGTGTCAACACCTACGGGATTCTTGGCCTCTGTTGTGTAAGATCTTGAATGCGGCTAAGGAGGCGTATAAAACCCAGGCTGACAAGAGGAGGGTAGAGGGATGGGCTCTGTAGCCTGGGTATTTGGTATATGTTTCTACTAAAAACATTAAGATGCTACGACCCAGCCGCAAACTGGGATGGAAGTATATTGGACCGTTTAAGGTAAAACGTCTAATCAATTATGTGACTGTGGATCTGGACCTTCCTAAGAACCTGAGAAATATACATTCTATGTTTTATTTCAGCCTCCTAAAATGGGACCCAGGTCCAAGCCCATGGTGTCGCACACGGCCAGTGCCCCCTCCTATTATGGTTGAGGGCGAGGAACATTTCGAAATCTCAAAGTTCCTGGACTCTAAATTCAAACATGGGAAACTTTTTTACTTGGTGGAATGGTTGGACTTTGGACCCCAGCACCGCAAATGGGTGGAAGTAGGGGATATTCGGGCCCCTAAGCTTTTACATGAGTTTCACCAGGAGTTCCCGGGGAAACTGGGAGGTGTCCCGGGCTAACCGGGAGGTCTCCCGGGCAGGTCAGGAGGAGTCTTGTCTTTGGGCGGGCAGAATGTCAGCTATGCTGCTATGATGTTTATGGGCCAGGGATCGCTTGCTTGACCTGTGTACCAACTGATGCCGCATTCCTTCTCTCCTCGTTATCACTGACCTTGTAGACTGCCTGTGTAGTGTCTTCCCATTAATTCTCCATGAGACTAGTTTTTATTCCCAGCTTAGACTCTAACTGCCGAGGGCCCCATTCCCGCGCGCAGGAGTCAGGCCTATTGGCCCAAGGGTGGGGGGGTGCATATGAATGCCCTATATCTCTATATGCTTGCTTGAAGGTAGTTATTCCTAACAGTGACCATGTTACTGCATCCATAGTACTGGCAATAAAGTATAACCTTGCTACAAGTGTGTACTCAATTGTTTGACTGTGGGACCTGACAGGGGGGTCAGCACACCTAGCACAAACCATTCCTTGGTATGGGCCTCGGATAGGGACTGTGGGTGGCCTGTTAAAAACCTCGGGTTGGGTCTCCCCTCATGCTCCACAGCTAGAAGTGGTTGGCTCATGGTGGCATGTTAGCATGTCTGCTGCCTGGCAATGGCCGTGTTGTGGTTGGCTTGTGCCAGGGGCTAGGTGATTCACTCCATCTACGGTCAGGAAAGGGATCAGGGGTTCCCTTTGCCGGCCGTGTGTTTCAGCCCTTGCCAGTTATAGTTCATCCTGTTGAATTAATAGTTAAAATAAAGCTGCCCTTAGTTTATACCATTTACCTGTGTCAGTCTCTTTCTTCCGACTAAGCATGCAACTGCTGCCATGTCACCACCCAGTGAGCCTGATCCCGCCTCTCTGTTGAAGAGTTGCCCAATCCAAGCCCTAACAGTATCATGGATGAGGCAGCTGAGTCGAGCCAGTGGCTATGTCCAGGGAGGAACACCTCCAAACCCAAACCTCAGAGACAAATAACCATCCACGTATCTAGTTAAGAAATTTGAAGGATCATCTTGGAAATCTGAAGCTACAGCTACTGCTAGTTGCTAGTTTTTTTCCACCAAAATAGCAAAGGCTGAACAACAGGTTGAAAAAAAGGCTTGTTCCCACCTCCAAGAGGTAGTTGCAGGAAATAAGGACCAGTACATCAATCAGCTGCTACTGTTGTGGATTTTCCTCTGAATCTTAGCATTGGTAGCTATTTTTCCTCTCTCTCTCTCTCTCTCTCTCTCTCTCTCTCTCACTCACACACTCACACACAATTCTGCTTTTTTCCCTTCTCTCTGGTCTTGCATCCAAATATAATAGTTCATTCATTTATTATTTTTGTTGTACTTTGGCACATAATATATTCCTTTACTCATCGAGCTTGTGACAGAGCTTCATCACCCAGTCACAGATTGACATTTCTTGAATGGGGGTCATTGCATGAATGCATGTTTTTTTATGTTTACTGGATCTGGTAAAGTTCCATAGTACCTTTTACTTTACCCAATGCGAAAAACCAAGTTAGACGGTTTGTGTAACTATTTGAAAGAATGGTAGTTCTATACTCAAGAGTCAAGTGAGAAGGTGCATATAAGTAGGTTCTCTACTGTTCTGTTTGAATAGTATGATATTCACACTCACACATGCCAGGAGAACAAATGTGTCTGAATATGTGTAGTAGAAAAGAGCAAGAGTCCAGTAGCACCTTAAAGACTAACAAATTTTGTGGCAGGGTATGAGCTTTTGGGAGTCACTGCTCACTTCTTCTGAAAAAGTGAACAGTGACTCTCAAAAGCTCATACCCTGCCACAAAATTTGTTAGTCTTTAAGGTGTTACTGGACTCTTGCTCTTTTCTACTGCTACAGACAAACTAACATGGCTACCCATCTTGAATGCATACACTTCATTGAATGGATGGTGGCAGGATAACTCCAAGTTTTCCTGAATGAGGCAGATTATTTAGACCCTTTCCAATCTGGTTTAAGGCCAATTTATGGGACTGAAAGAGTCTTTATTGCTCTGGTGGATGACCTGTACCAGGAGATAGACAGAGGAAGTGCAACCTTGTTGATTCTCAACTTCTCGGTGGCTTTCAACATTGATCATGGCTGACCTTCTGAACCGCCTATCTTGGTTATGATTGGGAGGCACCATAAGGTAGAAGTTCCAGTTTTACCTGGATGGTAGATTTCGGAAAGTGGTGCTGGGGGACTGCTTGATTAGCCCCTTGATCTATGGGGTCCTGCAAGATTCAGTCTTGTCCCTTGTGCTCATCTACATACATACATCTACATGAAACCACTGGATAAGGTCATCCAGAGATTTGAGCTGGTTTTTCGCCAAGATGCAGATAACATGTAGCTTGATCTCAACTTCCACCTGATCCCAAGGAGGCTGTAGAAACCATGAACCAGTGCCTGGATGGTTTGTCAGCTGTGGCCTTTCCTGGGAAGAAAACATCTGTCCCCTGTGGTGCCTGTCCTGGTTATATCTACATTACATTACTGCAATAAACTCTATGTGTGACTGACTTTGAAAAGCATTCAGAAACTTCAGTTGGTACAGATTACTGCAGCCGGGATGACTGGAGTGGGTTATGGGGACCATATCACTCTAGTTTGGTGAGCCAGTTTGGTGTAGTGGTTAAGTGCGCGGACTCTAATCTGGGAGAATCAGGTTTGATTCCCCACTCCTCCACTTGCACCTGGCTGGATGACCTCGGGCAAGCCATAGTTCTGATAAGAGCTGTTCTTGAAAAAGAGCAGTTTCTGTCAAGAGCTCTCTCAGCTCCACCTACCTCACAGGGTGTCTGTTGTGGGGAGGGGGAGGGAAAGGAGTTTGTAAGCCTCTCTGAGACACCTTTGGGTAGTGAAGGGTGGGGTATAAATCCAATCTCCTCCTCCTCCTCCTCCTCCTCCTCTTCTTCTTCTGGCACATCTACACGGGCTTCCTATTAGCTTCCAAGAATAATTCAAGATACTGGTGTTGGCCTTTAAAGACCTATATGGTTTGGAACCAACATACCTGAAGCACTGCCTACTCTCTTATGAACCCACCTGATCAAAAACTGATATCAGGCAGGTGATGATAACCCAGAAGAGGGTCTCCTCAGTTGTGGCATTGAAACTAGAATTGTCTCCCCAGGGGGATTTGTCTGTCCCATTCTGTTGCCATCTTCTTCCAGAGGGTGAATACTTTTCTGTTTCATTTGGCATTCACTCAATGATCCCTCCTTCCTGACCAATATTTTAACTGCTGTTTTTATGCGTGTGTGTTTATATATATACCTTATTTTAATTGTTTTAATTATGTATGTTTCTTGTATGAGGGAGATAGTCTGAAATGGTTTTCAAATATGATTTTATTATGTTTGTTTTAATTTGTTAGCTGCCTTGGTGTTCCTTGTGAGGGCACAATGGCAGGATATAAATTTTGTAAATAACTAAATAAATGCCATGTTCCAAGAAGGCTGGGCACTGTCAGTTGCAGAAATCTCAGTTATTGACCACACTTCACATTTTAAGGGGACAAAAGAGGTTTCCTTGCCAAATGGCCCCACAAAACCTGGAGCCAACCAAGCTAGGAGATTTTAAAAAGCCCAGTCCACCCAGCAAAACTGCAGCTGTATGTATTATATACCAGAGACCACCATCCAGTCAGTATCCGGCAAGGAATGAAGATTGTTGGATCACTCCTATTCAGTGTGATCTCAGATGAATGTATGGACTAATATTTTAGGTGGTATTTTGTGACAAGCTCTGTTGGACATTGTTGTGGATTGCTTTCCTGTTCATATACATTGTTTTCCCTTATATGTTAAATTATTGCTTAGGTTTTGATGTTACTGTGTTACTGAATATTAATCTTTATAAGTAATCCTTTATACAAATTGTTGGTTTTTTGAAAGTATTTATTAAGCATTCTTTAATAGGTACATCCAAAGTAATTTAACAGTTTCTATTTTAGAGTCTGTATTATATACAAGTCTGTAATTCAGACTAGTGGTGAACTTTGTCGTGTACCTTTTTGACACTTGTCATGCATTATAGCAGTTATTGTCTTGTATCTCTGAAATGGTTATACAAAACATTAATGTGTTTCTCACATTACAACTCCAGAGTCTTTTTTTTTTTTTTGGTACCACTACTGAAACCTGCCTATCCACCTCTGCCAATTCATTGTGCTGAACATTCTGAGGAAAACCCTGTGGCCCCTCACCCACTAGATAACTGGTTAAAAATATATTGTGCTGCCAGAGAATTATTCATTCTCATCTTTCCAGTTGCAAAATTGCCCTGTGATCTTGTCATAGCTATGAAATAAGAGAAACAGCAATTCAGAAATGATTATGAAAATATCAATAGAAAGCCATTTTGTACAACTGAAGGGG
>NW_015161949.1:1808928-1810994 GCF_001447785.1 Gekko japonicus | reverse complement strand
AACTACAGAAGCACATGCCTAGAGAATGAATCATTTCCATACAATCATGGTTCCACCTATTCAAGATTAGCGTTGAGAAACTCAAGAAGGCAGCCATCAACTCTTTCTGTACAGCTGTCAGTTATCTAGACCATTAAAAGCAGAGGATATGTATTATTTTCTCAACAACATCTTCCCAGTTGTCTTAGTACATCATTGCAGTAAAATTGTCTTTCTAAAAGCAACTTTAGAACCCATACACACTCAACAAAAGAAAGGGAAACATAGCTATTTATGAAAACTATCTTCTTCTACTGTGTTATTTCACTAAGGAATTTTTGTGCAGCAATCTGTTTTCACATGCACACATTTCAGTTTTCAGAACAGTTCTCAAAACAAAAAAATGTTCCTGCCTATTGCAGGATTCTGCATATATCATCCAACAACAAGACCAGTGATGGTATTTGGGTAGGAAAGGGGTTGATGCTTAAAATAAGGCCCATACAAAAGTATTGAAGATTTACGAAATACAATTTTTAAAACTTGGTTTTTCCAATCATCCTGCAGGAAGATTTTCAAGTTGTCAGTACTTAGTGCTGCATGGAACCTCTTATCTTTTAATAGATTGTAGATGTGGTTTTCATAGTTATTTATTTCCTAAGCCTCCTCAAAGTCCATGTGCTGGGTTTTTTGTGAGCTATGTATTTTTAAAAATGAATAATAATATCTCAACCCTCACCTTCTAATACAAACAATGCTATTGAACAAAACAACAAGAGGGGATTGGTTTGAATGGATGTAGACTAAAGAATTTACCAAAGAACCGAAAAAGGTGTTATGTTCTTGGGTCAGGAAGGTAGACAAACCTGGTTTTCTTGGAAGTGTCAGACATTCTCACTCATGGACCTACCAGTTGTTATTGTTGTTGTTAAAGTCAGGCCATAACAAATAAATATTTTCATACCCACCCAACATTTCACACAGGAAAGTATGTGTATTTGTTTTCCAATTAAATAAAAAGGAGTTATAATACAATCAACAAGTAGATACTTCTCCAGGGCTCTTTTTGTAGAAAAAGCCCAGCAGGAACTCATTAGCATAACAGGCCACACCCAACAGCAGAAACTCATTAGCATATTAAGCCACACCCCTGACAGCACAGTTTATTAGCATATTAGGAAAATGTTCTCTCTGGGCTGCACACGGCAAAAGGTAATTTTAAAAGGACTCTAATCTGAATTTCCCCCTCCTCATCTTGTTCATGCAGATCTGCTTACCATTTAAAAACAGACACCCTGGGAGGTAGGTGGGGCTGAGAGAGCTCCTTTGAGGTCTGTTCTTGAGATAACAGCTCTAAAAGAACTTGGTCTAAATGGTGCCACTGGACTGTTTTGAATTGCTAACTATTGAGGGGGGGATGCGCAGATCTGCCCTCATAGAAGAGGGAGAGTTTGTAGCTGAATAAAACTTGGTCTAAAAGGTGCCACAGGACTGTTTTGGATTGCTAGCTATTGGGGGGGGGCATGCAGATCTGCCCTCACAGAAGATGGAGGGCTTGTAGGTGAATAAAACTTGGTCTAAAAGGTACCACTGGACTGTTTTGAATTGCTAGCTATTGGGGGGGGGGCATGCTGATCTGCATGAACAGAAGATGGAGGGCATGTAGCTGAATAAAACTTGGTCTAAAAGGTACCACTGGACTGTTTTGAATTGATAGCTATTGGGGGGGGGGAGAGATGCAGATCTGCCCTCACAGAAGATGGAGGGATTGTAGCGGAATAAAACTTGGTCTAAAAGGTGCCACTGGACTGTTTTGAATTGATAGCTATTGGGGGGGTCCGCAGATGTGCCCTCACAGACGACGGAGAGCTTGTAGGTCAATAAAACTTGGTCTAAAAGGTGCCACTGGACTCTTTTGAATTGCTAGCTATTGGGGGAAGGGAACATGCAGATCTGCCTTCACAGAAGAGGGAGAGCTTGTAGCTGAATAAAACTGATTCTTAAAGGTGACACTGGACTTTTTTGAATTGCTAGCTACTGGGGGGGAACACACAGATCTAGGAAGGAAGGAAGGAAGGAAGGAAGGA